>NC_055988.1:98082448-98392361 GCF_018446385.1 Zingiber officinale | reverse complement strand
CATTCGGTCAACCATGACCTGTTGGTACATCATACCTAGTATCCGACCACCCTTGACCTGCTAGGATTTTATCACTAAGTGTCTGGTCAATCCCTTTGACCCACTTAGACTTTCTCCTCGTGCCAAGTGTCTGGTCAACCTTGACCCACTTGGACTTACCAATACCAGGTGTCCGATCAAACTTGATTCACCTGGATTTTTCAATGCCTGGCTTCACTCATCAGGACTTCCCTTCTGCCTAGCTTCACTCACTAGGACTTCTCATCTGCCTAGCTTCACTCACTAGGACTTCCACCTAGCTTTACTCACTAGGATTTTCACCTGGCTTCACTCACCAGGATTTTTCCACTGCCCGGCTTCACTCACCGGGACTTTCACCTGCCTGACTTCACTCACTAGGACTTTCACCTAGCTTCACTCACTAGGATTTCCCAACTGCCTAACTTCACTCACTAGGTCTTTCACCTAGCTTCACTCACTAGGATTTTCACCTGCCTGGCTTCACTCACTAGGACTTTCTAGTCAAGTATGCTAACCTTGACCTACTTGACTATCTTTCACAATCTCACCATATGAATAATTGCACCTGCAATCTTCATGTATTGTCTCAATATATTGTCAAACATCGAAACCGAAACATCAAGACTCGAGCTCAAACCAATTCAAGCTCAGTCAACCAGGTCAACCTTGACTTAGGGAATATTGCACCAACAATCTCTCCCTTTTTGATGTTTGACAATACCTCCTTTAAGTTAGGCTAATTCCATAGCCTCAAACTTCTTCACGCCAATGTAAGAATGATGGTTCCCTTCATTCTTCCCCTTTCCTGGAGGGCAAACTCCCTCTTTAGGCAATGAAAGTCTAACCTAAACCCTACATTCTCCCCCTATTGGCATATATCAATAACTCTCCTCCTGAAGAGTTATCCAACGTTGTGTACAACTTCACTCGTTGTTCACAACCCAATAATGAAGGTCTCATACCCTTCAATATTCTCAACACATGCTCATCCATGAGCATACACCACTTGAACAATGAAGATATCCACTCTTCATTGTATTCAAATGCCTAACCTTGAGCATTTATCCGAAAGAAGGTTAACAACCTTCCAAGGTGTATGAAAAATAGATTTTCATGTCCTTAAAGAGTAACTCCCCCTAAAGACATGCACGTAACTTCTGTCATTGCACCAACAATGATTTGGAACCCCTAAACATATAGGAAACTCAAATTTAGAAGTTTTGAGGTTCAAAAATTCAATATTGAAACCAAACATCAACCTAAACTTCTACTTAGTCTTTCTTAACCAATCCATCCTTGTTTTTATCATGAAAACTCCCCCTAAATGTATACAAATGTGTTTTGAGGGGTTAGGAGTGGTTTATAGACTAAAAATGATTTAGAATGCTGAAAACAAGCTTTCCCAGTCAAAATCAGCATCCCCAATCGATTGGAGTTGGGTCCCAATCGATTGAACCTGCTTGAATTGATCCACTGATCGATTCAGCTAGTGTGGATCGATCAGTGGATCGATCCAGTGAGCTTCAATTCACGAGAAGCTCACTCTCAATCGATCGGGCGATCGATTGAAGGTCTGAAGTTGCTGAAATTTCATTTCAATCAACTTCAGAAACCCCTAGAAAATTTTACAAAATTCCAAAAATCATTAAAATCGTTGTAGACATTATTTAGGGTATATATTATTATGGAAAATTAGTTTTCTATGAAAATACTTCCTATTTTCAAGGATTGACACAAACTTGAAAACTTGTAAAAACTTTAGTGTTTTCTTCAAGTTTGTGTTTAACTTCTCAATGATGATTACTATCAAAAGATAGTCTTCATCAAAGTTTTCCAAAAGTATTTTAAAATGATTTTCAAAACCAATATCCAACAATGTTCTTTGGGCTCAATGCACATGCCTTGTACATTAGCTTTCCCAATGATTGGAAAACACATAACTATGTGTTTTGATAAACTTAAAACTAAAAAAAATGCACTAGATCAACATCTTGAGTTTTGTTTATCATCCTAGCATCTCACTTGTATCTAATGTGTACAAAACCACATACAAGTCACCTTATAGTTCTTTAGTGAGATGTAAACTTTGGTTTTGCCCTAATCTAGGGAGCATACATATCTATCTAGGCATTTTGAGGTTAGGAACATCCACCAAGGATGTTACTTGTTAATAAATATCATTTGTCCTTAATTGCAAGGAATTAAACATAATGCATGATATGTTATGGCATACATCAAAAAGAAGTAATTTTCAAAAGAAGATTTCCTATAACTACATGATGTATGTATGACATGACATGGTATTTTTTGCATTTTTCATAATAAGGCATGAGTGCAAGAATAAATATGATGTCATGACATATGAGCGGCCTAGATATACAAGATACTTCATGAAAAATCCCTTTCAAACACAAGAGAGGCGGGATGAGAGGCGAATAACGAGGAGAAGTGGAGGAACGTGAACGACAGTGGTTGGTGAGCCGAGCGGACAGCACGCGTATTGATTAGCAAAAGAAAAAGCAAGAGGATGGCATATCATTAGAGGCCGTTAAGGCCGATCGGAGTGGTTACAAAATGCCTTCATTCCAGGAAATCATAAAGGTCCTTTGGGATGGTGCTGAGGAGAGTCGCTTGATCTTGGGCCGGGATGAGGACGGAGTCAAGAAGCTGACCCTTGGACTTCAGGTAGGTTGTTGTGGCAGTCATAGCAAGCTTAAAGGCAGTGTACATCCGTTCACAGACTTTCTCTGAGAATTCGGCCGAACGGATGTAATTTAGCCTCAAGGTGGCGACCCAGCCTGGCTCAGCCTCCTGGTATTCCTTGAGGGCCGCTCGGGAAGCAACGGAGGTTGCCTGGTGTTCTTGCAAGGCAGCCTCAAGCTTCGCCACCTCATCCGATCGGGCCGCCTTCTCGCCGGCCAGCTGCTCCGTCAGCTCCTTAACCTGTTGCTCCAGGCCTCGAGCCTCGACGTTTTTCTTCTCCAGATCGGCGATGGTCGTCTTCTTCCGATCGATGGCAAGACTTATTTTCCGATCGAGTGTCTTCACCTGTCTTTCAAGTTCTGCCAGAGTATAGGCCTGATCGGCTATCTTCTTCCGTTCCACCTCCAACAAATCCTGGGCCTTCTTGAGCTCTTTCTGCAGCTTGGCGTATAAGGGGCCTTGGGAGCCGGACGGGCCGCCCGAAGCCTTCAGCTTCTTTATCTCTTCTTCCGCCATAGCCAAGCGGTTGGAGACAGCGATCTCCTCCACCCATCTCTGGCATGAACAAGAATATTAATAGCCGATCGGAATTACGGCATAAACAACTTCGGAAGAAAACACACTTACCCCGGTGGCCTGCTGCATATGGTTGTTGGCCAAGTTGCCGAGCGGAATCAAGGCAACCTGAGCCCTAGCATCGGCCCACATCTCGGCAAGGGGCCCCTTCATAGTAATCATGTGCTCGGGCACAGTTGGCCGAGCGGACTCGGCCATAAGCTCCTCGGTAGGGAGATGCAGCGTGGCCCTGATCATACGACTCCAGCCGGGAGTTGTGTAAGCAGATGCAGAACGGTCGGAGGCCGGAGTGGAGAACTTGGATAAAATAGTCGAGCGTTGAACTCGGCGAGGCACAGGAGGAATTGAGCTGACCGGCACCGCCTCGATGGGATCCGCGGGTTGGTCCAGGTGAGAGGGGGTCCGATCGGATGAGATCGCTTCAATCGCTGGGCTTTTGCCACGAGAAGTGTTTCCCTCTCGCTCAGGCGCCTGGATCGCAGAAGTGGCTGATCGTGGGGGAGTTTCCGACCGGCGTCTTTTTTGCCTAAGCGGGCGCTCTTCCTCCTGAATAGAACCTTCCTCCCGGACGGAAGGCCCTCGGCAAGAAGTTGCGCCAACCGCTGGCTCCGGGAGAGAAGCCTGAGCGGCCGACTCCCCCACATTCGTTTCGCTCTCTCCCTCGTGAGAGTCGACCGGGGTGATGCCCAGTTGCTCCATCTCCTTGGCGGCTGCCGCCTCAAGTGCCTCGGCTTTCTTCTTCAAGATACCGGCCATTATTGACTCCATAACAGCGTTTGCTGCGAAGGAAAAAGAAGAAAATTAGTTAGCAATCAAGGTGAAAGTTCAAGTAAAATTCTTACCAAAGCTGCTCGGAAGAGGAGTCCGGATCGGACTCAGGCCAAATATGTACAGTACGCCCTCCGGCAGAAACTTATTTATGTTGAGCTTCAGACCGGCCAGCAGTTTCGCAGCCTGAAGATAATCCGGTCGGGTCTTGAACTGCTTTAACTCAGGAGAAGTGGGTGGTCCGACATACCATTTGGTTAAGAAGGGAGACTGCTCGGGGAGACGAAGATAGAAGTAATACTCCTTCCAGTGTTTATTGGAGGAAGGAAGTTTATCAAAAAAGACAAGGCCGGGCCAAGCTTGGAACATATAAGTACCCGGTTCGGACTGTTTGGGATAATAAAAATAATAGAAGATCTCCGGTCGGAGAGGAATGCAGTGTATCTTGAATAACGCCACAACACCGCAAAGAAGGCGGAAAGTATTGGGAACTAAGCTTCCGAGCGGAATGCCAAAAAAGTTACAGACATCCACGATGAAGGGGTGAAGAGGGAACCGCAGACCGGCCACGAATTGGTCGAGGAAAAACTAGATACCTCCGCGCGGCGGTTTGTTCGGCCGAGCGGAGGGTGAGGGTAAAACAAGTTCAAAATCGGATGGGATAGCAAAATCATTAAATAAAACCTCGGCGTCGCGCCGATCGAACCGCGACTCCATGGTAGTATACCATGGGTCGAGAGCTAGGTCCGGGGTCTGAGAGGAACTGGCCATTGTCCGAACGGGCGAAACCACAAAAGGCGAGGAAAGGCAAATGACAGAAGGAAGAAGATGACAAACAATACAGCAACCAGAAAGCGAGAACTCGGCAAAAAGCACGAGGATAACAGAGAAGGGGTAAGGACCTTACAAAGAAGCTGAGGATCGAAAGGAGGAGGCTGGAGATCGCCGGAAACGGAAAAGCGGGATCGCCAGAAGTCTGAAACGCCAGAGGAAGCTGTGGAGAACGAGAAGGCACAGATGCGGTGAGGGGGGGGGGGGTAGAAGGTGAAGGCTTTATAGGGTTGGGCCCGAGCGGCCTCCACCGTCGGATGCAGGTCACGGGAACCGAAGCACGCATCGGGCCGTCCATTTTAGACCGCCTCAGTCTCGTCGTACACCATGCCACCGCCGTACGATGACGGCAGCAGCGCCATGTGGCATTCGGTTACTGGAGTGCATTTAATGAGCGCGTGCTCGGCCTTAATGACGGAGATTGGCGCAAATTCCGAAGAGATCCGAGGGAGGGTGGCGTTGACTGAGGCCGTAGCTACCCCCACACGGGCCGAGCAGAGGATGGTTTCTTGGATGCGCCGCTCGGCGCTACGGGCATCCAGTCAGTCGGATTATGCGCCTCCTTCGACTAGACTTGAAGGGGAGGCAAGTGATCCGGTAGTAAGGTCGAGGGACCCCCTCTGGAGGGGAGTCAACACCACGTGGAGGTCAAAAGGCAAAATGGTCAACCTAAGGTCGGGACGATCGAATAGGAGTAAGGTTAATAGGATGACCGACCGAGCGAGTCCGAGCCGAAATCAATAACCCCCCTGACAGGAGTCCGGTTTCCGACGCTCAAGGTGAAAAGGGTAGTCGGGCCGAGCGGATAGTCTGCTCGGCCAAGGCATAAAGCAGCATGGGCGGGAATAAGCTCGTCCGAGCACGCGACTGGGAATCTTCCCGGTCGGACCAATACCTACGCCCGGTCGGGAGTAATGTGCTGGTCGAACAGCTGGACGCTTGGCGCGGAGAAAGGAGACCATACGACAAAGGGAACAGTGGGAGCATCATTCTCAGAAACACCTGTCACTGACAAGAGGTATGTTCAACGACCAGGCCATAACGCAGAAGCCTAAGACAGAATGGTCTGCCGTCCCATCAAAGAGATGCTCGGACTGTAGCAGTATGGTGTCAGGCATGCTCTGCTGGCAAGCCCATACCGAGGTAAGGTGAGGTACACGTGTACGCCTCGATGAGAGTGCACAAGCCTCCCCATAGCTCTATATATAAGAGCCCCCCAGACTTCACAGGATGTATGCAATCTCTGATTCTCAACGCCACTTTTTCGCTTGCCTCTTGCCTGACTTGAGTGTCGGAGGGTCGTCGCCGGGAAACTCCTCCCGGCCCGACTTCTTTGCAGGTAGCGGCGGAGATCCACATCACCAGTCGGAGACAGCGGAGAGCGCCACGTTCCCAGCGTCCATCCACTCATCACTCGGACAGGATCATATATATATATATATATATATATATATATATATATATATATATATATATATATAGACACTAACTGTATGCATTACTGATGAAATCTGTAACAAATTCATAAACAAGAAATTATCTGCAATAAATTCGTTGAACTACCAAATTGATTTCCAAATTATGAAATGATCATATCAAGAAAGAGTAGTATATGATTAACAACACACACACAAATGAACTATCCTGCAATTCATTTCTAGATAAGTAAAAATAAGGAGTTGGAAACTCTTGCTTGCATGAAGAGAAACTAAAACTTTTGAATTTTTAGCAACATAAAGATAACTATTAGACAAAAGCTAAAAGGTGACGTGTCTTATCGGTGCCCAATCTTTTGGCACTAGTAAAATGATGAACTAGTCTATATGAAAGTCAATGTGGAGACTAGAGAAGAGCAATTGGAAATCCAAAACAAAATAGTTTAACTATTCCTCTGTCCTCAAAGTTCCTTGTACTTGCGAACAAAGAATTTAGAACATCCATGAGTATTTACTTGAACATGTCTAACATCTAAATTTAAATCTTCAAGCTTTGAGCATGGTTCAAATTCAATACCTGTTAGAGTGTATACTAAAAGTTTAACTTTTGTAAACATTTATTTTGAAATAAAGAATCACATTGGTCAAATGTCTACATTTATATGTTAAGTGTAGTTGTTCAATTAATTTATATTGTAGATAACATGGTGTGTAGTGTCACACACAGAAGATCATGTTATCAGTTCCTTATAAATTATAAACAGTAGCTCACGACTAAGATGGATAGGAACAAACCATTGGAATAGTCGTAGTGTAATTTGGTATTAATTTATCTTGACTATAAAATTATACTAGTATACTTTTAGTGTATTGAGCAGGACCATTTAAGGTAAGTTCCTTTTATACTGACTGTATAAAAGAACAAGACCTTTGTTATTATGGAAGTGTGTGCTTTTAATCATGATATAATAACAAACATATATACTCAATATTCATTTCTTTAATTTATCAAAGGGTGCGATTTAGTTCGATAAATCAATAGGTCCGATAAGTTGGGAAATGGTATTATTTATATGGTATGTTGTTGATTATAGAATAAAACTGTGTCCTAGTAATCTAGGTTGATAATGACCTCAAGAGGAGCTCATAAGGATTGTCATGTAAACCTTGCAGGTGGACTTAGTCTGACATGACGATAAGGTTGAGTTGTACTACTCTTGGAGCTAGATATTAATTAAAGTGAATTGTTAGTAACTCATTTAATTAGTGAACATTCAATATCTTAAACATAGGAAGATTAACACACTCATGATAAGAAGGAGCCCATATAGTAATATGGGATTGGTGCGGTAGTTCAATAATAACTCTTTAGTGGTTTGAGTTATTATTGATGAACTTGAGTTGGGTGTTTGGGGTGAACACGGGAAGCTCAAGTTCATCGGGAGACCAAAAGCAATTCCTCCTCTCGGTTCCTGTCATAGCCTCTTAGTTATAAAGTTTTATACCCACCTTCTTACCCATCCCAAGGTGGCCGACTAAGCCAAGCTTGGAGCCCAAGCAAGGGCCGGCCAAGATAATGCTTGGATGGGTTGAAGTGTGGTCGACCTAGCTTTAACTCAAGCTTAGTGGCCGGCCACAATAAAATTAAAGGGATTTTATTTTTTAAAAATATTTCCTTATGTGGAATCCATGATTTAAAAGAGAGTTTTAAAATTAAATCTTTCCTTTTATAGTTTCTACAAAAGAGAGAAAGGTTTAATATCTTTCCTTATTTGTAGATTAAAAGGAAGATTTTAATTTTGAAGAAAACTTTCCTTATTGTAATCATCCACATGTTTTAATAGAGAGATTTTAATTTATAAAAGTTTCCTTTTATAACCAACCATGAAGGGAATTTTTAAAGAGAAATTTTTATTTTAAAATTTTTCGGAAACAAATTAAGAAATTTTAATTTTGTGTTTAAAACTTTCCTTCTTTGGAGGATTTGAGGTGGCCGACCACATTAATAGAAGAAAATGATTTTTTTTATTAATTAAATTTTCCTTTCAATGGCAAGAAAATTAAGGAAGTTTTAATTAAAACTTTCCTTATTTGTCAAGACCAAGAAATATAAAAGAGAGGGTAGAGGTGCCTCACCTCATAACAATATATCTTCTATTATTCCTCTCTTCCTTGGTGGTGGTCGGCCCTCTCTTCCTCTTCCTCTCCTATTCTTCTTCCTTGTGTGGTCGGCGGCATCTTCATCTCAAGGAACTTGGTGGTGGTCGAATCTTGTTAGAGGAGGAAGGAGAGATAGGAGACTTTGTTTCTTAGCATCCCTTGGAGCTTGATTGGTGGCCGAAAGTTCTTCATCTCTTAAGAAGATTGTTGGTGGCCGAAACTTACTTGGAGAATAAGGAAGCTTGGGTGGATTCTCGTCTCGGTAGATCGTCGCTCACACGATGCCCGAGATAAGAAGAGGAATACGATAGAAGATCGTGAGGTCTATAAGCTACAAAAGGTATAACTAGTTATCAGTTTCCGCATCATAACTAGTTTATTCTTTTGTTTAGATCTTGAAATAACAAACACAAGAGGCTAACGTTTCTAGGTTTCGAATTTATGATTCGAGTTTGTGTTTCTTTTGTTTTTTCGATCTTGTGATTCAATTGTTCTTAATGGTTAAACCTAGGGTTACTATATGGAGATTAAATATTGAATTTCGTTGAAAGGCTTTGTCTAGGAAGTGGTGGATGCTCCTATAACCAAGAAGGCCTAGTGCCTCGCTATATTTAACCTGGAAGCCAATATCTGAAATAAATATTTAATCAAATTTGTAACATAGGTGGATTTGGATTAAGAATGTTAAGCATCGTTTGCGATCCAAGTCTAAACCTTTAAGAACAGATAAATTGAATTTTGAATCAATAATGTTAAGTTCTGTTTGTGATTCCTAATTTAATTTCTAAAAAACATAATACGTTGTTAGGAAAGGTTCAGGACTTGTATAAAATTTTTATACAGGGGAACCGGTGTAACGCCTGAAAATTATCAAATTAATTTTAGAAATATTCTATTATTTTCTGGAATTTTAGGATATTTTTATGGAATTTTTGGAGTAGAAGAAGTAGAAAAATTAAATAAAAACATAAAACAGCCTAAGCGGGAATTGAACCCGAGATCTATTAGACCCTACGACTTATAAATGACTCTAGTAACCAAGGGGCCCCAACAGGGGTGTGCTGAAAGGAAAGGAGAGAAATTATATTTATGAGTAAGTTGGGAAGTATTAACCACTTAACATAAATAGGGGAAATTAAGTGGAGATTTATTATTTGATCGACAACTTTCCCCTCAAACCCTCACCGTTGACCCCTCTCTCTCTCCCGCACCCTCTCGGTGCACAAGTCCCAAGAAACCTAGGGTTCCATCCCTAGGATCGTAGGAACACTTTCCGGCGACAACTCCGGCACGAGGACGTTCCTCTCCGCGAGAAGAACACGTAGACGTAAGAAGATCATCGAAGAGATCTTCTTCTCCGGAAACTTAGCGATCAGATTGTAAGGAAACTTAGCGCAGGATGTAAGTAATCCCTCACCTGCATTATAAGTAGCTAATTGTATGCTTTTATATTCTTAGTTCGCTTTTATACCCTTAGTGCAGCCATATGCAGAGTTAGAGCACGCCAGGTGCTCGATAAAATGACTAGTACAGTTATATGCTACAATAGGCATTTTAATAGTTCAGTTAAATGCCATAGTTGCATTTTAAATAGCATACATAGCCTTGCTTCAGTTTATATGGGACTACGGTCCAATAGGTGGGCTCCCATAGTCGCCTCTAGATTCAGATAACCTAGCTCTAGGTTCAGATAACCTAGTAAAAGCAAGATGAGATAAATCAGTTATGAACAGTATTTTACTTTTATCAGTGGCAATGTACTGGACTCTCAGATGTCCTTGGGTTGGGCTCCCATAGTCGTCCCTAGGTTTAGATAACCTAGTAAACCCTACTAGATTCGAGACTAGCTACCTCGGGTCTAGTTAGGGATACGCGCATAGCAAGTACAGCTGTCGGGTCCATCAGCAGCGATATTCACCCCCCCCCCCTCTATCGCGCTACTCGATCCTATCACTTACTAAGCTCCCAAGCTTATAGTTTTATTTTCCTTATACTGCAGATAAAGGTAAAGGGAAGATGGATTAGCGGAGGCTGGAGTTCAATGCGATCAGATGTGTGTGAGAAGGAACTTGGAATAAAGACCTTGGAGACCAGCAAGTTAAGGGATTAGAACTCCTTATAGTTTATTTTCTGCACCTTTTTAGTGTCTAAATGTTATGAATCATGAAGGTATGCATTAGGTTATGCCTAGACTTCTAGTTACCTTGATGTTAGTCGGTAAGTTATGAATCATGACCTGTTTAGTAAGAGTTTAGTGTTTATTAGTTGATATATCCATGTTGTACATGAAATTCTGAAATGCAGTAGAAATCAGAGCTCCAATTGATCAGCCGATCGATTGGGAGGTAATCTGTCGCGTACAGAGAGCTGTTGAATCGATTAGCTGATCAATCGGTCATGGATCGATCAGCCGATCGATCGGGAATTTAATTTCCATGAACAGAGAGCCTCTGAATCAATTATCGGATCGATTGGCTAGGTTGGATCGATCAGCCGATCGATCCAGAATTGACCTCGTGCACAGTAGCATGTTGAATCGATCAGTCGATCGATTGGAATGTCTGATTTCAGCTAGAAGTGTCAAATTTCAGCTTTTTGATCAAATAGAAAGTTAAGTTCCCTTCTTTAGCATATGTACAACTTCAGAAGTGTATTTTGAGTTTAATTTCCAAATTTTATAGTAAATAACAGAGAGTTTTAATTATTTCAGCTTTTCAGCACCTTGATACTTAGTGATATCCCAAGAATAGTTTAGCATAATGTAACCCCCGGCCTTACAGCCTGGTCAGTAGAAGGCGGGTCGTTACAGAGTGGTATTAGAGCAAGTTCCATATTTCCTCCACACACACATCAGCATTGAATCTGCAGCTTCCAAGTAAGAATGTCTCTCACTTTATTTATGTTTCTTGCTTTCATGTTTAGAGATAACTAAAGCATGTTCATATATGATAGCATCCAACATGATAATAGTAGTTATGTAAATATGATTGTATTAGTTATGTATGTCCTCTATTTCTCTAGAAAATGGTACGAGGATGCCCAGCAACAAGGGCACCAGCTACTGAGCCCCAACATGAGGCAGACAACTCAGTGCCTCCCCCAGACCTTACAGAGGTAGTGACTCAGTTACAAAAGCAATTAGCTGAACAGTAACAGGAGATAGCCACCTTAAAGGCTAATCAGCAGAACACTCTCACTGCCACTCCAGAACCTAACTTAGCAACCCCAGTAGTTACAGAGGTTCCACCAGTCCAACCTACAGTACCAGTAGCCCCAGCAGCAAGGGCAAGGAGAAAAGTCTATCTGATCCAGTGGCAGAAAATCAAACCAGAGAACTTCTCAGGCACCAGTGAACCATGGGATGCCCACGCCTGGTTCAAAACATTGGAGAGTACGATGGAGCTTCTGGACTGGCCAGAGTTTGAAAAGGTGAAATGCACCTCATTCTGCCTGATAGGAGACTCACGTATGTGGTGGGAGAGGATTAAAGCGAAGCGCCCAGTGAACCAGATGACATGGGCCGACTTCGAGAGAGAATTCTTTGAGGAGTTCTTTCACATGCGGGTCACAAATCGCCACTACGACGAGTTCACTGAATTTCATCAGGGCAACCTTTCTGTTGAGGAGGCCGTGAATAAATTCAACAGGTTGGCTCGTCTATGCCCTGAACTAGTCAGCACTGAAAGAGAACGAGTCCAGTTGATGCTCAAAATGCTAAGGCCGGAAATTGCAATGAACGTGGCCAGCGACGTTCATAGGTCGCAAACCATTGAAGAACTAGTAAGTAGTGCTCTAATCACCGAGCATTACCAGAACAACATCAAGCAGCAGAAGCAAGCCTTCTCAGAGTCTAAAAGCCAAGGAGGCTCAGGTACTCAGAAACACCAGGGCCACAGCTCTAACTGGAAAGGGAACTCCAGCAACAAACGTAAATCGGGGAGTTACCCAAAAGGAGGACCAGCTAGCAAACAGCCTAGCTATCCCAAGTGTTCTACTTGTGGGAAATTTCACCCAGGAGTTTGTCGCAAGGGCACACGAGGATGCTTCGAATGTGGCCAGGAAGGGCATATGGCTAAGCAATGCCTGAACAAGACCAATTTTACCCCATCGCAGCCGATTCAGTACGAAGACAAACCAACCCAGTTGCACTAGATGCAGGCTGCTTTAGATGGTCCACACATCAGCCAGGGCAGACTAGAAGCCCCCTCAGCCACAACGAACGCGAGGATCTACTCACTCACAAGAGAGGATGTAGCAAATGCCTCGACAGTTGTTACAGGTCATATCAGTATTTTACAGCAAAGTGCAACTGTCTTATTCGATACTGGGGCAACCCATTCTTATATATCTAAGACATTCGCTGAAAAGTTGGCAATATCTCCAGAGGTACTTAGTGGTCAGTTTTTGACAACACTACTTTCAGGAGAAGTTATGGCATCCACGCACTGGCTCCGAGCAATGCAGTCATTATAGCAGACAGAGAGCTTTTTGATGATCTTATAGTGCTATATATGGCTGACTACGATGTCATCTTGGGAATGGACTTTCTGATCAAGTACGGTGCCTCCATAGAGTGTCGTAAACAGAAAGTTATATTCCAACCTGAAGTAGGAGTGCAGTTTGGACCAAAGAGAAAGGCCAAGAAGTTTCTCTCAGCTCTGAAAGCACAGAAATTACTGGATTCAGGATGTAAGGAATTCCTAGCACATGTAGTCAGTACCAGTCAGAACAAGGACCAAAAGCTAGAAGAGGTCCGAGTTGTATGTGACTACCCAGCAGTCTTCCCTGAGGAGTTATCGGGCCTAACACCGGACAGAGAAATTGAATTTGAGATAGAACTCATCCCTGGTACGAATCCCATCTCCAAAGCACCCTACCACATGGCTCCAGCCGAACTGAAGGAACTTCAGGAGCAACTACAAGAGCTGCTTGACAAGGGTTTCGTACGCCCTAGTCACTCACCATGGGGAGCTCCTGTATTGTTCGTGAAGAAGAAGGACGGAAGCATGCGCCTGTGTATAGACTACCGGGAACTAAACCAAGTCACGATTAAGAACAGGTATCCTCTTCCCAGGATAGATGACCTGTTTGATCAGCTAAAGGGAGCAGCAGTGTTCTCTAAAATAGACCTCAAATCGGGATATCACCAAGTGAAAGTTAAAGAAGGTGACATACCCAAGACAGCTTTCAGGACCAGATACGGACATTATGAGTTCGTAGTCATGCCCTTTGGTGTGACGAATGCTCCAGCTACTTTCATGGAGCTCATGAACCGAGTATTTAGAGAATACTTAGATAAGTTTGTTATCGTGTTCATCGACGATATTCTTATCTATTTCAGAACTCAGGAAGAACACGCAGAGCACCTGAAGATAGTACTGCAGACCCTTTAACAGAACCAGCTATACGTCAAGTTCACGAAATGTGAATTCTGGCTCGATCAAGTATCCTTCCTGGGTCACATCACCTCCAAGGATGGTATCATGGTAGACCCCAGTAAGATAGAGGCCGTGAGTAACTAGAAAAGACCTAAGAACGCCAGTGAAATCAGAAGCTTTCTAGGACTAGCAGGCTATTACAGAAAATTTATAGAGGATTTCTCCAGGATAGCCTCCCTACTGACAGCTCTCACCAGGAAGAACAGGAAATTTCAGTGGACAGAGGACTGTGAGAACAGTTTCATCGAGCTAAAAAGAAGATTGACCAGTGCACCCATTCTGACTCTGCCAAAAAACACAGACAGCTTTGATATTTATAGTGATGCCTCTAAATTGGGACTAGGAGCAGTACTGATGCAAAATAGCAGGGTGATTGCCTATGCCTCCAGACAACTCAAGGAGTATGAGAGGAACTATCCTACTCATGACCTTGAGCTTGCAGCAGTTGTTTTCGCCCTCAAAATTTGGAGACATTACTTGTATGGAGCTCAGTGCAGAGTGTATACAAATCATTAGAGTCTGAAGTACTTCTTTACTCAGAAGGATCTGAATATGCAACAGCGCAGATGGCTTGAGCTGGTCAAGGACTATGACATAGGCATCCTCTACCACCCAGGAAAAGCCAATAAGGTGGCAGACGCACTTAGCAGGAAGTCCAGTGCCACCTTACTATCCCTAGCAGCTATGTCACCGCCCCTACAAAAGGAGATTACAGATTTCGGTCTCGAACTTGTAGATGGGCAACTCTCTACTATGACATTAGCATCAACCCTGCTTGGTGACATCCAGACAGCTCAGGAGCAGGACCCTGAAATTCAGAAAATCACGCAAGGGTTAGCAGAATCAGAAAGTGGAGAGTTCAGAGTATCTGATAGTGGGGTACTGTATTTTGGTGATAGACTGTGCATTCCAGATCAGGAGGAACTACGAAGGAAGATCCTAGATGAGTCTCACAAGACTCCTTATGCGATGCATCCTGGTTCCACTAAGATGTACCAAGACCTAAAGAAACATTTTTGGTGGCCTGGGATGAAAAGAGACATCGCTAGATATGTCAGTACCTGTCTGACCTGCCAGAGGGTCAAGGCAGAACACCAGAGACCAGGAGGAGTTCTGCAGCCCATTCAGATCCTAGAATGGAAGTGGGAGGATATTTTCATGGATTTTATAGTGGGGCTACCCAGAACTACGAATGGTTTTGATGCCATCTAGGTAATAGTCGACAGATTGACTAAATCAGCCCACTTCTTAGCTATCAGGATATCCTACTCCATTGAGCAGCTAGCTCAGTTGTATCTCAAGGAGATCGTCAGACTGCATGGAGTCCCACGGGCCATCATTTCAGATAGAGACGGTAGATTCACATCACACTTCTGGGAGTGTGTACAGTCAGCACTGGGCACCAGGTTAAAGTTTAGCACAGCTTTCCATCCTCAGACAGATGGTCAGATGGAGTGAGTAAATCAGGTACTCGAAGATATGTTCCGAGCATGTGCCCTAGACTTCAAGGGAAGTTGGTGCAAATATCTGTGTTTAGCAGAATTTGCATACAACAACAGCTATCAGGCCACTATCGGCATGACACCCTATGAGGCTCTCTACGGGCGGAGGTGTAGATCTCCAATCTGTTGGTATGAAAGTGGTGAACAGAAAGAACTAGAACTTTAGACAGATCTAGTAGCAGATACCATAGCAGCTATACAGCAGATCCGCCAGAGGATAGAGACAGCTCAGAGCCACCAGAAAAGCTATGCTGATACACGGCGCTGACCCTTAGAGTTTTCAGTTGGGGATACAGTATTTCTCCGAGTGGCTCCTATGAAGGGAGTAATGCGTTTTGGGAAGAAGGACAAATTAAGTCCTAGATATGTGGGACCATACCTTATCACTAGAAGAGTTGGCAAGGTAGCATATGAGCTAGAGCTACCCCAGGAGATGTCAGATATCCATAACGTATTTCATGTCTCTATGCTGAAGAACCACATCCCAGATGCCACCCAGGTGATTGAGCCTCAGTCGGTACAAGTCCGCGAAAACCTCAGCTATGACAGTCGGCCTATTCAGATAATAGACCGAGTAGTTAAGAAATTGTGGAATAAGGAGGTACCATTAGTAAAAGTTATTTGGCAAAATCACACAACAGAAGAGACAACTTGGAAGATAGAAACTAGTATGAGACAGAAGTACCCAGAGTTATTCTAAGTTCGAGGATGAACTTTTTATAAGGTATAGGGGATTGTAACGCCCGAAAATTCTCAAATTAATTTTAGAAATATTCTATTATTTTCTGGAATTTTAGGATATTTTTATGGAATTTTTGGAGTAGCAGAAGTAGAAAAATTAAATAAAAACATAAAACAACCTAAGTAGGAATTGAACCCGAGACCTATTAGACCCTATGACTTATAGATGACTCTAGTAACCAAGGGGCCCCAGCAGGGGTGTGCTGAAAGGAAAGGAGAAAAATTATATTTATGAGTAAGTTGGTAAGTATTAACCACTTAACATAAATAGGGAAAATTAAGTGGAGGTTTATTATTTGATCGACAACTTTCCCCTCAAACCCTCACCGCCGACCCCTCTCTCTCTCCCGCACCCTCTCGGCGCACAAGTCCCAAGAAACCTAGGGTTCCATCCTTAGGATCGTAGGAACACTTTTCGGCGACAACTCTGGCACGAGGACATTCCTCTCCACGAGAAGACCGCGTAGACGTAAGAAGATCATCGAAAAGATCTTCTTCTCCGGAAACTTAGCGATCAGATTGTAAGGAACCTTAGCGCAGGATGTAAGTAACTCCTCACCTGCAGTATAAGTAGCTAATTGTATGCTTTTATGTTCTTAGTTCACTTTTATACCCTTAGTGCAGCCATATGCAGAGTTAGAGCACGTCAGTTGCTCGAAAAAATGACTAGTACAGTTATATGCTACAGTAGGCATTTTAATAGTTCAGTTAAATGCTACAGTTTCCGTTTTTGCCTCTTTTACAAATTTATGTTAAAATAAAGGCCAAATATATTGCTTGAGATGGGCACTCACCCATAATCTCGAAGATTACAACGCGAGTATACACATAATCTCATAGATGCCATCATTATTCAATCCGAGCTATCACTCTCTTCTCAAAGAGATGCCAAGAATGCCCTTGCGATTTTCCCATCCCCGCCTTTAGGGAGGAACCCTCCGGGCACATGCTCACTCCCAGTCCCATACACCACCCGGAGCACCTCTGCCGGAGTTCGCTTGTAGCCGAGGGAATCCTTGTTGGCCGACAGTATGTTGGTGGACATCCTTGCCTCGGCCCCCAGCTCCCGCGGCACCAGCAGCCCTTCGTCCTTCATGCCGCACATCGCCAGCCGGTTCCTCAGCTCCGATATCCGAACCGTGAACTCCGCCACCGTGATATTGTACGGCGCCACCAGCTCGTCCTTGCGCTGATACAGAATCGCCCTTATGATCGCATCTTGCCCAGCTTCCACGGCCAGCAATCCCGCCAAAAGCTGCGCAAATTTACAGTTACAAACAGTTAATCTATAATAATATAATTATATATATATATATATATAATTATATATATATATATATATAATTAAGCCATTCGACGATCGATCTCTAGGATTACCCTCTTGGCGACGAAGCCATTGGTGTTGGGGTTTGCGCCGACGTAGGCGACCAGGCCCATGTAAGGGATCGCGTAGGAGGCGAGGAGGTAATTGAGAGTGTCAACGTAGGGATCAAATGGAGGATTCAGATGGTATCCCAAAGCATTGTCCATTATGTTCGCGAAGTTGTGAGCGCTCAAATCGAGTTGAGGCCTCGGGAACCCTCCGACAGTGCTCTTGATCGCCCTTCATATATCAGTTACGATGCGCGATCGATCAGCTAGTTCAGAGTGAATCAGGAGGCGTAATTTAATTTAATGAATATATACCTCAAATGGCCGACTTCTTGATAGGCAAACTCCTCGATGATGAGCTTTGTGGTCGCGTCGAGGTTGGCCTTCCTCGCGCCGATCGGCGGCGGCCCGCCCATGGCCAGCTCCGGCGCGACGGAGTCGAGCCCGCGGCCGAGGGCGCCGAACAGGAAGAAGTCACACTCCGTGTGCTCCAGGTTCAGCGCGAACTGCAGCAAGTCCCTGTCCAGGAGGAGCAACGGCTCCCCGATCGTCGGCGACCCACATGTTGGATTCTTGGCTGCTCCGATCACCGTCACGACCGCGGCCGTGGAGAGGACGAAGAGAGACAAGACACGGACCGCCACAAAAGCCATGCCGATCGACCAAGCTCCAAGCAAGCGAGTCTGATGCACGAGATCAAGAGGGTTCCCTGGCTTTATATAGATCGAGCTGAGCTGAGGGGGATATTAATGCGTTTTTCAAATTTATGTATTTTTTTTATTTTACACTTGTAATAATTATTATTATGGAAAACTTATTTATTTATTTCCAGTATTTTAATGTGTTTCTCGTATTTTCCTATTTTACATGTGTAATAATCAATGTTTATTTATTTATTTCAATGTGTTTTCTTAATTTAGGTATTTTTTTCTATTTTATACATGTAATAATTAATATTTATTTATTTATTTCCCAACATTTTATTATGTTTGTCTAATTTATGTATTTTCCTATTTTATACTTGTAATAATATTTATATACCATATATTATTATTAATAAAATAGTGTATTCATTTGTCAACATGGTATCAAAAAGCTAAACTTAACATTAATTTTTTCTCCCTCGAACCCTAACCGCTGCCCACAATACCCACCGGCTGCCTCCTACATTAGCTGTTGCCGACGACATCACTCGCCGATTATCTCTCACAAATGCTCCCGATTCACCTTTCTGCCTTGTGGTTCTCAACGTCAATGCTCAGACATCTTTGAAACTCATCACTTCCAATTATTCTGCTAGCACTTGTAGTTCACGTCTCTTCTATTCGGATATGACTTACTAGGATTTGTTGATGGCTCACGTCCCTACCCCCTACGCAGATAACACCTACAGGCGCTACACTCCTTCAAGCGAATCCTGATCATATTCTCTGGCTCCGTTAAGATCAACTTCTCCTCGACGCTATTGTAGGTTTGATGTCTTCTACTCTCGTGGAGTTTATTTTTTCATCAACTTCATCTAGAGACGCATGGCAGACGATGGAGAGAACCTATGCTGCTCTCCCATATGACAGGATTATGACTCATTATCAAAATCTTGCCAGCCCTCACCAAGGTAATAGATCTATCACTAATTATATGTAAAACATCAAAAGAAATATTGACGTTCTTGCGTTAATGGATGTCAAAGTTGACTTTGATGAGCTCTCCATTCGTGTCCTGAATGATTTTAGCCAAGACTATTGCAATATCTAATATGCTCCGCAAGTTCGTTACCTTTGATGAGTTATTCGAACAATTTCTTAGCTAAGAGGCTTAGTTAAAAGTCTCAGACTCTATCTCCATCTCCATCTTAGGCATGTGACTCAATCTCCTTATATTTATGTTTTCTTTATCTTCTAAGTTTATATTATTAGTAGAATTTATTAGATTAATTTTATCTAAATAACTATCCTTAAGATTTAATTTTTTTATTAATTATATTATCTTAGTTTTAAATAGAAATTTCTATATTAATGTTATCCAAATTGTCAAATATTATATTAAGGTATTTATTAATTTTATCTAAATCTATTTTATCATTTTAAGTTTCAAATTTTTATTTAGTTTAAGCGTTTGAATTGATTAAATTATTATTATCAATTAAATTATGAAGGATAAAATTTGAATTAGTTAATTGAGATTTATCTTGTTTAGTTAAGTTTTAATTTTTTAAATTTAAGTTATTTATGTTTGAAATTTCTATATTAATTAAAGTCATATTTTTATTAATTATAGAATTAATTAATTTTATTAATTTCAGAATTATTTGAATTAATATTTAAAATTTTAGAATTATTTAAATTTGATTATTACTAAGATTTGAATTAGTAAAATTTGACTTATCTAGATTTATTTTGATAATTAAATAAGTTTGAAAAAAAATTAATTAGATTTGAATTATTCAACTTGGATTTATCTCAAATAAAGAGAAAACTTTATTAAGATTATAATTAATTTTATCAAGATTTAGAGTAACTTGTTATTTTCTTGATTAAATTTGCTAATTAATTTTAAATTATTAATGATTAAATTATTCAAATTATATTTATTTTTATTAATTGAATAATTATCTAAATTCAAATTATTAATTAAATTATTCAAATTTAAATTATTATTTGAATTTAGATTTTAAATTAAAATTGACTTTTTCATAGTAAAATTATTATTATTAAATAAATTATTATTTAATTCTAAATTTTTTAATTAAATTTGATTTATTTAAATTCACTAAATCATGTAAATCTAAATTATCATAAGAAAAAAAATAAATTTTTCATATAAAATACTAGGTATTTTCAGAAATATCTAAATTATCATGCATGTTATCTAAAGTACTACTGATAGAGATATTTTCAAAAATATCTAAATTATTATGCATGTTATCTAGATTACTACTGACAGAGGTATTTTGTTAAACTGTACTAACATTAAATGTAACCCCTAATTCTGTATGCTTCTCCGTTGATTTGGACTCGAGTTTGGATTCATTTTTGACTTGATCCTCCGGCTTCAACAACTCCTCAAGAAGCTTGATTAGTTGAGTCCAAAACTCGTGGGCATCTCCGTGTTCTCTTATTCTGCAAATAATTTTGTCAGGCAATAAACTCGAAATTAACTTCATTACCTTTATATTTGATTCCAAATTTTGAGAAGATTGCTTCAGCGCCATGCCACCATCAAAGTCATTCATAAGCATGAAACTTTCCATCTACATCCTCCATTGATTGAATTCATCCATCTTGTATATCTCGTATGGAGGTGGTTTGCTGACATTTCGCCAAACGTCTCTTTGTGCTCCATGTTCTTGTACAACAAGTCTTAACGAAAATTCCCAAGACTTCGTCTTGGGGTAAGTAGTGTGGAAAAAAAATTGAACGATATAAAAACTCTTGAAAAAAATCGATGGTTGCACCAAATTAGAGCGCCCCTGCTCTGATACCACTTATAAGATCGATTTCACGTGAGAGGGGTTGAGTCACGTGTATTTTAAAACTTTTTTTTCCAGTTTTATAAAATGAGTGTACAACATAAAAATAAACTTAGTAAGAAAAATAGAAAGAAATAAAGCACCATTATTTTTACTTGGTTTAGAGCCTTAAACGACTCCTACTCCAAGACCGAAGCCCTTTGGATCTTTCCGATGGATAATCCACTAATCAAACATAATTGAATACTAAAAAAAGAATAAAGTGTAACAACTATAATTTCTTTAGCAATAATTAACTTTAAACCAAAACTATTACCCAATACTTAAACGGAGATTTGAATGCGCTTGTGCATTGGTGTTGGTCCTTCTTTAGCAGTATGGTGTAGCAACATCATAGCATAGTAGTACAAAGCTAGAGCAGCCAGACGGTCGAGGAATCGTGTAGAAATGTTATTTTCTTTCTTGGACATCTAGCCTCCTTTATAGGTGAACATGTTTTTATCAAATCCATTGAATTCGGGATAAACTTTCCGACTTCAGATCTTACGGATAATTATGTAGAGAAAACTAATTAAATAATTCAGATCTTATCTGTTGCTTCAGTCCGGTCTGATTTAGTTTGGTCCATTTTAGTTTGGTCCAGTCTGGTCTGGGTCAGTTCAATTTACTTCATCCACTTGAGACACCTCCAATCACTATTCAACATAGTAATTGTTGAAACCCCAAGGTTGTTTTGGTGTGATCAACAAGTTAAGTTAGGTCCTGTGTGTTTCTAACTTTGTGTCTAAGTGTGCAGGAGCTTAGGAGCACAGATAGTCGAGTGAAAGACGCAGCTAGCGAGAAGGACGGCACGAGGTGCGTCCGAGGGATGAGGCGCTGCAGAAGAGTACATCGGCGGACGAGAAGGAAGTGTGTGGGGGTTCCGAGGGACGAAAGCCGGAGTAGAAGACTGCTTGAGGAGCAAGAGACGCAGCTAGCGAGAAGGACGACACGCGGTGCGTCCGAGGGACGAAGACTGCTGATGAGTACGCCGACAAATGAGAAGGAAACACGCGGTGATTCCGAGGGACGAGAAGCCGGAGGGAAGCCCGCTCGAGATGACCGGAAGTTGGGTTCGGGTGTGCCCTTTTCCGGATGGCACCGAAGCGAGCGGATCCAGAGTAGAAAACCCGGACCGAGGCGAACTGAACTGGAGCAGTGGTCCCAGGATGAAAAAGTCAACACTAGTTGACTTTATGGTCTGGGGCCCCCGGAACAGTCCGGGACGCCTGGACCAGCCCGGGGTGACCGAAACCCTTCCGGGCGCCTGGACCGTGAAGTTTGACCAGATCGAGCTTTGACTCGATCTGAACGTTGGGGGATAAAATTTATGCCCCCAGGGTGCTCGGAACCCTCCAGGCGCCCCGACCAAGGCTATAAATATAGCATTGGTCCAGAAGCTTTTCAATCAGTTCAGAAATTGTAACAACGCTTGTGCGCTTCCACTGTTTAGAATAGCTTCTTTCTTTCTGTGCCTACATTGCTGTAAGAGAGGCTTCTCCGCCTGAAGGAGACAATAGTGCGATCATTTTCCTTGGATTAACAACCTCCCCGGTTGTAACCAAGTAAACATCTGGTGCCTCGTCTTTTTCTGTTTTGATTTATTGCTTTTCTATTTTATCTGCAAGTGTCAGTCTGAAATGTCGGGAAGGGTTGTGTTTTATTTTTACAGGGCTATTCAACCCCCCCCCCCTTCTAGCCGGCCGCAACGGTCCTACAAGTGGTATTAGAGCTGAGGCGCTTCAGGAGGACTAATCATCGAACGAAGCAACGAGATGGCCGGACCAAGCATCCACCCACCGAAATTCGAAGGGGTTTCGCCACTTGGAAAAAGCTGATGCAGGTATTCTTTACCACTAATTTTGAATTAATGCTTACAATGAAATTTGGTTTTAAAGCACTGGAAGGTAAGGAGAAAAACAATTGGACGAAAAAGGAGTAGGCCGACTTCATGGCGAACAACAAAACAGAATACCATCTGCTAAGTGTTCTTCCGCCTCAAGAAGTCAACAGGATTGGGAATTACGACTCTGCAAAGGAAATTTGGGAGAAGTTCCTCGAGCTGCACGAAGGGACGTCCAAAGCCAAGCTCGCTAGACGAGATCTGCTTTGCAATCAGCTCACCAGCCTATGATTTGGGGAAAACGAGATAGTTGCACATCTGCACTCGAGAATAAAAGAAATCATTACCAGACTTTCGAATCTCGGAGAAAAGGTAAGTAACCGAGATTCGCTCAGGTACGCACTGAATTCCTTTCCTAAAAATACCAAATGGGCATCATTAGTAGATGCCTTTTACATTTCTAAGATTTAGAAAAAAAATTCGTTAGAAGAATTCTTTTCAACATTTGAAGTGCATGAGTCAAGATGTGCAGGAATGAAGGAGCCCAAGAACAACGTCGCCCTCAAAGCTTCGAGAGACGAACCAGAGTCGGGATCTTCTCTCGATGACGAGGAAATGGTAATGATGGTAAGAAGATTCAAGAAACTTTGTAAATCTAGATCTACTAACCATCCGCAGGGGAAGAAGAAAAGGACAATCCGCTGCTACCACTGCGACGAAGAAGGGCACGTCAAGGACAACTGCCCCAAGCTGAAGAACAAAGACAAGGAGAAGGGTAAGAAGGCTATCCAAAAGCGAAAGGCTCTAAAGGCGACGTGGGACGATACGTCGTCGGAGTCGAAAGTCGAGGCATTCTCCGGACTTGCTCTAATGGCAAGTCATCAAGACGACGACTGCGAGTCAAGCTCTTCCGAAATGAGCATCGAGAGCATAGATGAAGGGGGAGCCATGTCGAAAGCAAGCAGCAGTTCAGGGGGAGAAACAGACAACGAGATCGACAAGGCAAGTCAGGTACAATTTCTTCCTCCCGACAAAATGTTTAAGTTCATTAAACTTTTAACAAAAGATTGCTACAAATTAGAAAATAAAAATAAAAATTTAAAAATAATTTTAGCTAAGTCCTGTCCCTTAGAAGAATTAGACAAATCAAAATTAGAAAATGAGAAATTGAAATTAGAAAATCAAGATATGAAAATTCAAATAAGTAATTTGAAAAACCATGCATGCTCATCTAATTTTAGAAAATTTAAAAATTTGAATTGGCATTATAGATATCACCAGGGACAAATTAGGAATATTTCTAGAAAATATGTCCCTAAGAAATTTTTAATCAATCTAGTAGACTGGAACCTTTATTGGGTTCCTATATCTTGCTTAGTCTAAATATTAATAAAAAAATAGCACTTTCAGTGAGAAAATTAAACAATAAATTTCTCTATGAGACTTTGTCTAAGGAACTGGTTGTTGCTCCAATAACCAAGAAAGCCTAGTGCCTCGCCATGACCTGGAAGCCAAAATATTGAAATAAATGTTTAATTAACTTTCTGTCAAGGCATTAAAATTAGAATTAATTAATATATTTAAAAGTTTTTTCAAACATCTTTTTAAAAATATTTTTATGCTTAGAAAAATACTTTTATGTTTTACTTAGAAAATTTTACTTAGAAAAATATTAAGTTAGGATTTTTTTTAAAAATAATTTTTACAAAGACTTAAATTCATACTTAGGAAAATTTTCAGAAGATTTTTTTTGCCTAAGTTAAAAGCTATTCTGAAATTGAAAATTTTTGCTTAAGTTTTTAAGAATTTTCTTGTAATTTCACTTAGAAAATTTTCTTAAAATTTTACTTAATTTTTTTTTTGAGACTGTTTATGTGAAAATTATTGTAATTTTTTAAGGATCTCAAAATTTTATAAGTATTTAACCCTTAGATTTTTTTAAACCCCATTTTTTTGTGATCAAAGGGGGAGAAGGATTAGTATAAGTCTAGGGGGAGGTAGACCAAAATTTAACTTGTTTTATTTTTGCACTTAATTGTAAATTTAGTTAAGTTTATTTCATGTCTCTTTTTACCCTAACTTAACTTGGGTTGCTCACACCAAAAAGGAGCAGATTGTTGGAACCCCAAGGTTATTTTGGTATGATCAACAAGTTAGGTCCTGTGTGTTTCTAACCTTGTATCTAAGTGTGCATGAGCTTAGGAGCACAGGTAGTCTAGTGGAAGACACAGCTAGCGAGAAGGATGGCACGAGGTGCGTCCGAGAGACGAGGCGCTGCGGAAGAGTACACCGGCAGACGAGAAGGAAGCGTGCGGGGGTTCCGAGGGATGAAAGTCGAAGCGGAAGACTGCTCGAGGAGCAAGAGACGCAGCTAACGAGAAGGATGGCACGCGGTGCGTCCGAGGGATGGCACGCTAGCGGGCGAGAAGGAAACATGCGGCGATTCCGAGGGACGAGAAGCTGGAGGGAAGCCCGCTCGAGAAGACCGGAAGTTGGGTTTGGGTGAGCCCTTTTCCGGATGGCACCCAAGTGAGCGGATCCGGAGTAGAAGACCCGGACCGAGGCGAACTGAACCGGAGCAGTGGTCCCCGGATGAAAAAGTCAACACTGGTTGACTTTATGGTCCGGGGCGCCCGGAATAGTCCAAGGCGCTCGGACCAACCCGGGGCACCCGGAACCCTTCTGGGCGCCCGGACCGTGAAGTTTGACCAGATCGAGCTTTGACTCGATCTGAACGTTGGGGGATAAAATTTATCCCCCCCAGGGCGCCCAGAACCCTCTAAGCGCCCCGACCAAGGCTATAAATATAGCCTTGGTCTAAAAGCTTTTCAATCAGTTCAGAAATTGTAACAACGCTTGTGCGCTTCCACTGTTTAGAATAGCTTCTTTCTTTCTGTGCCTACATTGCTGTAAGAGAGACTTCTCCGCCTATAGGAGACAATAGTGCGATCATTTTCCTTGGATTAACAACCTCCCCGATTGTAACCATGTAAACATTTGGTGCCTCGTCTTTTTCAGTTTTAATTTATTGCTTTTCTATTTTATATGCAAGTGTCAATTTAAAAAGTCGGGAAGGGTTGTGTTTTATTTTTACAAGGCTATTCAACCCTGCCTTCTAGCCGGCCGCAACGGTCCTACAGTAATCTTTCGGAGGGCATATCTTTTGACTCCGGACTCGGAATCAAGCTCTGTCAGTGGTCACGCGTGCAGGATTTGAAGATCTACGTATGTATGTACAAGACAGAGTTAGGAAAATATATGCATAAATAGTTTATTTATGAGTTATATCCAGTCTTACCAAGACCATGATCTAGTCATGGTCTTAACTTAGACTTCCAAAATGGATCTAAGCTGGACCAACGCCTATAGTCTTACTAGAACTCGTTCTCACTAGATCACTCTCCTTCAGTTGACTTACCTCATCATTTGCAGTCTCTTGACTTGCCTCTTGACCCACCATGTCTTCCTATCAGAACCGCACATCTAGACTTCAACCAATTGTCTAAAATCGAATATCCCGACTAGACTTCAGTCAGTTGTCAGGTCTCACAGACCAAGGCAGCTGAACTTCTTACTAGAATTGCACATCTAGACTTCAGCTGATGTCAAGTCCTCTAGACTCATCAATTCTTGCACACTCGATAAAGAGGTTAGACAAACATAACATCTAAATTTAAACCAATTGTCATTCATCAAAATCTGAGTTTGATCATTAATGCTAACTGCACCAACATATTACACATCCTCTGGGCCTACTCACTTAAGTAATGGTCGAGAGAAAGCCCTCTTGTATAAATGATCTCCGACAAAGCTGAACCGACCAACTCTTTTCTTGATCACATGTGCTTGTTCCCGGTTGGATGGTAAGGTGCCTTGCTGAAGAAATGAGATTAACGGTGCCAACCAATCACTTTGTAATTCTAACTCGACCTATCTTTTAATATGAGCTACTAGCAGTGTTTGCTCCCACCGGCTTGTCCAGAGTCCACGGGACCAAGGAGTTAGCCAATTTGTCTAACTCGTCTGCCTTTTAATTTTCTGCTCGGGGGGTTTTCTATAAAGTAACTCCTTAAAGCTCTGCTTTTAATTTCTCAAATGCCTCCACATATAGCTTGAGACATTCATTATTAATCTCAAAATTACCCTCTAATTACTAAGCGGCTAACTTAGAATTTGAATAGATTAAGACCCGAGTGGCTCCCACATGCCTTGCAGCCTGCATGTCGGCTATCCATGTTTCGTATTCTACTTCATTATTGGTAAAAGTTATCGAATTGCCATCCAAAAGGAAATATAGGCTAGATGGTGCACCTTGAGAAGAGATATGAACTGATACCACCGATTTGGAGGGGGGAACTGGATTTGGATTGAAAAACAGAGAGATGAAAATTTATCGATATAAGACATCTAAAATAAATCCCTTTTTTAGCAAGAAAAATAATCATCCGATGCTGATCGATGAAATAACATCAAGAAAAAAAAAAGTAAAATCAAGGTTCAAATAAAAGGAGGAGCAATCGGTAAAATACACCGACCGATAGATGGCGAGCTCTTGGACAAGGTCGGGTTGAAAGGACCAGAAGGGTGGTTCCATCATCTCCCTGATAAGCTTATTCGAAAGCACAAGGATAGCAGCACGGAAGGCGTCGATGGTTCCAGGCTAGACCGTTCGGGATTTAATACCTTCGTATAATTGGTGAGGAGCAAGAAGATATACCTCCCTTATCATGTCGGATTTAAAGTTGGATGCTTCCCCTTCGCTGTCGCTTTCCTCTGAAGTAGTTTTCCCTTCATCGATGCTTTCCTCTTAGTAGTTGGTTGTAAGTGCAATTCCAGTGTGGGTCTCAATTTTAGATTCGGATGATGATGATTCACCCCATGTCGCTTTAAGATTCTTCTGCAAGATACAATCATGCATACAAGATCATAAAATATAATGAAATTGAATAACAATTATTCTCGGTATACCTTACAGATGGCTTGTAACGAGAAGGACATCAACCTTTTATGACGTTATCAAACCTCACATTTGTTCATATCCACGCCGAGCTCTTTAAGATAACTCCAAGAGAACAAGTTTTACTTTCAGAAGGTACTAGCCACGAGCGAAAGAGAAGGATCAAAAAGAGGAAAAAGAAGCAAAAGGAAGATCTTCTTCCTTTAGGTAGCTTATGATAACAAGAGGAGACCCTCTTGTTGTGGTCGGCGGCAAGAGATGTTAGATTTTAAGGGATTCCCTAAAGCAATCGTCTTACAGCTTGTACTAAATATAGATTCACTATTTGAGTGCATATTATATGTTTGATTATCTTAAGCTCATTTACTGAATGCATGTAATATAATTCATAGCATGAGAGAAATTGTGATTGGATTACAACTAGTGATTATCTCTACATGTGTAATTATAAACATATTGGAATTTCCTTAGTCGTTGAATTGATGCATTCGGATATCATTAATTCTATAAGTCTAACATGGGTTATATATACTGCTTGGTTCACCAAGCATCTATTTTTTCACTGGTTGGAGATATTGGATCTATAAGACTTCATATGGTTATCTATATATATAGATATGTTTGTAAAACTCTTACTACAGCTCGAGTGCTAATTTCCTTCGATTTAAGGTATACAAGTCATCTTGGTGATGGAGACATTTACTTTGACATCTTAAGTAAGCACCTTATTGAGGTGTAGATCCGGGATGATTAGGTATAAGTTGAAATGCCCGAAGATGTTTAGATAGCCCACAGAGGATTCACCGCTGCTTGTGAGTAGATGTTAAAGAAAAGGAAAAGAAAAGATAATGATTCAAGTCAAGATTTCTTAAGTACTCTAACCCTATGTCAAATAAAAAAAGAGGCGAAAGATACCAGAGCAATCTTGTATCAGACTACTTGTCTCCTCGTAGTTGGATCTCCTATTTTTTGGAATGCTCCAAATTCCACTTGAACATCCAAATCTGGATCAATACCAGCAAAAACATCTCTGAACAAGGTTCTAGCTGTTGGTGCAATATCCCTCAGGTCAAGGTTGACCTGGGTAACCAAGCTGAGTCTTGGTTTGGGTTTAGATGTTTGACAATAAGATATTGATTGAAGAAGAGTCAAGTAAGTCAAGGTTGACTGGATACTTGACTGGGAAGTCCTAACTGGGATGTTAGGCAAAATGAAAGTCCTGGTGAGTGAAGCCAGGCAGAAGAAAAGTCTTGGTGAGTGAAGCCAGGCAGAAGAAAGTCCTAGTGAGTGAAGCTAGGCAGATGGAAAACCCTAGTAAGTGAAGCTAGGTGAAAGCCCTGGTGAGTGAAGCCAGGTGAAAGTCCTAGTGAGTGAAGCTAGGCAGATGGAAACCCTAGTGAGTGAAGCCAGGTGAAAGTCCTAGTGAGTGAAGCTAGGCAGATGGAAAACCCTAGTGAGTGAAGCTAGGTGAAAGCCCTGGTGAGTGAAGCCAGGCAAGGGAAAATCCAGATGGATCAAGGATGATCGGACATCTGGTGCTGGGAAGTCCAAGTAGGTCAAAGGATTGACTGGATACTTGGCATGAAAGAAAAGTCCAAGTAGGTCAAAGGGATTGACCGGATACTTGGCACAGAGAAAAGTCCAAGTGGGTCAAAGGGATTGACCGGACACTTGGTAAGGGAGTCCTAGCAGGTCAAGGGAGTGACTAGATGCTAGGCATGACACACCAACAGGTCAAGGTTGACCGAATGTTGGTTAGGGATGTTTGGGACTTGGTTTTGGACAAAAATCAAGTGCTGGATCGATCCGTGGATCGATCCAGGCTCTGGATCGATCAGTGGATCGATCCAGACCTGTCCCAGCGAACAGAAAGCTTCTGGATCGATCCGTGGATCGATCCAGAGGTCCCAATCGATCCATGGATCGATTGGGACGCGGCTGCTTCGCGCGATAAGCGCTGGATCGATCCGTGGATCGATCCAGGCGCGTTTCCAGAGCACAGAGGCGCTCTGGATCGATCCGTGGATCGATCCAAAGCCTCCCCGATCGATTGGGAACATTCGAATCGATCGGGATCCGACCGTTGACATCGTTTATAGCTGCAGGCGTTCGAGGGCTGCGGTATCCTTTTCACCAATTCACTCTAGAGCTCTCGCCTACTCCTCCACAGCGCTCTCAAAGATCAGGTCGCCAGTTCTTGAAGGATCTTGGAAGCTTTCCAAGTCAAGAGGCGGATCAAAGGCAAGAAGAGAAGCTAGGGTTAGGGTTTTCTGTACTCATTGTAAGCTTTGCGCTTGTATTTTGTTTCCCTTTCCTTTCTTCTTGTACTGAGAGTCTTGTAGGGCTTCTCCGCCCTCGGTAGTTACCGAAAATGAGTGTTTTCATAGTGGAGGGTGCGTGCGTGGTGTGGATCCTTGGACTAGTCACCTCTTGTGAGGTGGATACCAAGTAAACCAACCGTGTTAGCGTTGTTGCATTTGTTTCTGTATTTTCCGCTGCATATTCTTGAAGAAACAAGCAACGCCAAGCAACGCCGAGCACCGAGAGAACGCGACGAGCTATTCACCCCCCCTAGCTACTTTTGGTCCTAACAAGTGGTATCAGAGCGAGGCCGCTCTTCACCGGAATCATCGTCGGAAGGGTCAAGCATAACAAGAAAAGCTAGAGGGTGAAGAAGTTGAAGCAAATTCTTCAAGTTCAAGATTTTATCAAGCTCAACTTCAAGATGCAATTCCAAGATGGACTTGGATTTGACACAAGGGTGGCTCCACCATACACATCGGCAAGCTTCGATTCTTGGAGATCAAGAATTGAAAATTTCTTGATGATGGAGATAGAGCAATGGTTTGCTCTAATGGAAGGTTTCAAGGCTCCAAGAAATTCAAAGGGCAAAGTTCTAAAGAAAAGCAAATGGAGCCCGGAGCAAGTCCAAAGGTGCGAGGCAAATGACAATGTGACCAAGCTTTTGGTCAATTTATTGCCAAGCACCATTCTTTGCAAAATTGGAGAATTTGAAGATGCAAAGGAACTTTGGAGCAAATTGGCTAAGCTTCATGAAGAGATCCCCTCCACTGTACAAGATAATGAAGAATCCAGAGAGGGTGACTCTTTGGAGCAAGACCAAGAGGAGGACTCCGAGGTTGAGAGATACTCAACCTCCGAAGAAGAGGAAATCCAAGAAGCTTCATCCTCAAGGGAATGCACCGAAGGGAACAAGGAGGGAGCATACTCCTTGTTTCACATTCAAGATGATGAAGCCTCCACCTCTAGGATTGAGGGGGAGCAATCCTTGGTGACACCGGAGCAAGAAGAAGAAGAAACTTCTACATCCGGGTCAAGAGAAGAAGAGGAGGAAGAAGCTTCTACCTCCACAAGTCAAGAAAAATCAAATGGAGAAGAATCAAGGTCCGATCAAGAGGAAGCTTCTACCTCCGGATCCAAAGAAAAAGATGCCACCCCTGCAAGCAAAGGTATAAATATTTCAATTAATAATAAAAATCATATAATATGTTTTGAGTGTAGGGAACATCGGCACTATAAGAGCAAGTGTCCCAACTTGGCCAAGAAGAAGGGCCAAATGGCACAAAAGGGCAAGGAGAAGCTCAAGGAGACCACCCCCGGGACAAATAAGAGCAAGGAGCACATTGTGTGCTTCTTGTGTCAACAAAAAGGGCATTACCGAAGTCAATGCCCCAAGGGGAAGAAGATGGTTAAGGCTCAAGGAGGCACTAGTCAAGGGGGAGCCTCCAAGGTAAAGAAGAAGGTAACATTCATTGAGCCTATTCCCTTACAAAATGGTAAAAAGCATGCTAGGTCAAATTTTTATCATCTTAATGCGATTTACCATAAGAATAGGAAGCATGAGGGCTTTAAGGAAAAGCATGTGGCCCTACATGCCAAAACTACTATCCCAAAGGCTAGGAATGTAGGTAAAAACCTAGGCGATAACTCTAAGGATGTAAGATACAAGCCTAGAAACAAAAATGCTCATGAACTTAATAGAAAACCAAAAACTAAGGACTTAGTGATGGAAAATCAAGTCTTGAGGTCAAGACTTGATAAAATTGAAAAGACCCTAAAAAGGATGGAAAATATCCTATTAGGGCAAAATGAGCATAACCTAGGTTTAGGGGTACAAACGCCATCCAATGGCCATAGAGGTTTGGGATACAAACCAAAGGCTAAGAAGGATGTGCCCTCTTACCATAGAGTTCCATATAGTTATGGAACAAACCCTAGGTCTAGTGGTCAAGCCAAAAATACTAGGGAAGTCATCCCTAAGAGTATTTTTGCAATAAATGTGACTAAGACTTCTAAGAAGTCTAAGAAAGTCACAAACAAGGTCACAAGGGAGGTTATCCCTAGAGTTGACCTAGAAAATGTGACCAAGGCTTCTAAGAGGCCCAACAAGGTCACTAGGAAGGTATCTAGGGAAGTTATCCCTAGTGAGTACCTAGAGCATCCAAGGAGCACCAATAGGTGTTGGGTTCCTAGGAGCATCTTCTCTACCCCATAGATGGGTTAGAGAGTGTCAACTCCGATTAGAAGGGTAGTTAACCCAACTTTGAGGAAATTGACACTCAAGGAGTATTTTCAAGGTTTTTGTTAACCTTTGAAAATGAAATGGAATTATTGATTACTCCTTGAAAGGGTAAAATGTGCCTAATGGTGGAAGAATTGATTTTAATCTTAAATGGCACATATTGGAAAATTCATAAGAACTATCAAGTTGGGTTTTTGGTATGTTCTTAGGCAATTTAAGGCAATCCGGGCCTTAAATTTAAAAGTGCTACTCTTGAGGAAAAATGGAATATGCCAACATTTGAGGACATGTTTATTTTAATTGGCATAAATTAATCAAGGGAATAAGAAATGCAAACTTAGGTTTTGGCACTCTCTTGAAGCACTTTGGGCAATCTAGGGTTTAAGTTTTAGGATTAGCTAAGATTAATGATACTTAGATAGGTAATCTAGGTATATTTTATTTATGCTAAACCATGCCATGATTGTTTGCTCATAATATGCCATGACATCATATTTTATCTTATTTGGATTTTGCATTCATGACTTATCATGAAAAATACAAAAATACCATGTCATGTCATACATACATCATGTAGTTATAGAAATCTTTCTTTTGAAAGCTATTTTATTTTGATGTATGCCATAACATAATCATGCATTAAGTTTAATTCCTTGTAATTAAGGACGAATGGCATTTAACGACACTTATTGACAAGTGACATCCTAGGTGGATGTCTAACATTTCTAAAATGCCTAGATAGATATGCATGATCCCTAGAATAGGGCAAAACCAAATTTTACATCTCACAAAGACCTCTAAGGTGACTTGTATGTGTTTTAGTGCATATTATATACAAGTGAGATGTTAGGATGATGAACAAAGCTCAAGATGTTGATTTAGGGCATTCCTTTGAGTTTTAAATTCATCAAAACACATAGTTATGTGTTTTCCCATCATTGGGAAAGCTAATGTACAAGTCATGTGCATTATGCCCAAGGAACATGATGGGATATTGGTTTTGAAAATGTTTTTAAAATGTTTTTGAAAAACCTTGGTGAAGGCTATCTTTTGATAGTAATCACCATTGAATAGTTAGACACAAACTTGAAGAAAAACACTAAAGTTTTTGCAAGTTTTCAAGTTTGTGTCAATCTTTGAAAATATGATGTATTTTCATAGAAAACTATTTTCCATGATTAAGTATGCCCTAAATAATGTCTACACGAAATTTCATAATTTTTGGATTTTGTAGAATTTTCTAGGGTTTCTGATGAAATGGAATTTCAGCAACTATCGAGTCTGATCGATCCATGGATCGATTGAGTTCCATGAATCGATCCATGGATCGATTCAAACGGCAATTCCCGCGAGCAGAGGATCGATCAGCCGATCGATTCAAGGAGTCTGAATCGATCCGTGGATCGATTCAGAAAGGTTCAATCGATTGGAACCCAACTCCAATCGATCCAAGTTGCTGATTTTGGCTGGGAAGGCCTGATTTCAGCATCTTTGAACCTCTTTGAGTCTAGGTAACCATTTCAAACCCCTTAAATACATTTGTATACATACAAAGGGTGTTTTCATGTTGAAAACAAGGATGGATTGGTTAACGAAGACTAAGTAGAAGTTTAGGTTGAGGTTGTTTCAAATTTTGAATATTTGAACCTCAAAACTTCCAAATTTGGGTTTCCTAATGTTTTAGGGATTCCAAGTCATTATTGGTGCAATGACAGAAGTTACCACCATGTCTTTAGGGGGAGGGACTCTTTAAAGACATGAAAATTATTTTTCATGAACCTTGGAAGATGGTTAACCTTCTGTTGTAAACTTGCTCAAGGTTGAGCATTTACACTTGAAATAGGGGAGAAATGGGGAGTGGATATCCTCATTATTTCAAGTGAACACTCAAGTAGTAGATAATGCTCAAGGGTGGGTAGTTGTCTACATTGAGGGAGAAGTTAAGGATAAATGAAGGGTATGGGACCTTCATTATCGTGTTGATCACAACGAGTGATGTTGTGAACAACGATGAGCAACTCTTCAGGGGGAGAGTCTTCAACAAATGGATTTGTTGAAGTGTGCCCAGAATTGGAGCATAGGTTGATGTGTGTCCAACGATGGGTTGATGTGTGCCAATAGGGGGAGAATGTATGGTTAAGCTTAGTCCTTCATTACCTATGGGAAGGTCATAGGGGGAGAATGAAAGGACTCATGAAAGGGAGTAAGTTAGGCTTTCATTACCTAGAGGGAGTTTGCCCTCTTAGGGGGAGAATGAAGAGCTTAATTTATGCTTTCATTACCTAGTGGCATGAAGAAGGAGGCTATGGGATTAGCCTAACTTACATATGAGATTGTAAGTGTTATTGTGGTATTGTCAAACATCAAAAAGGGGGAGATTGTTGGTGCAATATCCCTCAGGTCAAGGTTGACCTGGGTAACCAAGCTGAGTCTTGGTTTGGGTTTAGATGTTTGACAATAAGATATTGATTGAAGAAGAGTCAAGTAGGTCAAGGTTGACTGGATACTTGACTGGGAAGTCCTAACTGGGATGTTAGGCAAAATGAAAGTCCTGGTGAGTGAAGCCAGGCAGAAGAAAAGTCCTGGTGAGTGAAGCCAGGCAGAAGAAAGTCCTAGTGAGTGAAGCTAGGCAGATGGAAAACCCTAGTAAGTGAAGCTAGGTGAAAGCCCTGGTGAGTGAAGCCAGGTGAAAGTCCTAGTGAGTGAAGCTAGGCAGATGGAAACCCTAGTGAGTGAAGCCAGGTGAAAGTCCTAGTGAGTGAAGCTAGGCAGATGGAAAACCCTAGTGAGTGAAGCTACGTGAAAGCCCTGGTGAGTGAAGCCAGGCAAGGGGAAAATCCAGATGGATCAAGGATGATCGGACATCTGGTGCTGGGAAGTCCAAGTAGGTCAAAGGATTGACTGGATACTTGGCATGAAAGAAAAGTCCAAGTAGGTCAAAGGGATTGACCGGATACTTGGCACAGAGAAAAGTCCAAGTGGGTCAAAGGGATTGACCGGACACTTGGTAAGGGAGTCCTAGCAGGTCAAGGGAGTGACTAGATGCTAGGCATGACACACCAACAGGTCAAGGTTGACCGAATGTTGGTTAGGGATGTTTGGGACTTGGTTTTGGACAAAAATCAAGTGCTGGATCGATCCGGATCGATCGTCGGATGGATCGATCCGCACTTGTCCCAATGAAGCTTCGGATCGATCCGTGATCGATTCAGAGGTCCCAATCGATCCATGGATCGATTGGGACGCGGCTGCGCGATAAGCGCCGGATCGATCCGTGGATCGATCCAGCGCTTATCGGCGCTCTGGATCGATCCGTGATCGATCCAAAGCCTCCCGATCGATTGGGAATATTCGAATCGATCGGGATCCGACCGCTGACATCGCTTATAGCCGGCGTTCGAGGGCTGCGGCATCCTTTTCACCAATTCACTCCAGAGCTCTCGCCTACTCCTCCACAGCGCTCTCAAAGATCAGGTCGCCAGTTCTTGAAGGATCTTGGAAGCTTTCCAAGTCAAGAGGCGGATCAAAGGCAAGAAGAGAAGCTAGGGTTAGGGTTTTCTGTACTCATTGTAAGCTTTGCGCTTGTATTTTGTTTCCCTTTCCTTTCTTCTTGTACTGAGAGTCTTGTGGGCTTCTCCGCCCTCGGTAGTTACCGAAAAGGAGTGTTTTCATAGTGGAGGGTGCGTGCATGGTGTGGATCCTTAGACTAGTCACCTCTTGTGAGGTGGATACCAAGTAAACCAACCGTGTTAGCGTTGTTGCATTTGTTTCTGTATTTTCCGCTGCATATTCTTGAAGAAACAAGCAACGCCAAGCAATGCCGAGCACCGAGAGAACGCGACGAGCTATTCACCCCCCCTCTAGTTACTTTTGGTCCTAACACTAGCGTCATGCCAAATGTGTCCGAACAAGAAGAACAAAGCAAATGTAGCATGACCAAAAGTGAACCAACCCCTTGGATTGCTACGAAAAATGTCATACCCTATGACCACTCGTTAGAATTGTTACTCAAAGTTTCCATTTTTGCCTCTTTTACAAATTTATGTTAAAATAAAGGCCAAATATATTGCTTGAGATGGGCACTCACCCATGATCTCGAAGATTACAACGCGAGTATACACATAATCTCATAGATGCCATCATTATTCAATCCGAGCTATCACTCTAATCTCTTCTCAAGGAGATGCCAAGAATGCCCTTGCGATTTTCCCATCCCCGCCTTTAGGGAGGAACCCTCCGGGCACATGCTCACTCCCAGTCCCATACACCACCCGGAGCACCTCTGCCGGAGTTCGCTTGTAGCCGAGGGAATCCTTGTTGGCCGACAGTATGTTGGTGGACATCCTTGCCTCGGCCCCCAGCTCCCGCGGCACCAGCAGCCCTTCGTCCTTCATGCCGCACATCGCCAGCCGGTTCCTCAGCTCCGATATCCGAACCGTGAACTCCGCCACCGTGATATTGTACGGCGCCACCAGCTCGTCCTTGCGCTGATACAGAATCGCCCTTATGATCGCATCTTGCCCAGCTTCCACGGCCAGCAATCCCGCCAAAAGCTGCGCAAATTTACAGTTACAAACAGTTAATCTATAATAATATAATTATATATATATATATATATATATATATATATATATATATATATAATTAAGCCATTCGACGATCGATCTCTAGGATTACCCTCTTGGCGACGAAGCCATTGGTGTTGGGGTTTGCGCCGACGTAGGCGACCAGGCCCATGTAAGGGATCGCGTAGGAGGCGAGGAGGTAATTGAGAGTGTCAACGTAGGGATCAAATGGAGGATTCAGATGGTATCCCAAAGCATTGTCCATTATGTTCGCGAAGTTGTGAGCGCTCAAATCGAGTTGAGGCCTCGGGAACCCTCCGACGGTGCTCTTGATCGCCCTTCATATATCAGTTACGATGCGCGATCGATCAGCTAGTTCAGAGTGAATCAGGAGGTGTAATTTAATTTAATGAATATATACCTCAAATGGCCGACTTCTTGATAGGCAAACTCCTCGATGATGAGCTTTGTGGTCGCGTCGAGGTTGGCCTTCCTCGCGCCGATCGGCGGCGGCCCGCCCATGGCCAGCTCCGGCGCGACGGAGTCGAGCCCGCGGCCGAGGGCGCCGAACAGGAAGAAGTCACACTCCGTGTGCTCCAGGTTCAGCGCGAACTGCAGCAAGTCCCTGTCCAGGGGGAACAACGGCTCCCCGATCGTCGGCGACCCACATGTTGGATTCTTGGCTGCTCCGATCACCGTCACGACCGCGGCCGTGGAGAGGACGAAGAGAGACAAGACACGGACCGCCACAAAAGCCATGCCGATCGACCAAGCTCCAAGCAAGCGAGTCTGATGCACGAGATCAAGAGGGTTCCCTGGCTTTATATAGATCGAGCTGAGCTGAGCGCGATATTAATGCGTTTTCCAATTTTATGTATTTTTTTTTATTTTACACTTGTAATAATTATTATTATGGAAAACTTATTTATTTATTTCCAGTATTTTAATGTGTTTCTCGTATTTTCCTATTTTACATGTGTAATAATCAATGTTTATTTATTTATTTCAATGTGTTTTCTTAATTTAGGTATTTTTTTTCTATTTTATACTTGTAATAATTAATATTTATTTATTTATTTCCCAGCATTTTTTAGTATGTTTTTCTAATTTATGTATTTTCCTATTTTATACTTGTAATAATATTTATATACCATATATTTTTATTAATAAAATAGTGTATTCTATTGTCAACATGGTATCAAAAAACTAAGCTTAACAGTACTTTTTTCCCCTCAAACCTTAACCGCCGCCCGCAATACCCACCGACTGCCTCCTACATTAGCTGTCGCCGACGACATCACCCGCCGATTATCTCTCATAAATGCTCCTGATTCCACCTTCCTGCATTATGGTTCTCAACGTCAATGCTCAAGTACCTTTGAAACTCACCACTTCTAATTATTTTGTTAGCACTTGTAGTTCACGTCTCTTTTATTTGGATATGACTTACTGGGATTTGTCGGTGGCTCACGTTCCTGCCCCCTACGCAGATAACATCTACAGGCGCTATGCTCCCTTAGGCGAATCCTGATCATATTCTCTGGCTCCGTTAAGATCAACTTCTCCTCGACGCTATTGTAGGTTTGATGTCTCCTACTCTTGTGGAGTTTATTTTTTCATCAACTTCATCTAGAGACGCATGGCAGACGATGGAGAGAACCTATGCTGCTCTCCCATATGACAGGATTATGACTCATTATCAAAATCTTGCCAGCCCTCACCAAGGTAATAGATCTATCACTAATTATATGTAAAACATCAAAAGAAATATTGACGTTCTTGCGTTAATGGATGTCAAAGTTGACTTTGATGAGCTCTCCATTCGTGTCCTGAATGATTTTAGCCAAGACTATTGCAATATCTAATATGCTCTGCAAGTTCGTTACCTTTGATGAGTTATTCGAACAATTTCTTAGCTAAGAGGCTTAGTTAAAAGTCTCGACTCCATCTCCATCTCCATCTTAGGCATGTGACACAATCTCCTTGTATTTATGTTTTCTTTATCTTCTAAGTTTATATTATTAGTTAGATTTATTAGATTAATTTTATCTAAATAACTATCATTAAGATTTAATTTTTTTATTAATTATATTATCTTAGTTTTAAATAGAAATTTCTAGATTAATGTTATCTAAATTGTCAAATATTATATTAAGGTATTTATTAATTTTATCTAGATCTATTTTATCATTTTAAGTTTCAAATTTTTATTTATTTTAAGCGTTTGAATTGATTAAATTATTATTATCAATTAAATTATGAAGGATAAAATTTGAATTAGCCAAGACTACTGCAATATCTAATATGCTCTTCGTTACCTTAGATGAGTTATTAGAGCAACTTCTTAGCTATGCCACCCAGTTAAAAGTCTCGACTCCATCTCCATGACTCAATCTCCTTATATTTATATTTTCTTTATCTTTTAAGTTTATATCATTAGTTGAATTTATTAGATTAATTTTATTTAAATTACTATCCTTAAGATTTATTTTTTTATTAATTAAATTATTTTAGTTTTAAATAGAAACTTCTAGATTGGTGTAATCTAAATTGTCAAATATTATATTAAGGTATTTATTAACTTTATCTAGATCTATTTTATCATTTTAAGTTTCAAATTTTTATTTATTTTAAGCGTTTGAATTGATTAAATTATTATTATCAATTAAATTATGAAGGATAAAATTTGAATTAGTTAATTGAGATTTAGCTTGTTTAGTTAAGTTTTAATTTTTTAAATTTAAGTTATTTAAGTTTGAAATTTCTATATTAATTAAAGTCATATTTTTATTAATTTTAGAATTAATTAATTTTATTAATTTCAGAATTATTTGAATTAATATTTAAAATTTTAGAATTATTTAAATTTGATTATTACTAAGATTTGAATTAGTTAAATTTGACCTATCTAGATTTATTTTGATAATTAAATAAGTTTGAAAAAAAATTAATTAGATTTGAATTATTCAACTTGGATTTATCTCAAATAAAGAGAAAACTTTATTAATATTATAATTAATTTTATCAAGATTTAGAGTAACTTGGTTATTTTCTTGATTAAATTTACTAATTAATTTTAAATTATTAATGATTAAATTATTCAAATTATATTTATTTTTATTAATTGAATAATTATCTAAATTCAAATTATTAATTAAATTATTCAAATTTAAATTATTAAATAAATTATTATTTGAATTTAGATTTTAAATTAAAATTGAATTTTTTCATAGTAAATTAAAATTGACTTTTTTATAGTAAAATTTTAAATTATAATTGGCGTTGGTCCTTCTATAGTAGTACGGTGTAGCAGCATTGTAGCATAGTAGTAGTACAAAGTCGGAGCAGCCGGACGGTAGGAATCGTGTAGAAATGTTATTTTCTTTCTTGGACATCTTGCCTCCTTTATAGATGAACATGTTCTTATCAAATCCATTGAATTCGGGATAAACTTTCTGACTTCAGATTTTACGAATAATTATGTAGAGAAAACTAATTAAATAATTCATGATCTTATCTATTGCTTCAGTCCGGTTTGATTTAGTTTGGTCCATTTTGGTTCAGTCCAGTTTGGTCTGGTTTGGTTCAATTTACTTCATCCACTCGAGATACCTCCAATCACTATTCAACATAGTAATCTTTCGGAGGTCATATCTGTTGGTGCGGTTAGCACTAATGGTCTAACTCAGGTTTCGATGAATGACAAATCAGGTTAAGTTAGGTTTGTCGTGATCTAACACTCTGACCGAGTGTGCAGACGAAGTCCAGACAGGTCGACGGACTGATCGGATGTCTGGCACGAAGTCCAAGCGGGTCGATGGGCTGACCGGACGCTTGGCGAGAAGTCCAGCTAAGTCGACGGGTTGACCAGACGCTTGGATAGAAGTCCAGACAGGTCGAAGGGCTGACCGGACGTTTGGCAGGTAAGTAAGGTAAGTCACTGGAGGGGAGTGACTGTGAGGACGCGTTCCCGGGAAGGGAACATTAGGCGTCGATCCGGCTTAGATCCATTTCGGATATCTAAGTCGAGATCGTGATTAGATTCCGGTCTCGGAAAGACGGAATCTAAGTCATACTCTTTTTGCTTATCTATATAACTGTGCTAACAAACTCTTTTGCAGGGCATACTTATTATTTACCTCCGGACTAACGTTTGTCTTGCAGGATGGATTCTGCGGGAAAACAGGGTCGGGGTGCCCGAAAGGGATCCGGGCGCCCGGGAGGTGAATTTTATCCAAACTCGTGCGTCGCCACATGGAGCTTGCTGGTTGGACCTGCCACGTCCCACCAGGGTGCCCGGAAGGGATCCGGGGCACCCCGAGCCTCATATAAAAGGAGGGTCAGAGGGGAGCTTCAAAACAACAACTGAAAGAAAGTCTTCTACTGCTTGCTCTGCTGCTCTGCGCCCCTGCAACGCTAACAAAGCTTTGGCAACACGCTCCTTCTCTTTTTAGTTAAATTCTTGTCGGTATTTTCTTTATTTCCATTAGCATTCCTATACTTTAATTTGTAACAATTTTCAAACTGCTAGTGATTGCCCATCAAAAGCACCCTAGTGTGCGGGCCTTGGAGTAGGAGTCGACACAGGCTCCGAACCAAGTAAAACCAGCTTGTGTTAGCATTGTCCGTTTATTTCCGCTGCGCGTAACTCTTTTCGAACGATATTGTTTATCGATATTCACCCCCCCTCTATCGAATCTCACGGTCCAACAAGTGGTATCAGTGCGGGTACCGTTCTGAATTGGTGCAACCACCAATCGAGCAAGGGGGGGGGGTTCTTTTTTAAAGAAAAATTAGATATTGTTTGTCTTTAAAATAAAACCTTACGTCTTTCGTTTTTCCCTCCAAAACTGTTTTTGAAAAATACATCGTCATCTCTTCACCATTGCTTAGTATTGACAAAATATTACATCTTCAAAAATTTGAAATAATAATTTTTATTAATATTTTAATAATATTTTATTACTTTCTTCGAAAATAGTGAAATATTATTTTTTTCAGCACTGCTAATCCAAGACCAAGTCTTGGGATTTTTGTCTGTTTCTCTGTGTGCAAGAATAATGCCTCTTCAAGAAGGATGGAACCCCAACGAACCACCACCGTACGATCAGGATTTCAACTACTGGAGGCGAAGAATGGAATGTTTCTTAGGAAGTCTAAACTTTGACTATTGGCTGATATTGAGAAAACTTTCTCAGAACTCAGAACTAAACACAAATGTAAGTAAAATTATTTGTAATGTTTTACCTAACAATATTTTATGCAGACTAGAAAAGTACAAAGATGCACATGAGCTTTGGACCCAATTGATCAAACTTCACGAGGAGCTGATCGATCTCGAGGATCGAGTAAAAATCGAATCCGAACTCGGGTCAGATACAATCGAAAAGTCTACTGAATTAGGGGTTGCGCTCAAGGTTAGTGATATTTACCAAAATACCCCTGCTAATAGTAGTTTAAAAAATATGAGCATTGATTTGGTTATTTCTGAAAATATATGTGAAAATAATGTAGTTGACAATATTTACAAAAATACCCCTAGGATATTATCTGATAAAACAAATCTAATTAATTTAAAAAATTTAAACTTGAACCTAAACAAATCTGAAAACTCAAATGATAGAGATGACAAGGTCAATATTGATCTAGATAAAATTAATAAATTATTTAATAATCTAGACAATATTAATCTAGAAAATCGTATCCAAACCCAAGATAATTTAATTAACAAAAAATTAAACTTTAATGATAAAAATAATCTAATAAATTCCACTAATTATATCAACTTAAAAAATAAAGAAAATATAAGGATAAAATCAAACACGGTGATAAAATCAAAATTAAATTTAACAAAATTAAAATTAAATGTTAAAAATAACATATTAAACAAAGATAAGCTGAAAAATTCAAAATTAACAATTAATAAAAGGTTAAAAGATAAACCTTTAAGGAAATATAATTCAAACACTTTAATTAATTCAAATTTAAAAATTAGTAAAAATTTAAACATTAACATTAATCTATTAAATAAAGATAATTCAATTAACTTAATAAAATTAAAAGAAAATTCAAATATTAAATACATTCTCTTAAAGAAAGATAATTTGACCAATTTAATTAATTCAAAATTAAAAACTTGAATCTAAATTACAAATTAAACATTAAATTTTAACCAAAACTTAACTATAATAAACCCAGAACTAAAAATTAAATTAACGGCTAATAATTCAGGGGGAGGCTCTAGAATAGCTGGCACCTCCAAAACTAACCTACCCGACAGGGTAACCCTAACCAACCTACCCGACAGGGTAAGTATGACTAGTTAAAAAGGGTTTAAGTTTAATTTGAAAAATGGTACTGGTGAAATTTTGGATGATAGTACGTTAGGGAAGCTTAGTCTATGCATGTCTAGGAAGATATGGCTTCGACCTGGTGCATTTGACTAAGTGAAACTGACCGAAACTACCCTTTATGGATCCTAACCAGTTAAACCAAGGTTTTGTACTAAGTCCAGTGGATAGGACTATTTGGAGGTTACTTTAATGATGTCCGAGTGACTCACCATAGCCGAGAAGTTTATCTAGAGAACGCTTATTTGTTGAACCTAAAGCTAAACCTGAATCTAATACAAGTTAAAACAAATCCTAAAATTGAACCTAATTCATCTCACAAAATTATAGGATTCCCTGATTGAAAACATAGATCGGGTGAGATGACTAAGAACTTAAAATGAATTGAAATTAATTAAAATTAAAATAAATTAAATTCAAATTAAATTAAAAATAAATTAAATTAATTAAATTAAATTAAATTACAATTAAAATTAAATTTTTTAACTTAAAATTTTTATTGAACTTAATTAAAAAAAAGTCCTTTTAAAAATTCTTTCAAAACTATTTTTAAAATTCTTTAAAAATTATTTTAAAAATTCTTTAAAAACTATTTTAAAATTTCTTTTAAAAATTCTTTAAAAACTATTTTAAAAATTCTTTAAAAATTATCTTAAAAAATTCTTTAAAAAAAAATGATCCTGTCCGAAAGCTGAATCAACGGACGCTGGGCACGTGGTGCTCTTCAAGTCGTTGACGTAGATCTCCGATCAGTCGTACGAACCTCCGGTGAACCTGCAAGGAAGTCGGGTCGGGAAGGGGTTCCCGACGACGACCCTCCGACGCTCAAGTCAGGCAAAGCTCGACAACAAAGAAGTAGCTCTAAATGTCGTAGAATGCGTACCTCTGGCGAAATATAAGGCTCCTTATATAGGGCTGTGAAGGAGCTCACGCACACCTACCGAGGTAAATACGTGTCCTTGGCCCATGCCTCGGTATGTGCTTGTCAGACAAGCTTACCTGACACCATACTGCTACAGTCTGAGCACGTCTATGATGTGACAAGGGAACCCACTGTCATAAGATCCTGCGTATGGTCCAATCGTCGAACATGCTCGCTGTCAGAATATGCTTCTTTGTCCTTTTGTATCTTCTGTTCCTGTGCCGAGCATCCTACCGGTCGGCAGTCATGGGCATCGTCCGATCGGGCCCCGAGTGCTGGTCCACTTAGGAGATTCCTGGTAATATGCTCTGTGGAGACTGTTCGCAGTATCCGCTCAGCCATATGTCTCTGTTCAACGAGCGTCGGAACCCCTAGTCCCGTCAGGTCGTCTTTGGTAAAGCTAGGACCCCGTTCGACCGACCGGTCTCTGCTTCTCCGGTCGGACGTCGGATACTTTGACCTCCCCATGGCGTTGACTTCTCAAAAAGAGGGTCCCCCATTCTTACCGCCGGATCACTTGTCTCCCCTTCAAGTCTAGTCGAAGGAGGCGATTAGTCCGACTGACTAGACCATCAATTGGGCCGAGCGGCTCCATGAAAATACTATCCACTCGGAAACAAAGGGGGTAGCCAAACGCCAGTCAACGCCAACTTTCCTCAGCGTCTCTTCGAATTTTCCACCAATCTTCATCATTAAGGTCAAGCACGCGCACATTAAATGCATTCCAGTGGCTGAACGCCACGTGGCGGTGCTGCCGTCATCGTACGGCGATGGCGTGAGTTTTGATGAGATTGAGGCGGTTCGAAATGAACGGTGCGATGCGTGCTCCGATTCTCGTGACTTGGATCCAACGGTGGAGGCCGCTCGGGCTCCACCCTATAAAAGCTTTGTTTTCTTTCCTTCACCTCACGTCTGTTGTCGCGTGCCTCCCAATTCCTCTTGCGTTCCAGACTTCCGGCGGTCCCCGGTGCTCTTCCCTCGATCCTCCTCTCCGTTGTAAGGTTCTGCTTTTTTCTGCTTCTTTCTCTCTTTGTTTCTGGCATTTCCGTTGCTTTTCTTTCCCAAGTTTTCGTTCTTGGGCTACTGTTTCGTTGCCATCTTCTTCCTTCTCTTTTGATTTCATCCGTTCGGACCATGGCCCAATCTTCTCAACCCGAAGACGAAACCCTCGGCCCATGGTACACTACCATGGAATCGCGCTTCGATCGGTGCGACGCCAATGTTCTGATTAACAGTTTTGACATCCCCTCCAACCTTGAAATCATCATACCCACAGACTCTTCTTGGCCAAACAAACCTCCGCGCGACGCTTTTTGTGTTTTCCGCGACTAGTTCACGGCCGGTCTGCGACTCCCCATTCATCCCTTCTTTGTAGAAGTTTGCAACTTTTTCGGCATTCCGCTCGGAAGCCTAGTCCCCAATACTTTCCGCCTCTTATGCGGTGTATGCGTCCTCTTTAAAATCCATAACATTCCCCTCCGACCGGAGGTCTTCTACTACTTCTATTACCCAAAATAGTCCGAGCCGGGCACTTACATGTTCTAGGCTCGGCCTGGCTTGGTTTTCTTCAATAAACTTCCTTCTTCCAATAAGCATTGGAAAGAATTTTACTTTTACATTCGCCTTCCCGAGCGGGCTCCCTTCCGAACCCAATGGCAGGTCAGAAATCCACTCTCCCCAGAACTCAAAAGATTCAAAACCCGACCGGATTATCTCCACGCCGCCAACATGCTATCCGGTCTGCGGCTTGACATCAACAAGTTCCTTCCAGAAGGGGTTATGTACATCTTCGGCTTGAGTCCGATCAGAATCCCACTACCGAATGGCTTCGGTAAGAATTTAACTTGGTAAATTCATTTTAATTGCTAACTGATTTTCTCTGTTTTCCTTTGCAGCGAACACCGTCATGGAGTCAGTGATGGCTGTCATCTTGAAGCGAAGGGCGGTGGCGCTCGGCCGACGCAATCAAGCATAAGGATGAGCTGAAAACTCTGCAGGAATCCCTTGCTGCCACCCAAGCGGTCTTCACAGAATATCAGGAGGCCGAGCCGAGTCGGGTCGCCGCCCTAAGACAGAATTACATCCGCTCGCCTGAATTTTCGGAGAAGGTTTGCGAGCGGATGTATACTGCGTTCGACCTTGCTATGAGCGCCGCGATGACTTATTTGAAGTCCAAGGGGCACCTTCCCGAGTCCGCCGTCATCCCGGCCGCAGATCAAGTGGCTCTTCTCAACAACATCCCAAAGGACCTCTATGATTACCTAGAGTAGAAGTTTTACATGTAATTTGGCCGCTCGGCCAAAGACACTCCTTTTTTGTAATTTGGCCACTCGGCCAGTCTTTTTAATATGTTATCCTTTCGCTTGTTTTGTCCTTTTGCTAGTTAATATGTGTGTTGTCCGCTCGCCTCTTATCACACCTCTTGTGCTCGAAAGGTATTTTTACGAAGTATTTTGCGTACCATTTCTGCTCGGACGAATATATTCTGATTCGACAAGAGATTATTCACTGGATATTGATGAAGTACCTTTGGGTACTGGGCCGAGCGGAACGCATAGTTGGTCAAACGATATTAACAGCGAGTACAAGTCCTTTTGATCGCCTTCTTCCGCTCGGAGGGTTTATAGACGCCGGCTCGTCTCTCGATTTTTAAGGTCGGAGCTTGAAGGTCTTCCGGCCGGCGGGTTTATAGACGCTGGTTCGTCTCTCGATTTTTAACGTCGGAGCTCGACGGCCTTCCGCTCGGAGGGTTTATAGACGCCGGCTCGTCTCTCAACATTGAGCTCGACGATCTTCCGCCGGAGGGTTTATAGACGCCGGCTCGCCTCGATTTTAACGCCGGAGCTCGACGGTCTTCCGCCGGAGGGTTTATAGACGCCGCCTCGCCTCTGATTTTAACGCCGGAGCTCTTCGGCCGGAGGGTTTATAGATGTCGGCTCGTCTCGATTTTAACGCCGGAGCTCAACGGTCTTCCGCTGAGGGTTTATAGACGCCTCGTCTCTCGATTTTAACGCCGGAGCTCGACGGTCTTCCGCCGGAGGGTTTATAGACGCCGCTCTCGATTTTTAACGTCAGAGTTCGACGGTCTTCCGCCGGAGGGTTTATAGTCGCCTCTCGATTTTTAATGTCTGAGCTCGACGGTCTTCCGCCTGGAGGGTTATTGAACTCTGAGGGTTTATAGACGCTGGCCCGTCTCTCAATTTTTAACGTGGAGCTCGGCGGTCTTCCGCTCCGAGGGTTTATAGACGCCTGCTCGTCTCTCGATTTTAACGGCCGAGCTCGACGGTCTTCCGCCGGAGGGTTTATAGACGCCGCCTCGTCTCTTTTAATGTCGGAGCTCGACGGTCTTCCGCCGGAGGGTTTATAGACGCCGGCTCGCTCGATTTTTAACGCCGGAGCTTGACGGTCTTCCGCCGGAGGGTTTATAGACGCCGATCGCTCTCGATTTTTAACGTCGTAGCTCGGCGGTCTTCCACCGGAGGGTTTATAGACGCCGCTCATCTCTTGATTTTTACGCCGGATCTCGACGGTCTTCCGCCCGGAAGGTTTATAGGCGCGTCCCTCGATTTTAATGTCGGAGCTCGACGGTCTTCGCCGAGGGTTTATAGACGCCGTCTCTCGATTTTTAACGCCGGAGCTCGACGGTCTTCCGCTCGGAGGGTTTATAGACGCCAGCTCGTCTCTCGATTTTTAACGTCGGAGCTCGACGGTCTTCCGCTCGGAGAGTTTATAGATGCCGGCTCGTCTCTTGATTTTTAACGTCGGAGCTCGACGGTCTTTCGCTCGGAGGGTTTATAGACGCCGGCTCGTCTCTCGATTTTTAACGTCGGAGCTCGACGGTCTTCCGCTCGGAGGGTTTATAGACGCTGGCTCGTCTCTCTATTTTTAACGTCGGAGCTCGACGGTCTTCCTCTCGGAGGGTTTATAGACGTCGGCTCGTCTCTCAATTTTTAACGTCGGAGCTCGACGGTCTTCCGCTCGGAGGGTTTATAGACGTCGGCTCGTCTCTCGATTTTTAACGTCGGAGCTCGACGGTCTTTCGCTCGGAGGGTTTATGTTGGAGGATCTTGCGGCCGACTTGAAGGGGGGTTGGATAGACGGCGCCCCCAAATCAATCACTTTCTACGTATTTGTTAGTTGCGCAGCGGAATACAAATAATACAACACAAATACGAAAGCTAAATACAAATACAAGAACAAGAAAGTAAACCGCTAACACGTTCGTTTACGTGGTTCGGAGATAACTTGCTCCTACTCCACGGTGTGTCCGTAAGGTGGACTATCCCTCAATCCGTCGGTGGATTAGTCCCCGGCAAACTCCGGCTAGCTCAACCTCCTTGTGGGTGGAGAAACCTCACCACAACACTCACCAACAACACTTGGACACAAGGGAACTTTTGAGCACTTTGGTGACTACTAATTAGGCTTTAACCAAGTCTAATTTCGTTGCCTTGGCCGGCCATACCAAGCTCCTTCTTATAGAGCTTGGAACAAATCAAAACCTGATTTGCCCGTTACCAGTCGACTGGTCCATGCACCAGTCGACTGGTGCCAGCCCAACGGCTCTCTCAACGGCTTTCTACCAGTCGACTGCGGTGAGCATAGAACCTCTCTGTGCTCACTCCAGTCGACTGGTTCCAGTACCAGTCGACTGGTACAACCCTAAACTTAGGGTTTCCCATCCCGAGTACATTTCTCTCGCACTCGGACCCTCACGACTCACTTGACTATTCTTTTGCAGCCTTGACCTCTTGCCTTCAAGCCTACTTCCTTTGGCTCTCGTCCCTCGGATGCAGCCAAGTCCGCGGCTCGTCTCCAATGCCATCCTTCGCGTATGCCTCGAAGTTGCTTCCCTGGGCCCTTGTCCTCGCTGCCTTGTCCATGGTCCCTCGGATGCTCCATCCTTCATCGGACCCGAAGCCGTCAACCTGAGTCATATGTGTCACCTGCAGTCCTGCACCACTCAAGTACACATATCAAATAACAAGGGTAAACCTAACTTAAACCCTTTGCCCAAACACCAAAACACATGGTCCCACGAACCATTGGGATTGCTCCAACAATCTCCCCCTTTTTGGTGTTTAGCAATACGTTTAAGTTAGGGAAAACAAATAGCAAAACAATATGCTAAAACAAATGGACTTACGTTGCCAAGGCTACACACTTGGCAACCGCCGAAACAATGCACCAAGCATTGGAACCTATCACAAGGCTCCCCCTACACCTAAGCTCCCCGTTGAGCTAGGATTTTATCACAAGGTTTTTTAAGAACCTATCACAAGGCTCCCCCTACGCAAAGGCACCAAAGGTTTTCCCAACTAAACCTTACTTCTCCCCCTTTGCCTAACATCCAAAAAGTTCTCCAACAATATCCCAATTGTTGAAAACTTATCGTCCAAACTGACCCTAAACTCATGGATTTATCCCCCATAGATCCCATACATCTAAACGAGTTTACATGGTCAAGAACAGCTCTGAAAAACAATATCAGGCTGGTATCAATCGACTGCCCCAAGTGCCAGTCGACTGACCCCTTCGACACAACCTTACAGAAGCATTCTGTGGTCGAAATCTATTGTTACCAGTCGACTGGTATCATCACCAGTCGACTGGTATCGACAAAATGAGCTTACAGAGGCATTCTGTGCTCAAAAACACTGTTACCAGTCGACTGGTATCTGTACCAGTCGACTGGTACCCTATTTCTGAAAAAATCAGTCTTTTCAGGCCAACTTCAGAAATGCACCAGAAATTCCCTAGACCTCCAAAAATTCTCAAATTTTGTGGAGAGGTCTATTGTACCCTTGTCTACTTGGGAAAAATATATTACAAAATGTATCTATTACCAATCCCAAGATTGACTCAAAATCCAAAACTAGCTAAATGGTTCAATTGAACCTTGACCTAAAGTCCTAGTTTTGGCTTCCTTTTGATGTATTTGCCCATACCAACCCACAATGCATCCCTAGCATTGGTTTATATGGCATCTATACATCCAAAACTAATTATCATGCTATATGACCCCAAATGTCATATTTATTGCATGAAACACAATCCATGTGTGCCAAATCCCTAGGTTTGAGACTCAAGTTCATCTCCAAACCATTTGGCACACTCCATGGCTCCTCTACACTCCCAAGTAGTACCCACCTGAGATCCATTGGCCATGGGTCCCAATTTGACTCTTAGAGCTCCCCCTAGAGCTCTTTACCTTAGTCACCTCCCTAGGTGACTCATCTATTGTGACCAAACCACAATGATGTCCCTTGGAAGATCTCCTTATCTTCTTAACCTTGGACACATCATCCTTGCCATAATCATATGCAACCCTAGCATATTTCTTTTTATTGGCCTTGGATAACTCTCCCTTGCCCTTATCATGTGCCACACTAGCACATGGTCTCCTTTTGACCTTGGAGGGACTAGATCGGTATCCCAAACCCGATCTATCATTGTTGGGTTTTTGACTCCCCAACACCATACTTAATCCCTTAGATCCAATAGTGAATCTCTTAAGGAATTTCTCTAAACCATCAAGCTTTGCCTTCAAAGCTTGATTCTCCCTTTCTAGGTTCCTAAACCTAGAGTCAACATGTCCACCTTGGACATTCCTAGACCTACCCTTTCTAGGCATATGTCTCCCCTTCTTGGGATTAATGCCTTGGTTCTCTATTACCTTCTTCTCCTTAGGTAATGAGAATTTAACTTGCCTAGGTCCATCATGCATAGGCCTCTTAGGGTTATGATCGATATTTACCCTATTCCAATCATGATATCTAAAACTAAAATTTTGCATGGATAAATAATAAGAATTAACATTATTTTTCCTAGCATGCATGGAGGAGTTTAAATTTGAATTAACCTTCAAGTTAGGGTATACCTCCCTTACCCTTGAAGCTCCCCCTTGACATGAGCCTCCATTCTTCCTCCACTTCTTTAGATGCGCTAGCTTCTTAATGTCTCCCTTCTTGGGGCATTTGGTGTGGTAGTGGCCCTTCTCTCCACACGTGAAGCATATGATGCGCAATCTCCTCCTTTGGGCTTCTTCACTTCTACAACCCTTGTTAGTGTTTAAATTAACTTGAATGCGTTTAGGAGATACCTTCATCTTACCCATAGGACATCTACTTTTGTAGTGTCCCCTTTCATTGCACCCGAAGCACACAATGTGAGCTTTTGATTTTTCTTCGGTGGAGGTGCTCACTAGGTTGACCTCCAAGACCTCTTCTTCATCCTCTTCACTTGTCTTGGACTTTTCTTCAACCCTTGAGGATGTAGATGATGTCTCATCTTCCTTCTCCTCCTCGGATGTTGAGAATGACTCAACTTCCGTTTGCTCCACATCCTCTTCTTGAGCTACTAAGCCCATCTCCTTGGGCTCCACATCCGATTGGTCCTTCTTCTCCTCTTGGACCACTTCATCACTTTCTTCGGATTTTTCTTCTTCTTCTTGTGTAGGCAAAAATTCCTCCCATGGAAATTTCTTCACTTTGCTCCATAAATCATGGGCGTTCTTATATTCACCTACACCACTTATCACGTTAGAAGGCAAAATTTCAATAAACATTGATATTACCTTTGAATTTGCCTCCGATCGTGTGGTTTGCTCCTCCTTCCAATGTCGTGGTCGGAGTCTTTTTCCCTTCTTGTCTCTTGGGACTTCAAACGGGTCCTTGATCACCATCATGGTGTCCCAATCCGTGTTGAAGAAGATTTCCATCTTCATCATCCAAAATGTGATGTCCCCAAGGCTTCCTCCTTCAAATTTCGGAGGGACAATCAACCCGGCCATCTTGAGCTTCCTTGGCGGTTAGTCCAACGGAGAGCGCCCTCGCTCTGATACCACTTGTTGGAGGATCTTGCAGCCGACTTGAAGGGGGGTTGGATAGACGGCGCCCCCAAATCAATCACTTTCTACGTATTTGTTAGTTGCGCAGCGGAATACAAATAATACAACACAAATACGAAAGCTAAATACAAATACAAGAACAAGAAAGCAAACTACTAATACGTTCGTTTACGTGGTTCGGAGATAACTTGCTCCTACTCCACGGCGTGTCCGTAAGGTGGACGATCCCTCAATCCGTCGGTGGATTAGTCCCCGGCAAACTCTGGCTAGCTCAACCTCCTTGTGGGTGGAGAAACCTCACCACAACACTCACCAACAACACTTGGACACAAGGGAACTTTTGAGCACTTTGGTGACTACTAATTAGGCTTTAACCAAGTCTAATTTCGTCACCTTGGCCGGCCATACCAAGCTCCTTCTTATAGAGCTTGGAACAAATCAGAACCTGATTTGCCCGTTACCAGTTGACTGGTCCATGCACCAGTCGACTGGTGCCAGCCCAACAGCTCTCTCAACGGCTTTCTACCAGTCGACTGGTCCCAGGACCAGTCGACTGATCCCAGCCATTTCGGGCACAGAACCTCTCTGTGCTCACCCCCAGTACCAGTCGACTGGTACAACCCTAAACTTAGGGTTTCCCATCCCGAGTACATTTCTCTCGCACTCGGACTCTCACGACTCACTTGACTCTTCTTTTGCAGCCTTGACCTCTTGCCTTCAAGCCTACTTCCTTTGGCTCTCGTCCCTCGGATGCATCCAAGCCCGCGGCTCGTCTCCAATGCCATCCTTCGCGTATGCCTCGAAGTTGCTTCCCTCGGCCCTTGTCCTCGCTGCCTTGTCCACGGTCCCTCGGATGCTCCATCCTTCACCGGACCCGAAGCCGTCAACCTGAGTCATATGTGTCACCTGCAGTCCTGCACAACTCAAGTACACATATCAAATAACAAGGGTAAATCTAACTTAAACCCTTTGCCCAAACACCAAAACACATGGTCCCACGAACCATTGGGATCGCTCCAACAGTTTATAGACGCCGGCTCGTCTCTCGATTTTTAACGTCGGAGCTCGACGGTCTTCCGCTTTGAGGGTTTATAGACGCCGGCTCGTCTCTCGATTTTTAACGTCGGAGCTCGACGGTCTTCCGCTCGGAGGGTTTATAGACGCCGGCTCGTCTCTCGATTTTTAACGTCGGAGCTTGACGGTCTTTCGCTCGGAGGGTTTATAGACGCCGGCTCATCTCTCGATTTTTAACGTCGAAGCTCGACGGTCTTCCGCTCGGAGGGTTTATAGACGCCGGCTCGTCTCTCGATTTTTAACGTCGGAGCTCGACGGTCTTCCGCTCGGAGGGTTTATAGACGCCGGCTCGTCTCTCGATTTTTAATGTCGGAGCTCGACGGTCTTCCGCTCAGAGGGTTTATAGACACCTGCTCGTCTCGATTTTTCCTGAGCTCGACGGTCTTCCGCCGAGAGATTTCGCCGGCTCGTCTATTGATTTTTAACGTCGGAGCTCGACGGTCTTCCGCTCGGAGGGTTTATAGATGTCGGCTCGTCTCTCGATTTTTAGCGTCGGAGCTCGACGGTCTTCCGCTCGGAGGGTTTATAGACGCCGGCTCGTCTCTCGATGTTTAACGTCGGAGCTCGACAGTCTTCCGCTCGGAGGGTTTATAGACGCTGGCTCGTCTCTCGATTTTTAACGTCGGAGCTCGACGGTCTTCCGCTCGGAGGGTTTATAGATGCCGGCTCGTCTCTCGATTTTTAACGTCGGAGCTCGTCGGTCTTCCGCTCGGATGATTTTTACGCCCGGCCGAACGACACGGGGTCTTCGCCAACAAGCTTGACTGTTGTAACCATACGCCCGACGGATCGAAATGGGCCTTCGCCATTGAGTCGGTGGCTAGGATCTTATACATCATGGAGATAGGTCGCTCAGCCGATAATGCCAATTGCGTTTTTTAACATTTTGCTTCCTGCATTTTGAATATACAGCCAAACGGAAAATACACAGCATACATTACATTGGCGCACCTTTCACCCTGCCCCGTAAAGGCTGGAGATAATTTGCACTTCATGGTTGATCCAAGTCCCAATCCATCTTCATCCGCTCGACTGCTCGTCCACCCAGCTCCCTATGTGGTCTATCCATCGCCTGACATCAAACTCCCACTCTTGAGGTTCCAGAAGGAGGGGCTTGCTATAAGTTGAATTCGGGAGATGAAGTATCTGCTTTTGAGGGAAATGGAACTGTGGCAGGCGGTGATTCCGCTCGGCCCCCTGATGCTGATGTCGCTTGTTGCTCAATCCGTTCGGCTTGCGACTTCTGCTTTTGTTGTTCCACAAGCTTAGCTGCTCTTGCCTCGACCAGAGCGTCGAGCTCCTCTGTGGAGAGCATCACCGAGTGTTGTCGTCCAGCTTCGTCCATTGATTCCGATCGGATGCAGGAGCGTTCCCATAGACGACGCCAAATTAATCCTGTCCGAAAGCTGAATCAACGGATGCTAGGCACGTGGCGCTCTCCGAGTCATTGACGTAGATCTCCGACCGGTCGTACGAACCTCCGGTGAACCTGCAAGGAAGTCGGGCCGGGAAGGGGTTCCCGGCGATGACCCTCCGACGCTCAAGTCAGGCAAAGCTCGACATCAAAGAAGTAGCTCCAAATGTCGTAGAATGCGTACCTCTAGCGAAGTATAAGGCTCCTTATATAGGGCTGTGAAGGAGCTCACACACACCTACCGAGGCAAATACATGTCCTTGGCCCATGCCTCGGTATGTGCTTGTCAGACAAGCTTACCTGACACCATACCGCTACAGTCCGAGCACGTCTATGATGTGACAAGCGCGCTGTCATAAGATCCTGCGTATGGTCCAATCGTCGAACATGCTCGCTGTCAGAATATGCTTCTTTGTCCTTTTGTATCTTCTGTTCCTGCGCCGAGCGTCCTACCGGTCGGCAGTCATGGGCATCGTCCGATCGGGCCCCGAGTGCTGGTCCACTTAGGAGATTCCTGGTAATATGCTCTGTGGAGACTGTTCGCAGTATCCGCTCGGCCATATGTCTCTGTTCAACGAGCGTCGGAACCCCTAGTCCCGTCAGGTCGTCTTTGGTAAAGCTAGGACCCCGTTCGACCGACCGGTCTCCGCTTCTCCGGTCGGACGTCGGATACTTTGACCTCCCCGTGGCGTTGACTTCCCAGAAAGGGGGTCCCCCGTTCTTACCGCCGGATCAAAAAATATTTTAAAACTTCTTTAAAAATTATTTCAAAACTATTTTAAAAATTCTTTAAAAATTATTTTAAACATTCTTTAAAAATTCTTTTAAAAATTCTTTCAAAACTACTTCAAAAATTCTTTAAAAATTATTTTAAAACTATTTTCAAACTTCTTTTAAAAATTCTTTCAAAACTATTTTTAAAATTCTTTTAAAAATTCTTTAAAAATTATTTTTAAAATTCTTTAAAATTTTAAAAATTCTTTAAAAATTATTTTAAATTATTTAAGAAATATTTTAAAATTCTTTAAAAAACAATTTTAAAAATACTTTTAAAAAATTATTTTAAAAACTATTTTAAAAATTCTTTAAAAATTATTTTTAAAATTCTTTAAAAACTATTTTAAATATTCTTTTTAAAATTATTTTAAAAACATTAAAAACTCATTTTAAAAATTATTTTAAAAACTTCTAAAACTCATTTAAAAATTATTTTAAAATTCTTTTAAAAATCATTTAAAAATTCTTTTAAAAATTATTTAAATTTTTTAAAAATTATTTAAAATTATTTTTAAAATTATTTAAAAGCTCTTTTAAAAATTGTTTTAAAAAATTATTTTAAAAACTTTTAAAACTCATTTTTCCTTTAAAAACTTTTATAACTCATTTTAAAAATTCTTTTTTAAAAAAACTTTAAATCATTTTGAAAAATTCTTTTAAATATTATTTTTCCCTTTAATAAAACTTTGTTAAGTTAAATAATAATAATAATAATAATAATAAATTATTTTTATAGATTATTTTCACTTTAAAAATTATTTAGACTTTAAACTTATTTTTAATCTTAAACATTATTTTAACCTTAAATATATTTTTTTTTAACTTAACTCAATATTGAAACTACAATTAAAATTAAAATTGTTAACTTAAACGTAAAATTAAACTTAAACTTAAATTAACCACTAATATTAATTTAAATCTAAAATCAAAACTGAATCAAACGTATGTTAATTACCATGAAACATATTATAAAAATTATTTTAAATTCCTTTTAAACACTATTTTAGAAATCCCTTTAAAAATAAATAAATAAAAATCATAATAATAAAAAATTCTTTTAAATTCATTTTAAACTTAGACGCCTATCTTAAAAACTTAAATTCCATTAAATTAAACTTTAAACCTAATTATGTATAACTTAATTGTTTAAGTCTAACTTTAGTTGAGTATTAAAATTGATTTGAATTAAACCTTATTTAACTATGTTTAATAACTTTAACTTCATGCTAACTTCAAACTAAATTAATCCTACTTAAAAGGAAGTAAAAAAAAATTAATAATTATAACTAACACTTTCATTGACCAACTCAATCATTTAATACGAAATTTAAATTATTTTACTAAGTATTAAATTATTAAATCAAGTAAAAATTAATCAATAAATTATTGATAATGGTTATTGAATTAATAAAATCTTTTCTTACTTAACCTTAAACTAAAGCTTAAAAGCCTGAATCCAAAATTGATTAATCAAACTCAAATAAACAATTATACCAAGATATAGAGATAATTATGTAAATAATTATGTGTTACTAAATCCCCTAGAACACTTAGGTAGAAACCCAAACCTTAGCATTATATTAAGGGGGATAATAAAATAAGGAAGATTAATAAATTAAAGGAGAGTAATAAATTAAAGGAGTATCAAATTCAGGGGGAGGTTTATTTTTTTTATCCCCTTAAGTGTCATTTTTTTCTCTTTAAAATAAATCTCTCAATTTATTTAAAAAATTCACTTTGAAAATCTTATATTAAATATTCTTAGCAAATATTTTCAAAAGCCTTATTTTAAATGTCAGGTTTAGGGGAGGATTAAATCAATCTATTTCCATACTTAATACCAAAATTATTGTTTTTCTTAAAAATTTTCTAAAACCTGATCTTTAGAAATCTAATTTGATAAATCTATTTTTGAAAACTAGCTTTTATAAAACTAAGTTTTTAAATTGGATTTTATAAACTAAGGTTTTGAAAACTAAATCTTTTACAAACTTAGTGTTGAAAAATAAATTTTAATTAGCTTTGAAAAGTAGATTTTTCAAACTTAGTCTTAAATTTTGTTTTAAACTTATGTTTTGAATATTTTTTATATAACTCTATTGTTAAAAACTAGTTTTTTTAAAACTAAGGGTTTAAATTGGATTTTATAAACTAAGGGTTTAGTTTTGAAAAAGTAGATTTTCAAACTTAATTTTGAAATCTTGATTTTGAAAACTCATGTTTGTAAAGAATTCCAAGTTGAAATTTATTTTGAAAATTCAATTTCTTGAAACTTGGAAACTTATGTTTGAAAATTAGACTTCTACTTAAAAATTAGCTTTTAAAAACTTTTTTGCAAATTCATTTAATTTTTCAAAAATTACCCTTAAAAAATTACTCAAAATATACTAAGTTATGTTGCTAAATTAGTTATTTTTCAAAACTTAGTTATGTTACAAAAGTCAAATTACTATGTGGTGAAATTTAAAACTCCCCTACGTTAACCTAATATCATTTGCTACAGTTTTTTATGCATTCTGTATTGTTGAATGGTTAATTTGTCTTCCTTATTTGATGAATGTCAAAGGGGGAGGGATAGGTGGTTAAGTTAGAAAAATAAAATAAAATTAAAAACTAACTTAAACCTCATACTAGAACAAAATGTTTAAACTCTTTTACTCGCATATTTTTACTAACTTAACCAGGTTGTCATTCCATCAAAAAGGGGGAGATTGTTGGTGCGGTTAGCACTAACGGTCTAACTCAGGTTTTGATGAATGACAAATCAGGTTAAGTTAGGTTTGTTGTGATCTAACACTCTGACCGAGTGTGCAGACGAAGTCCAGACAGGTCGACGGGCTGACCGGATGTCTGGCACGAAGTCCAAGCGGGTCGACGGGCTGACCAGACGCTTGGCGAGAAGTCCAGCTTGTTGGTTGCTACTCGGAAAACCTAGAAGTTCCACTGTACAAAAATTTTGTACAAAGGTCTGAACCTTTTCCTAGCTACCATGTGTTCTTTTAAATTAAATTTTGGATCGCCTGCGGAACTTAACACGTTTGATCCAAAGCTTAATCTATTTGTTCTTTTAGGTTTTGACTTGGATCTCCTGCGGAACTTAACACGTTTGATCCAAATCACCTAAGTTATTAATTCCATTAAATATTAATTTCCAAAATTGGTTCCCAGTACTAACGTGGCGAGGCACATGGCCTTCTTGGATATGGGAGCAACCACCACCGACTAGACAAAACCTTTTAAGGAAAGCTAATATTTAATTTCCTAAAATAACTTTAGGTCAACCGAAAAGAACAATCAAATCACAAGGAAAAGAAAAACAAAAGAACACTATATCGAAAACAAATTCGAAACACTAGAATCGTATGCCTCTTGTATTTAGTATTATTTCCAAAAATAACTAGTATGATGCGGAAAGAAAAATTACTAGTTATACATTTTAGAAAGACCTCTTGATCTTCTACCGTATTCCTCTTCTAACCTCAGACGTTGTGTGGGCAACGATCTTCCGAGATGAGAACCACCTAGGCACCTTCTTCCTTCTTCCTTCAAGTTTCGGCCAAGCACAAGAACTTTCAAAGGATGAAGAATTTTCCACCAACCAAGCTCCAGGGGATGCATGCTTTTTCTCCTTCTTCTACTTCCTTGATCCGACCACATCCTCCAAGCTCCAAGAGATGATAGATTTCGGCCACAACAAGAGGATAGAAGAGAAAGGGAAGGGCCAGCCACCACACCAAAGAAAAGAGGGAGAAAAATAGAATAGAGTCCTTAGCCTTGAAGCCTCCTCTACCCCCTCTTTTATAATCCTTGGTCTTGGCAAATAAGGAAAATTTAATAAAAACTTCCTTAATTCTTTTGCCATGGAAAAGGAAAATTTATTTAATTAAAACAATTTTCTCTTTTCAAATTACAATGGCCGGCCATAACAAATAAAATCTCCAAGCAAATAAAATTTTAAACACCAATTAAAACTTCCTTATTTGCTTCCGGAAATTTATAAAAATTTCTCCAATAATTTTTATCCCTTCATGATTGGTTTATAAAAAGAAAATTTAATAAATTAAAATCTTTCTTTTAAACATGTGGATAAAAAGAAAGTTATCTCTATAAATTAAAAACTCTTTTAATCTACAAATAAGGAAAGATATCAAATCTTTTCTTAATCTTTTGTAGAAACTTATAAAAGAGAATATTTAATTTTTAAACTCTCTTTTAAATCATGAACATGGTTAAAAGGAAAGTTTTCTTAAAATTTAAAATCCTCCTTTAATCAACAAATAAGGAAAGATTTCAAATTTTAAACTCTCTTTTAAACATGTAGATGATTTACAAATAAGGAAAGTTTTACCAAAATTAAAACCATCCTTTTAAACTACAAATAAGAAAAGAGATTAATCTCTTAATCTTTTGTAGAAAGCTATAAAAGGAAATTTTTAATTTTTAAACTCACTATTAAAATCATGATATCCACATAAGAAATAATTTTACTAAAAATCCTTTTTAATATTCTAGTGGTCGGCCACCTAAGCTTGGGACCCAAGCTTTGGCCAGCCACCAACATGGCTCATCCACTTGGTCTTGGCCTAGCTTGGGTTCCAAGCTAGCTTGGCCGGCCCCATTGGATGGGTAAGAAGGTGGGTATGCGGTGGGTATAAATCTCTATATACTAGAGGTTACGATAGGGACCGAGAGGAGGAATTGGTTTTGGTCTCCCGATAAAATTAAGCATCCCGTGCTCGCTCCGAACACACAACTTAATTTTATCAATAATAATTCATTCCACTAGGGAACTATTATTGAACTACCGCACCAATCCCAAATTACATTTTGGGCTCCTTCTTATCATGAGTGTGTTAGTCTCCCTGTGTTTAAGATAACAAATATCCACTAATTAAGTAAGTTACTGACAACTCACTTAATTAATATCTAGCTCCAAGAGTAGTACCACTCAACTTCATCGTCATGTCGGACTAAGTCCACCTGCAGGGTTTAACATGACAATCCTTATGAGCTCCTCTTGGGGACATTCTCAACCTAGATTACTAGGACACAGTTTCCTTCTATAATCAACAACACACACTATAAGTGATATCATTTCCCAACTTATCGGGCTTATTGATTCATCGAACTAAATCTCACCCATTGATAAATTAAAGAAATAAATATCAAATATATGTGCTTGTTAGTATATTAGGATTAAGAGCACACACTTCCATAATAACTGAGGTCTTTGTTCCTTTATAAAGTCAGTATAAAAGAAACAACCTCTAATGGTCCTACTCAATACACTCTTAATGTACTAGTGTAATTATATAGTTAAGATAAACTAACACCTAATTACACTATGACCTTCCAATGGTTTGTTCCTTTCCATCATGGTCGTGAGCTACTGTTTATAATTTATAAGGTACTGATAACATGATCTTCTGTGTGTGACACCACACACCATGTTATCTACAATATAAATTAATTGAACAACTACATTTATCACAAATGTAGACATTTGACCAATGTGATTCTTATTTCTAGATAAATGTTTTATACCAAAAGCTAGGCTTTTAGTATACATTCTAACACAACTAGGTCGACGGGCTGACCGGATAGCTGGTGAGAAGTCCAAGCGGGTCGACGGGCTGACTGGACGCTTGGCGAGAAGTCCAGACGGGTCGAAGGGCTGACCGGACGTCTGGCAGGTAAGTAACGTAAGTCACTGGAGGGGAGTGACTGTGAGGACGCGTTCCCGGGAAGGGAACATTAGGCGTCGATCCGGCTTAGATCCATTTCGGATATCTAAGTTGAGATTGTGACTAGATTCCGGTCTCGGAAAGACGGAATCTAAGTCATACTCTTTTTGCTTATCTATATAACTGTGCCAACAAGCTCTTTTGCAGGGCATACTTATTATTTGCCTCCGGACTAACGTTTGTTTTGCAGGATGGATTCTGCGGGAAAACAGGGTCCGGGCTCCCGGAAGGGATCCGGGCGCCCGGGAGGTGAATTTTATCCAAACTCGCGCGTCGCCACATGGAGCTTGTTGGTTGGACCTGCCACGTCCCACCAGGGCACCGGGAAGGGATCCGGGGTGCCCCGAGCCTCATATAAAAGGAGGGTCAGAGGGGAGCTTCAAAACAACAACTGAAAGAAAGTCTTCTACTGCTTGCTATGCTGCTCTACGCCCCTGCAACGCTAACAAAGCTCCGGCAACACGCTCCTTCTCTTTTTAGTTAAATTCTTGTCGGTATTTGCTTTATTTCTATTAGCATTCCTGTACTTTAATTTGTAACAATTTTCAAACTGCTAGTGATTGCCCATCGAAAGCACCCTTGTGTGCGGGTCTTGGAGTAGGAGTCGACACAGGCTCCGAACCAAGTAAAACCAGCTTGTGTTAGCATTGTCTGTTTATTTTCGCTGCGTGTAACTCTTTTTGAACGATATTGTTTTTTGATATTCACCCCCCCCTCTATCGAATCTCACGGTCCAACAATATCTTTTGACTCCAGACTCAGAATCAAACTCTGTCAGTGGTCACGCGTGCAAGATTTGAAGATCTACGTATGTATCTACAAGACAGAGTTAGAAAAATATATGCATAAATAGTTTATTTATGAGTTATATCCAGTCTTACCAAGACCATGATCTAGTCATGGTCTTAGCTTAGACTTCCAAAATAAATCTAAGATGGACCAGCGCCTATAGTCTCACTAGGACTCATCCTCACTAGATCACTCTCCTTCAGTTGACTTACCTCATCATTTGTAGTCTCTTGACTTGCCTCTTGACCCACCATGTCTTCCTATCAGAATTGTACATCCGGACTTCAACCAATTGTCTGAAATCGAACATCCCGACTAGACAATTCAGTCAGCTGTCAGGTCTCACAGACCCAGCTGAACTTCCTACTAGAATTGTACATCTAGACTTTAGCCTGATGTCAGGTCCTCTAGACTCATCAATTCTTGCACACTCGATAAAGAGGTTAGACAAACATAACATCTAAATTTAAACCAATTGTTATTAATCAAAACTTGAGTTTGATCATTAATGCTAACCGCACCAACATATTACACATCCTCCGGGCCTACTCACTTAAGTAATGGTCAAGAGAAAGCCCTCTTGTATAAATGATCTCCAACCAAGCTGAACCGACCAACTCTTTTCTTTATCATATGTGCTTGTTCCCGATCGGATGGTAAGGTGCCTTGAAGAAATGAGATTAATGGCGCTGGCCAATTACTTTGTAATTCTAACTCAACCTATCTTTTAATATGAGCTACTAGCAGTGTTTTCTCCACCGGCTTGTCCAGAGTCCACGGGACCAAGGAGTTAGCCAATTTGTCTAACTCATCTGCCTTTTAATTTTCTGCTTGGGGGATTTTCTATAAAGTAACTCCTTAAAGCTCTGCTTTTAACTTCTCAAATGCCTCCACATATAGTTTGAGACATTCATTATTAATCTCAAAATTACCCTACAATTACTGAGCGGCTAACTGAGAATCTGAATAGATTAAGACCCGAGTGGCTCCCACATTGCCTTGCAGCCTGCATGTCGGTTATCAAATAGGCATCCAAAAGGAAATATAGGCTGGATGGTGCACCTTGAGAAGAGATATGAACTGATACCATCGATTTGGAGGGGGGAAATGGATTTGGATTGAAAAACAGAGAGATAAAATTTATTGATATAAGACATCTAAAATAAATCCCTTTTTTAGCAAGAAAAATAATCATCCGATGCTGATCGATGAAATAACATCAAGAAAAAAAAGAGTAAAATCAAGGTTCAAATAAAGGAGGAGCAATCAGTAAAATATACCGATCGATAGATGGCGAGCTCTTGGACAAGGTCGCGTTAAAAGGACCAGAAGGGAGGTTCCATCATCTCCCTGATGAGCTTATTCGTGTAACGACCCAATTTTCCCTATTTCGAGTTCTAAATGTCTTCAAAAACATTTAGAAATACTTTTAAAATATTCTAGAGATTTTTAGGAATTTTTAGAGTATTTTTACGTAATTTTTGGAGGTCGTTTAGTATGTTTACAAAAAGAAAGAAGTTTTGACCAAAAATGTTGAAGGTGAGACTCGAACCCGACTTAACCGAACGCAGCCAACCAACCGAGCTGTGAGTGTTTTGTTAATAAGTATGAAGCGAGAAATATATATGTTATAGTTAACAAATAAAACCTTAGTTTTTAAAAAGGTTGCAGAGAAATGGCTGAGCCGAAGCTCGACCCGGCGACCTGGGGTTTCGGCGGAAATGCAGATAACCAGCTATACCAACGGGTTATGTTAATTAAGAAAAGAATGGATTATATTTAAGGTATAGTTAGTAATAGAAAACCTAGTTATAAAGGGATTAAGTTTTCCCCTTCTCGCGAAAACCCGATCCTTCCTTCCCCTTCTCTCCCGACGGCGCGGCTCTTCACGGGCGAAAACGTTGCGAGCGTCTAGGCGACTCCGGCGGCCGGTGAGCTTCCTCCTCCGCGGGTTCCTCACATAACCGAGCTCCTCTCGGCAAGGTGTGCGCACGGGCACACGAAGGGGCCGAGATATTCATCCCTCCGAACCTTAGAATCCCCTTCCTTCTCGGTTTGAATCCAAGAACGCGCTGTAAGTACAACTCACCTGTGGTAGGAGTTGCTCCGAGCTTCGATTTGTTTTCTTTGCTTTCGGATTGTAGTGTGCAACATGTATTCTCGGCTTTCTTCCTCTTAAGTTCTGTTGTAGCAAGATTTAAGATCCTGTTGTGTTGTAAAAGTATAAGTATTGTAGTGTATTTTAGCTTGTTTTCTGTGATTCTGTGAAGGTATAGTTTTGAATAAGTTACATGGGTTTTGATTGTAAAATTTCAGCAAGTAGAATTGTGCTAGGAGAGGGGCACGGTCAGCCTTCCTACAAAGGTTTTAACTGTGAATTGGTGTACATAGGTCTTGCTATAAAATTTACAGCAAGTTTAACTTGAGTTAGGCAAAGAAAAGGGGTACGGGTAGTTTCTTTAGGGTTGCTGTGCAATTCGGCTATTTAGTTGACCATGAGAAAGCATATGCTTGTTGATTAGCATGTAGTTCCCTTCATGTTGTTACCTTGTTATAGGATTTAAATGGATTCTTGTTAAGAGTTTATTAGGAGTCTTTCTTTTAATTGATAGAGAAATTAGAGATTTCACATGCTATTTGTATTGCTAGATTTGAGTTAGTTGCCTTTTCTTTAAGCATGTGCAGAATTTCCCTTTTCTGTCAGTAGAAGCAACCTTTTCTTACACTTTGCATAGCTGGAAATAATTCAACATGGGTAGATTTAGTGATGCATGCTTTATATCACATGTAGATGCTTGATAGCAGCAGTAACCTTCTTATGTTTCGGTTTCCATGAAAGGTGCTTATTTCCAATTATGTTAATAATTGTATTTGGTTTACTTTCACAGCTTGAACTCCACAGCATGCTTAGTTTTGCTTTCACAACATGTTTAAGTTATTTTTATTCTTTGCAGCATAGCCTAAGGAGCATGGTTGTGCTAGGAAACCTTAGAATTTGTAGGTAGAAAGGATGGTAAAGTGCTCCATTTAATCTGTTTAGGGGTTTATGAGAAGTTCTAAGCAAAGCAAGTCCAAGGTCAAGATAGGATCCTAAATTCCAGTATTTGAAGAGTAGGAACAACCCATTATTTAGTTAGAATGAGTTTAACATTTTCCTTGCTACTCAAAAAGGCAAGAACAACCCTTTAATTAGTTAGAATGGTTTAGCATCTTCCTTGCAACTCAAAGGGCAAGAACAACCCTTATTTAGTTAGAAGGCGGCCTTTATTTAAAGTATGCAGTATTAGAATAGCATGAACCATATTAGTTTTTAATTCTGGTTCATTCGCAAATTTTTAATGATTCACGTGTGCAGATTTTGGTTATTCACATGTGCAGATTTTTAGTATTCATATGAACAGATTATAACATATAGTTGTATGCTGATTTTTGTTTCCCTTTGCTTTAAGATAGGCATAAACAGATTTTAGCATATACATGTATGCACATAGCATTTAGTTTGGACTTTCCTTGCTATAATGAGCAGCTATAAGTAAGAAAAAGACCAAGGTCTAGTTAAAAAGAGATAATAAGTAAATTAAAGTAAGAGGCTAGTACCCAACTTCCGAGGTTGTCGTTAAACAGATCCAAGTGACCGTTTCCGAGGTCTCGGCCCTGGTAAGACCGAGGTCTTTACCCCGTGGGACTACATCAGTCTTTATTAGGGAGCGCACATAAGATGGTACTAAGCCTGGGCCCAAAGAAAGAGAAGAAGAAAGAAAAGTAAAAGTAAAAGAAATTAAAAGATGAATTTCAAGTATAAAGCTATAAGTAAATGAAACAAGTATCACCTATGTTTAGAATTTGTAGAAGTTTAGTTCCTTTAATTCTAAGCATACAGCATGAGTTTCATTACTTTTCTTATCAGTTTAGTGAGCATGATTAGTTTTATTTCCAATATTCAGCTTTATTCTGGTATATCATGAGTATGCAGTTTATTTGAGTAGTTTGCTATTAGATGAGTACATGTAGTTTTTCTTTTAGCATTTCAGTTTCAGTTTCATTTGCATTTCTATGCATTTCGAGTTTTTGTGAGATAGATTAGTACTTACTAAGCGTTTCGCTTATAGATCTACATTTCCTCCTACTGCAGATAAAGGAAAAGCCAAATAGATATGAAAAGAGGCGACAAGGGAAGGCTTGATGGGCGTGTGATGTCTGGACTATGGAGTGATCTAAGAAGTTGTTAATTCTTTTTATTAAGAGTCTTAATTGTTAAAAGAATTTAAAACTTGTATATGCTATTTTCTTGGGATTGTTTTATCGTGTATTGCTGGAGTTGATCTTTTGGTGTTTTGATTCTTTTGACTATATATAAATTGCGTGGTTGTCTGATTTATGTTCCAGCCGCCTGTGGTTGATGTATATATATATGTATCCCAGTTTATGGTCACCGGTATAGGGGAGATGCTGTCGAAATTTTTCGGTAGAGACTCCTCGTGTTAAGTAGCATACCGGTTAAGTAGAGTTAGTAGTTAAGTAGCGTCCATATTTAGAGAGTAGTAGTAGTGTAGAAGGTGGGTCGTTACAGTTGGTATCAGAGTAGTTCTCATTCTCCAGCATCACACACACATCAGCATCATCCTTGCCGTCTTCAAGTAAGAAAGTATTTAAGTTTTTTCCTTTTATGCTTTCTTTATTATTTACAGTATGGAGTAATTGCTTATATGCGCTTTAGTAAGATAGAAGTTTTGTTTCTCTTTATTCATACATATGTATGTTTAGAAAGGATAGAGAAGATATCAAATTTTTTTCCTCTGCATAACAAGATGTCAAGAAGAGGATGTCCCCGTACCGTTCGTACTGAGAACCAAGATCAGGAGAACGAAGAGCTTAGATTAACTAAGCTCAATCTTTCTGAAGTTGTTGCCCAACTCCAGAGACAAGTAGTAGAGCAGCAACAAGTGATTGCCAACCTGATGGCAAATCAGTAGCCAGCTCCTCCCACTCCCCCAACCATCAATGTGGAGACCCCAGTGGTGACTGAAGTCCCATCAGTTGCCCTGGAAGTCGCCACAACACCTAGAAGACAAGAAGCATACCTCATCTAGTGGCTGAAGCTGAAACCAGAAAGCTTCTTAGGCACGACTGAGCCCTCGGATGCCCAGGCTTGGTTCAAGACACGGGAGAGCACAATGGAGCTTCTTGACTGGCCAGAAGTCGAGAAGGTTAAGTGTGCCTCTTTCTGCCTATCTAGAGATGCTCATATGTGGTGGGAGCGAGTTAAGAGTAAGAGAGCAGTCAACCAGATGAGCTGGGTTGACTTCGAGACAGAGTTTATGAAGAATTTTTCCGTCAACGGATCACCAATAAACATTATGAGGAGCTTATAGAATTCAGACAAGGTGACCTACCAGTAGAAGAAGTGGTCAAAAGATTTAACAGGCTAACTCGTCTTTGCCTAGAGTTAGTAAGTACAGAGAAAGAACGAGTCAGACTGATGCTCCGAATGCTGAGACTAGAAATAACACTTAATGTGAGTAGTGAAACTCACCGACCATAGATTGGTGAAGAGCTGGTCAGCAGGGCATTAGTGAGCACTATCTGAACAGCATCAAGGCACAACAAACGCAACACAAGCTAGTCAAGATAGAAGACAAGACAGTGGGGAAACAGGGACCCAGTCAAGTAATCAGAACTGGAAGGACAAAGATAACAAGAAAGACCCAAGCAGGAAGATGTTCTGGTAGTCTATGAGTACCCAAAGGTATTTCCAAAAGGGCTACCTGGACTACCTCCCAACAGAGAAGTGGAGTTTGAAATTGAATTGGTTCCTGATACTGGTCCAATTTCAAAAGCTCCATACCGAATGTTTCCAGCAGAGCTGAAAGAGTTACAAGAACAACTTCAGGAGCTACTCGACAAAGGCTTCATCCGCCCTAGTCACTCACCTTGGGGAGCTCCTGTGTTGTTTGTCAAGAAGAAGGACGGATCTATGCGAATGTGCATAGATTATAGAGCGCTGAACAAAGTGACAATCAAGAACAAGTATCCCCTTCCCAGGATCGACGACTTATTTGATCAATTGAGAGGGGCAACAGTGTTCTCCAAGATAGACCTGCGCGCTGGGTACCATTAGTTGAAAGTGAAGGAAAGTGATATACCCAGAACAGCTTTCAGGACCAGATACGGATATTATGAGTTTGTAGTCATGCCTTTTGGTGTGACTAATGCACCTGTAGTTTTTATGGACTTGATGAACAGAGTGTTCAGAGAATACCTTGACAAATTTGTCATCGTGTTCATCGACGACATTCTAGTCTATTCCAGAACCCCAGAGGAGTATGACACGCACTTGAGGATAGTACTGCAGACCCTTCATCAAAAGCAGCTTTATGCTAAATTCTCAAAGTGCGAGTTCTGGTTAGATCAGGTGGCATTTCTAGGCCACATCATTTCTAGAGAAGGTATCCAAGAGGATCTTAGTTATGAGAGCAGACCTGCACAAATAGTGGACAGAGCATTCAAGAGACTAAGATATAAAGAAGTGCCACTAGTGAAGGTTATCTGGCAGGACCAGAAGCACGAGGAAGTCACTTGGGAGCGAGAGGAGAGTATGAGACAGAAATATCCAGAGCTATTCTAAGTTCGAGGATGAACTTTTTATAAGGTATGGGGGATTGTAACGACCAAATTTTCCCTATTTCGAGTTCTAAATATCTTCAAAAATATTTAGAAATACTTTTAAAATATTCTAGAGATTTTTAGAAATTTTTAGAGTATTTTTACGTAATTTTTGGAGGTCGTTTAATATGTTTACAAAAAGAAAGAAGTTTTGACCAAAAATGTTGAAGGTGAGACTCGAACCCAAGACCTTCGGCCGAACCCGACTTAACCGAATGCAGCCAACCAACTGAGCTGCGAGTGTTTTGTTAATAAGTATGAAGCGAGAAATATATATGTTATAGTTAACAAATAAAACCTTAGTTTTTAAAAAGGTTGCAGAGAAATGGCCGAGCCGAAGCTCGACCCGGCAACCTGGGGTTTCGGCGGAAACGCAGATAACCAGCTGTACCAGCGGGTTATGTTAATAAAGGAAAGAACGGATTATATTTAAGGTATAGTTAGGAATAGAAAACCTAGTTATAAAGGGATTAAGTTTTTCCTTTCTCGCGGAAACCCGATCCTTCCTTCCCCTTCTCTCCTGACGGCGCGGCTCTTCACGGGCGAAAATGTTGCGAGCGTCTAGGCGACTCTGGCGGCCGGCGAGCTTCCTCCTCCGCGGGTTCCTCACATAACCGAGCTCTTCTCGGCAAGGTGAGCGCACGAGCACACGAAGGGGCCGAGATATTCATCCCTCCGAACCTTAGAACCCCCTTCCTTCTCGGTTTGAATCCAAGAACGCGCTGTAAGTACTACTCACCTGTGGTAGGAGTTGCTCCGAGCTTCGATTTGTTTTCTTTGCTTTCGGATTGTAGTGTGCAGCATGCGTTCTTGGCTTTCTTCCTCTTAAGTTCTGTTGTAGCAAGATTTAAGATCCTGTTGTGCTGTAAAAGTATAAGTATTGTAGTGTATTTTAGCTTGTTTTCTGTGATTCTGTGAAGGTATAGTTTTGAATAAGTTACATGGGTTTTGATTGTAAAATTTCAGCAAGTAGAATTGTGCTAGGAGAGGGGCACGGTCAGCCTTCCTACAAAGGTTTTAACTGTGAATTGGTGTACATAGGTCTTGCTATAAAATTTACAGCAAGTTTAACTTGAGTTAGGCAAAGAAAAGGGGTACGGGTAGTTTCTTTAGGGTTGCTGTGCAATTCGGCTATTTAGTTGACCATGAGAAAGCATATGCTTGTTGATTAGCATGTAGTTCCCTTCATGTTGTTACCTTGTTATAGGATTTAAATGGATTCTTGTTAAGAGTTTATTAGGAGTCTTTCTTTTAATTGCTAGAGAAATTAGAGATTTCACATGCTATTTGTATTGCTAGATTTGAGTTAGTTGCCTTTTCTTTAAGCATGTGCAGAATTTCCCTTTTCTGGCAGTAGAAGCAACCTTTTCTTACACTTTACATAGTTGGAAATAATTCAACATGGGTAGATTTAGTGATGCATGCTTTATATCACATGTAGATGCTTGATAGCAGCAGTAACCTTCTTATGTTTCGATTTCCATGAAAGGTGCTTATTTCCAATTATGTTAATAATTGTATTTGGTTTACTTTCACAGCTTGAACTCCACAGCATGCTTAGTTTTGCTTTCACAACATGTTTAAGTTATTTTTAATCTTTGCAGCATAGCCTAAGGAGCATGGTTGTGCTAGGAAACCTTAGAATTTGTAGGTAGAAAGGATGGTAAAGTGCTCCATTTAATCTGTTTAGGGGTTTATGAGAAGTTCTAAGCAAAGCAAGTCCAAGGTCAAGATAGGATCCTAAATTTCAGTATTTGAAGAGTAGGATCAACCCATTATTTAGTTAGAATGAGTTTAACATTTTCCTTGCTACTCAAAAAGGCAAGAACAACCCTTTAATTAGTTAGAATGGTTTAGCATTTTCCTTGCAACTCAAAGGGCAAGAACAACCCTTATTTAGTTAGAAGGCAGCCTTTATTTAAAGTATGCAGTATTAGAATAGCATGAGCCGTATTAGTTTTTAATTCTGGTTCATTCGCAGATTTTTAATGATTCACGTGTGCAGATTTTTGTTATTCACATGTGCAGATTTTTAGTATTCATATGAACAGATTATAACATATAGTTGTATGCTGATTTTTGTTTCCCTTTGCTTTAAGATAGGCATGAACAGATTTTAGCATATACATGTATGCACATAGCATTTAGTTTGGACTTTCCTTGCTATAATGAGCAGCTATAAGTAAGAAAAGACCAAGGTCTAGTTAAAAAGAGATAACAAGTAAATTAAAGTAAGAGGCTAGTACCCGACTTCCGAGGTTGTCGTTAAACAGATCCAGGTGACCGTTTCCGAGGTCTCGGCCCTGGTAAGACCGAGGTCTTTACCCTGTGGGATTACAACAGTCTCTATTAGGGAGCGTGCATAAGATGGTACTAAGCCTGGGCCCAAAGAAAGAGAAGAAGAAAGAAAAGTTAAAGTAAAAGAAATTAAAAGATGAATTTCAAGTATAAAGCTATAAGTAAATGAAACAAGTATCGCCTATGTTTAGAATTTGCAGAAGTTTAGTTCCTTTAATTCTAAGCATACAGCATGAGTTTCATTACTTTTCTTATCAGTTTAGTGAGCATGATTAGTTTTATTTCCAGTATTCAGCTTTATTCTGGTATATCATGAGTATGCAGTTTATTTGAGTACTTTGCTATTAGATGAGTACATGTAGCTTTTCTTTTAGCATTTCAGTTTCAGTTTCGTTTGCAGTTCTATGCATTTCAAGTTTTGTGAGATAGATTAGTACTTACTAAGTGTTTCGCTTATAGATCTATTTTTCCTCCTACTGCAGATAAAGGAAAAGCTAAAATATAAAAGGAAGGCGACAAGGTGGTGGTGATGGAGGTGTGTGATGACTGGACTATGGAGAGATCCAGAATGAGCTGGCAAATTGCCAAGACTTTTCTATTTAGTTCTTTTAGTTCTCTTTTAATGTTATTATGCAATTGGGATTGTAGTTGAGTTTGTTCCGCACTTGTAATTAGTTTTCTTTTATTATTCGTGCAGTGATATAGTTGTTTACTATTGCTAGAGTAGTTTCTTTCTTCTTATTGTGGTTTTTATCACTGCGTGATTGTGAAAAATATGTTCCAGCCGACTATGGTTGTGTATACATTGTTTGTATTATTGATTTGGTCATCGGTACAGGGGAGACTTTGCCGAAATTTTTCGGTAAGAATTCCTCTGAGCCGTGATAAATCTAACTGATGCTAATAACAGCATCAGTGACACTAGTAAGTAGAGTAATAGTTAGGTAACGGTCGCCCTTAGAGAGTAGTAGTAAGAAGGGTGGTCGTTACAATTCGAAAGCACAAGGATAGCAGCACGAAAGGGGTCGATGGTTCCAGGCTAGACCGTTCGGGTTTTAATACCTTCGTATAATTGGTGAGGAGGAAGAAGATGTTAGGATCGTAGTACTCGGCTAGAGAGGGGGGGTGTGAATAGCCGCCCCAAATTCTTCGCGTTTCTTTCTACGATTAGGGTTAGCACAGCGAAAATAAAAATAATAGAAACGAAAGTGGAGAAATCAAACCTCAACACGCGTCGATGTAACGAGGTTCGGAGATATACTCCTACTCCTCTGCGTGTCCGTAAGGTGGACGAAGCCTATCAATCCGTCGGTGGATGAGACCCCGGAAACCCGGCTAATAATCACTCCTTCTGGGTGGAGAAACCTCGCCACAATGTTTTGCAAAAGCAATACAGGAGTAGAAAGCAGCAAGAAGCAAAATACAATACAAATGTATGAAACACCTTCGCTTACTTGCCTTCTCTTCGACTGGATGAAGCAGCAGCTTCTCGGATCCAACCACAACAACAACAGCAACTGATCAGTTGGTCCCAGCCGAGTGGAAGCTCACAAAAAGCTTCAGGAACGAAGAGCTCAGCAAAGCTCGCAGAAGAACTTGCAGCAGCAAGAAGAAGAGAGAGGAAGAAGAAGAAAGCAGAAGTAGCCCTCGATCTCCTTTTATAACCTCTGATATCCTGAGCCAACCTGCGAACCTGCAAGCAAAAAGGACAGAACACAGAAGCCCGAAATAACCTAGCCGTTGAGTCACAACGGCTAGTCCTGGACCGATCAGGCTCCACCTTGATCGGTCCAGGGTTCTTCTGATCGGTCATGGAGACCGATCAGGCTCTATGCTGATCAGTCCCCAGACCAATCAGAATGCTTTCACAGAGAGTTGCCCAACCCTCTGTGCGTACCCTGATCGGTCCCGGGGACCGATCAGGCTTCCTGCTGATCGGTCCCGGGGACCGATCAGGCTTCCTGCTAATTGGTCCCCAGACCGATCAGTAAGCTCACAGAGGCACACTGATCGCTTTCTGATCGGTCTCCAGACCGATCAGGAAACCACAGTATCAGTGGATCGGTCACCAGACCGATCCAGGTCTTGGTTTTTGCCCAAACCAAGTCCAAACCAATATCCGGTCAACCTTGACCTCTTGGTACATCATGCTTAGCATCCGGTCACTCCCTTGACCTGCTAAGACTCCCCACCAAGTGTCCGGTCAATCCCTTTGACCCACTTGGACTTTTCTCTTCGTGTCAAGTATTCGGTCACTCCCTTGACCTACTTGACCTTCTCAACACCAGATGTCCGATCACCCTTGATCCATCTGGATTTTCCCTTGCCCGGCTTCACTCACCAGGACTTTCACCTAGCTTCACTCACTAGGATTTTCACCGCTTCACTCACCGTGATTTCCAACCGCTTCACTCACGGGACTTTTCAACCGTCCCGCTTCACTCACCGTGACTTTCCCAGCTTCACTCACCGTGACTTTCACCTAGCTTCACTCACTAGGGTTTTCACAACCACCGGCTTCACTCACCAGACTTTCACCTGCCCGGCTTCACTCACTGGACTTTCATACCTGGCTTCACTCACCGGACTTTCCCTCTGCCTGACTTCACTCACGGGACTTATCTGGCTTCACTCACCAGGACTTTCGACATCCGGTCCAGAGAACGAGCTACCGAGCCCTTTCTGACCACAGTTCGGGGAACGAGCTACCGAGCCCTCTCCGACTTCCATCCGGTCCAGAGAACGAGCTCCCGAGCCCTCTCTGACCACAGTCCGGAGAATGAGCTACCGAGCCCTCTCCGACTTCCCATGTGCCAAGCTTCCATACTTGGACTTCTCCATGCCAAGTCTCCATACTTGGACTTTTCCCGTGCCAAGCTCCCTTCTTGGACTTTTCACCATGCCAAACTCCCTGCTTGGACTTTTCACCATGCCAAACTCCCTGCTTGGACTTTTCGCATGCCAAGCTCCCTGCTTGGACTTTTCCCGTGCCAAGCTCCCTGCTTGGACTTTTCCGAGTCAGGTCAACTCACCTCGGGTCAACCAGGTCAACCTTGACCACGGGTTGCACCCACAATCTCCCAAGCTTGTATCCTTGTAAAACATCAAGATACAACTTTTCTGTTCACGTCAAACATTGTCAAACATAACTCGTCAAACATCAAAACACAACTCGAGCAAAGTCAACTCGAGTCTGGTCAACCAGGTCAACCTTGACCTAAGGTTGCACCAACAGAAGATATACCTCACTTATCATGTCGGATTTAAAGTTGGATGCTTCCCCTTCGCTATCGCTTTCCTCTGAAGTAGCTTCCCCTTCATCGATGCTTTCCTCTTGGTAGTTGGTTGTAAGTGCGATTCCAGTGTGGGTCTCAATTTTAGATTTGGATGATGATGATTTGTCCCATGCCGCTTTAAGATTCTTGTGCATTATCCGTCTTAGGACACGTTTTATAAATATGTACAGTGGAAGACTTAACGATAAATGAATAAATTTATTATATTACACACACCACACATATGCAAGATACAATCATGCAGACAAGATCATAAAATAAAATGAAATCGAATAACAATTATTCTAGGTATACCTTACGGATGACTTGTAACGAGAAGGACATCAACCTTTTACGACGTTATCAAACCTCACATCTTTTCATATCCACGCCGAGCTCTTTAAGATAACTCCAAGAGAACAAGTTTTACTTTCAGAAGGTACTAGCCACGAGCGAAGGAGAAGGATCAAGAAGAGGAAAAAGAAGCAAAAGGAAGATCTTCTTCCTTTAGGCGACTTAGGACAACAAGAGGAGACCCTCTTGTTGTGGTCGGCGGCAAGAGATGTTAGATTTTAAGGGATGTCCTAAGGCAATCGCCTTACATCTTTTACTAAATATAGATTCACTATTTGAGTACATATGATATGTTTGATTGTCTTAAACTTATTTACTGAATGTCTATAATATAATTCATAATATGAGAGAAATTATGATTGGATTATAACTAGTGATTATCTCTACATGTGTAATTATGAACGTATTAGAATTTCCCTAGTCGTTGAATTGATGCATTCGGATATCATTAATTCTATAAGTCTAACATGGGTTATACTCCTTGGTTCACTAAGCATCTATTTTCTCACTGGTTGGAGACATTGGGATGTCGAGAGTTAAACATGGATATTAGTTATGGTAACTAGTTCATTGGAGTAACTCGCTGTAAAACTTCATATGGTTATCTATATATATGAATATGTTTGTAAAGCTCTTACTGCAGCTTGAGTGCTAGTTTCCTTCGATTTAAGGTATATAAGTCATCTTGGTCATGGAGATTTATACTTTGACATCTTAAGCAAACACCTTATTGAGGTGTGGACCCGGGATGATTGGATATAAGTCAAAATGCCTGAAGATGTTTAGATAGCCCATAGAGGATCCGTCGCTCCTTGCGAGGAGATGTATACCCCATAGCTGTTGGTTAGTCCTAAGAAAATCATACCGGTTCCACTGTACAAAATTTTTTGTACAAGTGTCGAACCTTTCCTTAAATAACCTATTGTGTTCTTTAGAAGTTAAATTAGGAATTGCAGATGGAACTTAACATCATTGATTCCAAATTTAACTTATTTGTTCTTAATGGTTTAGATTTGAATCGCAAGCAGAACTTAGCACTATTTATTCAAATCTACCTAAGTTATTAATTCCATAAATATTAATTTCCAAAATTGGCTTCCAGGACTACATGGCGAGGCACATGACCTTCTTGGATATGGGAACAACCACCACCGCCTAGGCAAAGCCTTTTAAGGAAAGTTAATATTTATTTCCTTAAATAACTCTAGGTTAACCAAAAAGAACAATCGAATCACAATTCAAAAAAGAAGAAAACACAAACTCGAAAAAACTATTTCGAAAACTCTAGAATCATATGCCTCTTGTGTTTGGTATTTCCATAAATAACTATACAAAAAAAACTAGTATGATGCGGAAAACAATTACTAGTTATACCTTTCTTTGTAAGCAAAAATAACCTCTTGATCTTCTACCGTATTCCTCTTCTTATCTCGGACGTTGTGTGGGCAACGATCTTCCGAGATGAGAACCACCAAGCACCTTCTTCTTCCTTCTAGGTTTCGGCCACCACAATTCTCCAAAAGAAGTAGAGGTCCGGCTACCACCACCAAGCTCCAAGGGATGCAAGAAACAAAACCCCCTTTCTCTCCATCTTCTCCTAGCTAGAACCAGCCACCATCAAGAGCTCTAAGAGGGGTTGCCGCCGGCTACAAGAAGAAAGAATAGGGAGAAGCTAGGGCCGACCACCAAGGAGGAAAAGAGAGGAGAAGAATAATAGAGTCGTTCTTTTCATGAAGGCACCTCTACCTCCTCTTTTATAATCCTTGGTCTTGACAAATAAGGAAATTTAAATAAAAAACTTCCTTAATTCTTTTTCCATGAAAAGGAAAATTTATTTAATTAAAAACAATTTTCTCTTCTCAATTTACAATGGACGACCACTTTAAAAACAAAACAAGGAGAGTTTTAATTAATTAAAACTTCCTAATTTGTCTCCGGAAATTTATAAAAAATTTCTCCAATAATTTTTCCTTTCATGGTGGTTTGTAAAAAGGAAATTTTATAAATTAAAATCTTTCTTTTAAACATGTGGATAAAAAGAAAGTTATCTCTAAAAATTAAAATCTCTTTTAATCTACAAATAAGGAAAGATATCAAATCTTTTCTTAATCTTTTGTAGATACTTATAAAAGAGAATATTTAATTTTTAAACTCTCTTTTAAATCATGTACATGGTTAAAAAGGAAAGTTTTCTCAAAATTAAAATCTACCTTTCAATCTACAAATAAGGAAAGATTTCAAATCTTTTCTTAATCTTTTGTAGAAAGTTATAAAAGGAAAGATTTAAATTTTAAACTCTCTTTTAAAACCATGATATCCACATAAGAAATAATTTTAATAAAAATACCTTTTTAATATGATGTGGCCGACCACCTAAGCTTGAGCTCCAAGCTATTGGCCGACCACCTTAAGGCTCAACCTTTAGGCTTGGCCGGCCCTAAGCTTGAGCTTCAAGCTTGGTTTGGCCGGCTCCTATTGGTTGGGTAAGAAGGTGGGTATGTGGTGGGTATAAATCTCTATATACAAGAGGCTACGATAGGGACTGAGAGGAGGAATTGGTTTTGGTCTCCCGATGAAATTAAGCATCCCGTGTTCGCCCCGAACACATAACTTAATTTCATCAATAATAATTCATTCCACTAAAGAACTATTATTGAACTACCACACCAATCCCAAATTACATTTTGGGCTCCTTCTTATTATGAGTGTGTTAGTCTCCCTGTGTTTAAGATAATGAATGCCCACTAATTAAATGAATTACTGACAACTCACTTAATTAATATCTTAGTCCAAGAGTAGTACCACTCAACCTTATCGTCATGTCAGACTAAGTCCACCTGTAGGGTTTAACATGACAATCCTTATGAGCTCCTCTTGGGGTCATTCTCAACCTAGATTACTAGGACACAGATTCCTTCTATAATCAACAACACACACTATAAGTGATATCATTTCCCAACTTATCAGGCTTATTGATTTATCGAACTAAATCTCACTCATTGATAAATTAAAGAAATAAATATCAAATATATGTGCTTGTTATTATATTAGGATTAAGAACACACACTTCCATAATAACTAAGGTCTAGTTCTTTTATCAAGTTAGTAAAAAAAGAACTTACCTAAAATGGTCCTACTCAATACACTTAGAGTGTACTAGTGTAATTTATTAGTCAAGATAAACTAATACCTAATTACACTACGACTATTCCAATGGTTTGTTCCTTTCCATCTTAGTCGTGAGCAACTGTTTATAATTTATAAAGAACTGATAACATGATCTTCTGTGTGTGACACCACACACCATGTTATCTACAATATAAATTAATTGAACAACTACATTTATCATAAATGTAGATATTTGACCAATGTGATTCTTATTTCTAGATAAATGTTTATACCAAAAGCTAGGCTTTTAGTATACACTCTAACAATCTCCCACTAATACTAAAAGACTAAGCTGCCATATTTGCTGCCATACATCTGATTCCCAACCCTTCAACATGCCCATCAAAAGCTCTTGCCTTGAGGGCCTTAGTGAAAAGATCTATAGGATATCATCTGATGCAATCTAGGCGACAACAACTTCTCCTCGTTTATACGATTTTTCGTATTGGGTGGTACTTGTGCTCTATTGTGTTTACTTGCCTTATGGACTTATGGTTTCTTCGAGTTTGCTACTGCACCAAATTATTTTGGGTAAACCAGAAATCATATCTAAGTCTATCTTGAAGTATCTGAGCCATACAACTTCTATGGCTACCTCAGAGGCTGCCATATACTCAGCTTCTATAGTGGAGTCCGAAAAAGCACCTATGCTTATCACTCTTCCATAGTTATGACTTTACCTCCTAAAGTAAACACAAAACCCCGAGGTTGACTTACTATTGTCCCTTTCTGATTGGATGTTTAAAATCCATGTAACCCACAGGGACCAAATTATCTGCCTTGTAAGCTATCATATAATCTCTAGTGCCTCTAAGGTACTTTAATATATGCTTTACCGCAGACAAATGTCCTTGTCCAGAGTTACTTTAATATCTGCTAACCATGCCCACAGTAAAACAGATATCCAATCTCATACACAGCATTGCATACATTAGACTTCCTACAGCCGAAGCATAAAGAACTGCCTTCATGTCCTTTATTTCCTTTGATGTCTTCTGAGACATCTCCTTAGATAAAGTTACTCCATGCCTAAAAGGTAAGAAACCTTTCTTGGAGTTCTGCATGCTAAAACGAGCTAATATTGTTTCGATATATGAAGCTTGGGATAAGTAAAATATATTCTTTTCTTGCGATCCCTTTGATCCCAAGAATATATGCATTCTCCCAAGTCCTTCATATCAAATTGTTTGGACAACCATACCCTTACTTTTGACAACACTTTGGTATTGTTTCCAACTACCAAAAATGTTATCTATGTATAATACAAGAAATACCACCACGTTTCCATCACACTCTTTGTATACACAAGACTCATTCGGTTATAAATCCATAGGTCTGGATTACTTTATTAAACCGAATGTACCAAAACCTTGAAGCTTTACTTCAGTCCATAGACTGTTTGAGCTTACACACAAGATGCTCTTTGCTCTTTGCAATGAACCCTCCTGGTTGCTTTATATGAATGTTTTCTTCAAGACTTCCATTAAGGAAAGCTGTCTTGACATCCACTTGCTAAATCTCATAGATAAAAGAATCCGGGTAGACTTAAGCATGGCTACCAGTAAAAAAGTTTTCCTTTTTCAACAAGCCTTGCTTTGAAAGTTTCTACCTTCTTGTCTATCCCTCTTTTCCTATTGTAGACTTATTTTTACCTAATGACTTTTACACCATTTGGTGATTTTATAAGCTTCCAGACTCTATTAGAATACATATATTCTAATTCTGTATTCTTTGCAAAGATGCTGCATCTTTATCTTAGAGTGCTTCGTCATATGTCCGGAGATCAGGTTCATGTTCTCCAGGGATCGAGTCCAAAGACTCTCCCAAAACATGAATCTTTTTAGGTTTCCTAACAACTCTCCCACTACGATGAGGTACTTTCTGCAATTGTGTATCATTTGTGATACGTGTTGCAGTTTCTTGTGATATTTCATCTTGTACAGTTGGTACTAGGTTAGATGTGTCCTTTAATTTCCTTAAGAACAATTTTTACTCATGGGGCTTGTGGTTTATAGTATAGTCTTTTTCTAAAATCGAGCATTGGTGCCAACAATGACCTTCCGATTTTAAGGACTACAAACCTCTTTTCGTTTTTCTAGGATAACTCACAAACAAGTGAACTCATGTCCAATTTTTCAGTGTCTCTCACGTGATAGACCACCCAAATCCGAATATGCTTCAAACTAGGCTTACGCCCATTCTGCAATTCTGTGGGAGTAGAGAGTTCTGACTTAGAAGGTACTATGTTCACTTCCGTTTTCAGTGTATATCCTTAAAACGAATTTGGTAATTTTCTAAATAACTCATCATCGATCTAATTATTCCATAAGAGCCTTATACCTTCTTTCTACTACACCATTCTGTTGGGATGTACCAAGTGCAGTTAGTTGGGATTGAATCCCTACTTCTGATAAGTGACTCCTAAATTCTCCTAAGAGGTATTTGCTACTACGATCTCACCGTAGTGTCTCAATATTTTTACTTTGACATTTCTCCGCATCAGCCTCGTACTCTAATCAAAGCACTTAGACTTGCGGTGTATCAAGTAAATCTATCTGTGTTTCGAATAGTTGTCTATAAAATAGACAAAATATTCGAAACTACCTCTTGTCTGAATAGTCATAGGACCACACAAATTAGAATGAACCAATTCCATTATATCTTTGGTTCCATACCCCTTAGACTTAAAAGCTTTTCGGTTATTTTTCCTTCCAAGTAAGACTCTCATGTTGGAAAGATTTCCACTACCAATGAACCCAAAAGTTCATCAGCTACCAATGAATCCTACTTAAGTTAAAATAACCTAGCCTTTGATGCCAAAGATATAATTGGTTTATTTCTGAAGGTTGCTTTCTCTTAATAGTTAGAAGATGTGTTATTAATTTCCATTTATTGCATCGTGAGAGTTATTAGATTTATAAATTGTCAACCAATGTACCAGAACAGATAATTTTCCTATTTTTCTTGATAACAAGTTTGTTATCAAAATAGACAGAATATCTATTCTTTGATAGTTTAGAAACTGGAATCGAATTCTTTCTAAACTTGGTATATATAGACAAAAATCATTTTTATTCTATCATAGGATAAACATCTCCCACTGCAATAGCTGCTACTTTTGTAGTAGTGCCCACGTAGTCGGTGATTTCTTCTTCATATAGTTATCGGGTTTCCTGGAACCTCTGCAATGAATTGCAGACATGATCAGTGGCTCCCGTATCTACACACCAGGTACCGGTAGATAACACCACTAATCATGTATTAACTAATGAATGTAATACACCTATTTTGTTCTTAGTTTTAAGAAGACAGTCTACCTAAATGTCCAAGTCCTATTTCTAATCATTAAAATTGGGACTACTAAGTCTATTCTATAGTATAACAACTAGGGGATTGACAAACATTTTAAATCCTAAGAATCACAAAAATATTTGGTCAAGACCAACACCTTAAAATCCCCATGAATTTTGTATGCCACGATAGTGTGGACGTATACAAAATCAAAAAGGAGATTTTATCCATTAATTTTATTATCTCATCAACTTTACTTTATGACGAATAAAATTAATAGTTGATCTATCTTTGATTAAATATTTGGTCAAAACTTTTGAATTTAAAATAACATTGATTCCTCAAACAATATTATTTAAATTCACCAACACCTCAAACACCGTAAATTTTGTATGCCACGATAGTGTGGACATATACAAAATTGAACATTTGTAAGAGGAGGGTTTTACCCATTAATTATCTTGTCAATAAGTCTTTATGACAAATAAAATTACCTCAAACACCGTGAATTTTGTATGCCACGATAGTGTGGACGTATACAAAACCAAACATTTGTTAGAGGGGTTTTTCCCATTAATTTTATTTTCTTGTCAAACTAACAAATAAAATTACCTCATACACCATGAATTTTTGTATGCTACGATAGTGTGAACGTATACAAAATCTCAATATTTGTAAGAGGGGGTTTTAATTTTATTATCTTGTCAACCTATCTTTATGACAAATTAATAGTTGGTTTTCTTCAGTCACACAAATAATAGAAGTGACTCCGATGGGGAGGATACTATTAGACGTGACTAAGTGTATACCATTGCTTGACACTAAGTCTATTAATAAGATTATGCCCCTTCCGATGGGGAAGATCACACGCTCTTAATTAATTTCCTATAGTCATCCTAAATGGAAGTTTGATCTAGTGATCCACAAACAAACTCATCCGATATGGAGGAAGGCACTCAAAGCCAACGAGCAAGTTTGTTTTCATCACTTACAAACCAGTAATGGAGACCGTGGAATTTATTAAAATAAATCTCTCTCCCACTTAGTTATTTAAAGTGAGGAATTTTAAGTTATCCTAGCATACATCACATGCATACACACACATCACAGTAAATAAAAGCAATAAATATGGAAATTATTTTCCAACTATTATGGCATTTTCCTATTATTGTCCTCCATGTGCTCCAACCCTAGCTGTTGCTATCTTTAGCCACCGCCATCGGGTCGAGTCGTCGCATCCATCTTGCTTCTTATTCCGCTGCGCCTCTGGTGCTCCAAAAGTACCACGTCTCGCAAGAATCCGATCCGCGACAAAAATAGAATTTTATATATATCAATCCTATATTCCACGAGGGAATGTACATGCAATCTAGATCGAAAATAAAATTCTAAAATCCTAAGGCTAATACAGCTCCTGCTGTATTAGTTACATACAATCATGCACACACAAAATAATGCCCTTGACATGTCCAAGGGTCCAATCACACACAACATCTATAAGTCATAATAGTTGGAGCCTGCATCCACAAAGTTAGCACATCCTACTATTATCCTGCCTAAATTATGTATGACATGTGCATAACCTAATTTGAAAACCAAACACACAGAGGCAACCCTAGCTCTGATACCAATTGTTGGTTAGTCCTAAGAAAATCGTACCGATTCCACTATACAAAATTTTTTGTACAAGTGTCGAACCTTTCCTTAAATAACCTATTGTGTTCTTTAGAAGTTAAATTAGGAATCGCAGACGGAACTTAACATCATTGATTCCAAATTTAACTTATCTGTTCTTAATGGTTTAGATTTGAATCGCAAGCGGAACTTAACACTATTGATTCAAATCTACCTAAGTTATTAATTCCATAAATATTAATTTCCAAAATTGGCTTCCAGGACTGCATGGCGAGGCACATGACCTTCTTGGATAAGGGAGCAACCACCACCGCCTAGGCAAAGCCTTTTAAGTAAAGTTAATATTTATTTCCTTAAATAACTCTAGGTTAACCAAAAAGAACAATCGAATCATAAATTCGAAAAAGAAGAAAACACAAACTCGAAAAAATTATTTCGAAAACTCTAGAATCATATGCCTCTTGTGTTTGGTATTTCCATAAATAACTATACAAAGAAAACTAGTATGATGCGGAAAACAATTACTAGTTATACCTTCTTTGTAAGCAAAAAATAACCTCTTGATCTTCTACCGTATTCCTCTTCTTATCTCGGACATTGTGTGGGCAACGATCTTCCGAGATGAGAACCACCAAGCACCTTCTTCTTCCTTCTAGGTTTCGGCCACTACAATTCTCCAAGAGAAGTAGAGGTCCGGTCACCACCACCAAGCTCCAAAGGATGTAAGAAACAAAACCTCCTTTCTCTCCTTCTTCTCCTAGCTAGAACCGGCCACCATCAAGAGCTCCAAGAGGGGTTACCGTCGGCCACAAGAAGAAGAGAATAGGGAGAAGCTAGGGTCGGCCACCAAGGAGGAAAAGAGAGGAGAAGAATAATAGAGTCGTTCTTTTCATGAAGGCACCTCTACCTCCTCTTTTATAATCCTTGGTCTTGGGAAATAAGGAAATTTAAATAAAAACTTCCTTAATTCTTTTTCCATGAAAAGGAAAATTTATTTAATTAAAAACAATTTTCTCTTCTCAATTTACAATGGTCGACCACTTTAAAAACAAAACAAGGAGAGTTTTAATTAATTAAAACTTCCTAATTTGTCTCCGGAAATTTATAAAAACTTTCTCCAATAATTTTTCCCTTCATGGTGGTTTGTAAAAAGGAAATTTTATAAATTAAAATCTTTCATTTAAACATGTGGATAAAAAGAAAGTTATCTCTAAAAATTAAAATCTCTTTTAATCTACAAATAAGGAAAGATATCAAATCTTTTCTTAATCTTTTGTAGAAACTTATAAAAGAGAATATTTAATTTTTAAACTCTCTTTTAAATCATGTACATGGTTAAAAAGGAAAGTTTTCTCAAAATTAAAATCTACCTTTCAATCTACAAATAAGAAAAGATTTCAAATCTTTTCTTAATCTTTTGTAGAAAGCTATAAAAGGAAAGATTTAAATTTTAAACTCTCTTTCAAAATCATGATATCCACATAAGAAATAATTTTAACAAAAATCCCTTTTTAATATGATGTGGCCGGCCACCTAAGCTTGAGCTCCAAGCTATTGGCCAGCCACCTTAAGGCTCAACCTTTAGGCTTGGCCGACCCTAAGCTTGAGCTTCAAGCTTGGCTTGGCCGGCTCCCATTGGTTGGGTAAGAAGGTGGGTATATGGTGAATATAAATCTCTATATACAAGAGGCTACGATAGGGACTGAGAGGAGGAATTGGTTTTGGTCTCCCGATGAAATTAAGCATCCCGTGTTCGCCCCGAACATATAACTTAATTTCATCAATAATAATTCATTCCACTAAAGAACTATTATTGAACTACCGCACCAATCCCAAATTACATTTTGGGCTCCTTCTTATTATGAGTGTGTTAGTCTCCCTGTGTTTAAGATAATGAATGTCCATTAATTAAATGAGTTACTGACAACTCACTTAATTAATATCTTAGTCCAATAGTAGTACCACTCAACCTTATCGTCATGTCAGACTAAGTCCACCTGTAGGGTTTAACATGACAATCCTTATGAGCTCCTCTTGGGGTCATTCTCAACCTAGATTACTAGGACACAGATTTCTTCTATAATCAACAACAACACACTATAAGTGATATCATTTCCCAACTTATCGGGCTTATTGATTTATCGAACTAAATCTCACCCATTGATAAATTAAAGAAATAAATATCAAATATATGTGCTTGTTATTATATTAGGATTAAGAACACACACTTCCATAATAACTAAGGTCTAGTTCTTTTATCAAGTTAGTATAAAAAGAACTTACCTAAAATGGTCCTACTCAATACCCTTAGAGTGTAATAGTGTAATTTATTAGTCAAGATAAACTAATACCTAATTACACTACGACTATTCCAATGGTTTGTTCCTTTCCATCTTAGTCGTGAGCAACTGTTTATAATTTATAAAGAACTGATAACATGATCTTCTGTGTGTGACACCACACACCATGTTATCTACAATATAAATTAATTGAACAACTACATTTATCATAAATGTAGATATTTGACCAATGTGATTCTTATTTCTAGATAAATGTTTATACCAAAAGCTAGGCTTTTAGTATACACTCTAACAATGGCTACTCGTTAGGATTATTATTCAAAGTCTTTACCCAAAGAATCACATGTTAAGAGTACGAGACTCTTGTACACATGTACGAGTATTTTGAATCTGTAGAACGAGGAAGTATTCATTGGACTAGGTATTGTTGGGACCGAAATGTAGCTGTGGGGGGGGGGGGTGAATAGCTCGTCGTTGCTTTGTTTCTTCGATGATGTGCAGCGGAAAATACACGAAATAAAACACTACAACACTAACTCATAGATTTACTTGGTATCCACCTCAAGAAGAGATGACTAGTCCAAGGATCCACACACTCACGCACCCTCCACTATGAAAAACACTCCTTTTCGGTAACTACCGAACGCGGAGAAGCCCTACAACACTCTCAAGATAACAAGAAATACAGAGAAGCAAATACAAGAGAAAGCTTACACGGTTTACACAAGAAACCCTAACTCTAGCTTCTTCTTCTTGTTGCAATTCGCCTCTTGACTTGGGCGTGCCTCCAAGAACCTTCAAGAACTGGCGTGATAGTGGAGAAGAAATACTGGAGCTGTAGCTGTGGTCGCGTGGATGAGAGCTGGAGAAGAAGTGCACAGAAAAACGCTCGCCAACGACTTTATCTTCGCCAACGGTCAAATTCCAATCGATTGGATTGCTCCCAATCGATTATGGAGGCTTTGGATCGATCGACCGATCGATCCAGAGTGCCTCTGTGCTCTTGGAAATCGTCTGGATCAATCCAGGGCTTATCACGCTAAATCGCAGCTCCCAATCGATCGACCGATCGATTGGAGGCTCTGGATCGATCGGCCGATCGATCCAGAGTTGTTCTGTGTGATCGCGAGCTTCTCCCAATCGATCAGTCGATCGATTGGGAGGAGGCTTGTCGCGGGGACTCACCCAATCGATCAGCCGATTGATTGGGCATGAGCCAATCGATCGGCACGCCCAATCGATCGGTTGATCGATCGAGCCCATTGTTTTTGCCCAAAACCAAATCTAAAGTCCCCTAAACCAACATCCGGATAACTATGACCTATTGGTACATCATGCCTAGCATCCGGCCACCCTTGACCTGCTAGGACTCTCTCACTAAGTGTTTGGTCAATCCCTTTGACCTACTTAGACTTTCTCCTCGTGCCAAGTGTCCGGTCAACCTTGACCCACTTGGACTTACCAATACCAGGTGTCCGATCAAACTTGATCCACTTGGATTTTCCTATGTCTGGCTTCACTCACTAGGACTTCCCTTCTGCCTAGCTTCACTCACTAGGACTTCCACCTAGCTTCACTCACTAGGATTTTCACCTGGCTTCACTCACTAAGATTTTTCCACTGCTCGGCTTCACTCACCGGGACTTTCACCTGCCTGGCTTCACTCACCAGGACTTTCACCTAGCTTCACTCACTAGGATTTCCCAACTGCCTAACTTCACTCACTAGGTCTTTCACCTAGCTTCACTCACTAGGATTTTCACCTGCCTGGCTTCACTCACCAGCACTTTCCAGTCAAGTATCCAGTCAACCTTGACCTACTTGACTCTCCTTCACAATCTCACCACATGAACAATTGCACCTGCAATCTTCATGTATTGTCTCAATGTATTGTCAAACATCGAAATCCAAACATCAGGACTCGAGCTCGAACCAATTCAAGCTCAGTCAACTAGGTCAACCTTGACCTAGGGAATATTGCACCAACAATCTCCCCCTTTTTGATGTTTGACAATACCTCCTTTAAGTTAGGCTAATCTCATAGACTCAAACTTCTTCATGCCAATGTAAGAATGATGGTTCCCTTCATTCTTCCCCTTTCCTAGAGGGCAAACTCCCTCTTTAGGTAATGAAAGCCTAACTTAAACCCTACATTCTCCCCCTATTGGCACACATCAAAAACTCTCCCCCTGAAGAGTTATCCAACGTTGTGTACAACTTCACTCGTTGTTCACAACCCAATAACGAAGGTCACATACCCTTCAATATTCTCAACACATGCTCATCCATGAGCATACACCACTTGAACAATGAAGATATCCACTCTTCATTGTATTCAAATGCCCAACCTTGAGCATTTACCCGAAAGAAGGTTAACCACCTTCCAAGGTGTATGAAAAATAGATTTTCATGTCCTTAAAGAGTAACTCCCCCTAAAGACATGCACGTAACTTCTGTCATTGCACCAACAATAACTTGGAATCTCTAAACATATAAGAAACCCAGATTTAGAAGTTTTGAGGTTCAAAAATTCAATATTGAAACCAAACCTCAACCTAAACTTCTACTTAGTCTTCCTTAACCAATCCATCCTTATTTTTATCATAAAAACTCTCCCTAAATGTATACAAATATGTTTTGAGGGGTTAGGAGTGGTTTATAGACTAAAAATGGTTTAGAATGCTGAAAACAAGCTTTCCCAGCTAAAATTAGCATCCTCAATCGATTGAAGTTGGGTCCCAATCGATTGAACCTGCTTGGATCGATCCAGTGAGCTTCTGTTCATGAGAAGCTCACTCTCAATCGATCGCCCGATCGATTGAGACCCTTCAATTGATCGGGTGATAGATTGAAGGTCTGAAGTTGCTGAAATTTCATTTCAGTCAACTTCAGAAACCCCTAGAAAATTTTACAAAATCCCAAAAATCATGAAAATCATTGTAGACATTATTTAGGGTATATATTATCATGGAAAAATAGTTTTCTATGAAAATACTTCATATTTTTAAGGATTAATATAAACTTGAAAACTTATAAAAACTTTAGTATTTTCTTCAAGTTTGTGTTTAACTTCTCAATGATGATTACTATCAAAAGATAGTCTTCATCAAGGTTTTCCAAAATTATTTTAAAATGATTTTCAAAACCAATATCCAACCATGTTCTCCCAATGATTGGAAAACACATAACTATGTGTTTTGATGAACTTAAAACTCAAAAGAATGCAGTAGATCAACATCTTGAGTTTTGTTCATCATCCTAGCATCTCACTTGTATCTAATGTGTACGAAACCACATACAAGTCACCTTTTAGTTCTTTAGTGAGATGTAAACTTTGGTTTTGCCCTAATCTAGGGATCATGCATATCTATCTAGGCATTTTGAGGTTAGGAACATCCACCAAGGATGTTACTTGTTAATAAATGTCATTTGTCCTTAATTGTAAGGAATTAAACATAATGCATGATATGTTATGGCATACATCAAAAAGAAGCAATTTTCAAAAGAAGATTTCCTATAACTACATGATGTATGTATGACATGACATGGTATTTTTATATTTTTTATAATAAGGCATGAGTGCAAGAATAAATATGATGTCATGACATATGATGGGAAAACAATCATGGTAAGTTTTAGCAAAAATAAAATATACCTAGATTACCTATCTAAGTATCCTAAAACCTTAGCTAAATTAAAGATAAACCTAGATTACCCCTAGTCTTCACAAGAAAAAATGCCAAAACCCTACTTGGCATTCCTTTTTCTCTTGATTAATTTATACCAATTAAAATCAAGCACATTCCTCAAATCTTGGCATAATTTTCTCCTTTAAGGAGTAATCATTTAAAATTTTAGGCCCAGATTTGCTTTTAATTCCTTAAAAACATACCAAAATCCCAACTTGGTAGTTCTTTACACTTGATTTCTTGTGCCAATCAAAAACTATATCAAATTTATCAATTTATGGCACATTTTACTCTTTCCAAGAGTAAATGAAAATCCACTTCATTTTCAAAGGTTAATAGTAACCTTGAAAATGCTCTTCGAGTGTCAACTTCACCAAAGTTAGGTTAACTACCCTTCTAATCGGAGTTGACACTCTCTAACCCATCTAAGGGGTAGAGAAAATGCTCCTAGGAACCTAAAACCTATTGGTACTCCTTGGATGCTCTAGGTATTCACTAGGGATAACTTCCCTAGATACCTTCTTAGTGACCTTGTTTGGCTTCTTAGAAGCCTTGGTCACTTTTTCTAGGTCAACTCTTGGGTTTTCTTCCCTTGTGACCTTCTTAGTGACTTTCTTAGACTTCTTAGAAGTCTTAGTCACATTCGTTGCAAAAATACTCTTAGGGATAACCTCCCTAGTATTTTTGACTTGACCACTAGATCTAGGGTTTGTTCCGTAGCTATATGAAATCCTATGGTAAGAAGTTACATCCTTCTTAGCCTTAGGTTTGTATCCCAAACCTCTATAGCCATTGGATGGTTGTTGTGCTCCTAGACCTAGGTTTTGACTCTTTGACCCTTGTGTATTATTTGTGACTTTTCTAAGAGTCCTCTCTAATTTATCAAGTCTTGATCTCAAGACTTGATTTTCTCTCCATAACTCTTCAACCTTAGATTTTTCATTTACACTTTGATTTTTCTTTTTCTTAGGCAAATACCTAGAAACCTTAGTGTTATTGCCTAAATTATTTTCTACCCTATTAACCTTAGGTTGAGTGATCTTAACATGTAGAGCCACATGATTTTCACTTATTTTATCACGCCTCCTATTTTCATGATAAATAACATTAAAATGATAAAAAAAAAAAAACTTGAACTAACACGCTTTTTACCATTATTTAACCGGGTAGGCTCAATAAATGATACCTTTCGGTTTACCTTGGAGGCTCCCCCGAGAGTTGTGCTTCCTCCTTGAGCCTTGACCGCTTTCTTCCCCTTGGGGCATTGACTCTGATAGTGCCCCTTTTGATTGCAAGAAAAGCACACAATGTACTCCTTGCTCTTCTTTGTTCCGGGAGTGGTCTCCTTGGGCTTCTCCTTGTCCTTTGGTGCCACTTGACCCTTTTTCTTGGCCAATTTAGGGCACTTGCTTTTGTAGTGCCCATGTTCCCTGCATTCAAAATATATGATATGATCTTTATTTTTAGGTGAAATATTTATACCTTCACATGTAGGGATGACACTTGATCCTCCATTTGATGTCTCTTGATTTTTGGAGGATACATCATCTTCTTCTCCGTTTGACCCGGATGTAGAAGCTTCTCCTTCTTCTTGATCCGGCGTCACTGAAAGTCGCTCCCTCTCAATCCTAGAGGTGGAGGCTTCTTCATCTTCATCTTGTATATGGAACAAAGAGTATGCTCCCACTTTGCCCTTTTCATTGCATTCCTTTGAAGATGAGGCTTCTTGGACTTCTTCTTCGGAAGTTGAGCATCTCTCAACTTCGGAGTCCTCTTGCTCTTGGTCTTGCTCCAATGAGTTGCCCTCTTTGGATTTGTCTTGATTTGGTACAGTGGAGGGTTCTTCATGAAGCTTGGCCAACTTGCTCCACAATTCCTTTGCATCTTCAAATTCTCCATTTTTGCATAGAATTGTGCTTGGCAATAAATTAACCAATAATTTGGTTACCTTGTCATTTGCCTCAGACCTTTGGATTTACTCTCAACTCCACTTGCTCCTCTTAAGAATTTTTCCCTTTGAATTCTTTGGAGCTTCGAAGCCTTCCATTAGAGCAAACCATTGCTCTATCTCCACCATCAAGAAATTCTTGATCCTTGATCTCCAAAGATCGAAGCTCATCATTGTGAATGGTGGAGGCACCCTTGTATCGAATCCAATTCCGTCTTGGAATTCCATGCTGAAGTTGAGCCTTTGATGAAGTCTTTGACTTGTAGAATTTGCTTCAACTTCTTCACCCTCTAGCTTTTTGCCCCTTCCGGCGATGATTATGGTGAAGAGCAACCTTGCTCTGATTCCACTTGTTGGGACTGAAATGTAGTTAGAGGGGGGGGGGTGAATATCTCGTCGCGATCATCGTGCTCGTCGTTGCTTTGTTTCTTCGATAATGTGCAGCGGAAAATACACGAAACAAAACACTACAACGCTAACTCGTAGATTTACTTGGTATCCACATCAAGAAGAGGTGACTAGTTCAAGGATCCACACACTCACGCACCCTCCACTATGAAAAACACTCCTTTTCGATAACTACTGAAGGCGGAGAAGCCCTACAACACTCTCAATACAACAAGAAATACAGAGAAGCAAATACAAGGGAAAGCTTACACGGTTTACACAAGAAACCCTAACCCTAGCTTCTTCTTCTTGTTGCAACTCGCCTCTTGACTTGGACGTGCCTCCAAGAACCTTCAAGAACTGGCGTGAGAGTAGAGAAGAAATACTGGAGTTGTAGCTATGGTCGCGTGGATGAGAGCTGAAAAAGAAGTGCACAGAAAAACGCTCGCCAATGGCTTTATCTGCACCAACGGTTGAATCCCAATCGATTGGATTGCTCCCAATCGATTGGGGAGGCTTTGGATTGATCGACCGATCGATCCAGAGCACCTCTGTGCTCTTGGAAATCGCCTGGATCGATCGGCCGATCGATCCAGGGCTTATCGCGCGAAATCACAGCTCTCAATCGATCAGCCGATCTATTGGAGGCTTTGGATTGATCGGCCGATCGATCCAGAGCTGTTCTGTGTGATCGCGATCTTCTCCCAATCGATCACCCGATCGATTGGGAGGAGGCTTGTCACGGGGACTCACCCAATCAATCAGTCGATCGATTGGGCAATCGATCCAACCCATGGTTTTTGCCCAAAACCAAGTCCAAAGTCCCCTAAACCAACTTCGGGTCAACCATGACCTGTTGGTACATCATGCCTAGCATCCGGCCACCCTTTACCTACTAAGACTCTCTCACCAAGTGTCTGGTCAATCCCTTTGACCCACTTGGACTTTCTCCTCGTGCCAAGTGTCCGGTCAACCTTGACTCACTTGGACTTACCAATACCAGGTGTCCGATCAAACTTGATCCACCTGGATTTTTCTATGTCTGGCTTCACTCACTAGGACTTCCCTTCTGCCTAGATTCACTCACTAGGACTTCTCATCTACCTAGCTTCACTCACTAGGACTTCCACCTAGCTTCACTCACTAGGATTTTCACCTGGCTTCACTCACCAGGATTTTTCCACTACCTGGCTTCACTCACCGGGACTTTCACCTGCCTGGCTTCACTCACCAGGACTTTCACCTAGCTTCACTCACTAGGATTTCCCAACTGCTTAGCTTCACTCACTAGGTCTTTCACCTAGCTTCACTTACTAGGATTTTCACCTGTCTGGCTTCACTCACCAGGACTTTCCAGTCAAGTATCCAGTCAACCTTGACCTACTTGACTCTCCTTCACAATCTCACCACATGAACAATTACACCTGCAATCTTCATGTATTGTCTCAATGTATTGTCAAACATCGTAACCCAAACATCAGGACTCGAGCTCGAACTAATTCAAACTCAGTCAACCAGGTCAACCTTGACCTAGGGAATATTACACCAACAGGTATGACGTAGTCAGTCTAGTGGGGACAGACACATAGACCATCTCCTGAACCAAGTGGGTATAAGATGAGTGAAAGGAACAAGGTACGACTCACTGTAGTTACTGAAGAGTTTATAATTAGTTCTAAGATCAACTATGATGTTTCGGTTAATTGGGGATCATGATGCACTACTAGGTGTCACTCATGATCGTTCTATAATTAAGTAGTTAATTATGGATGGCTAAGATAAACTGAGAACTGTTGGTTGCTACTCGGAAAACCTAGAGGTTCCACTGTACAAAAATTTTGTACAAAGGTCTGAACCTTTTCCTAGCTACCATGTGTTCTTTTAAATTAAATTTTGGATCGCCTGCGGAACTTAACACGTTTGATCCAAAACTTAATCTATTCGTTCTTTTAGGTTTTGACTTGGGTCTCCTGCGGAACTTAACACGTTCGACCCAAATCACCTTAAGTTATTAATTCCATTAAATATTAATTTCCATAATTGGTTCCCAGTACTGACGTGGCGAGGCACATGACCTTCTTGGATATGGGAGCAACCACCACCGACTAGACAAAACCTTTTATAGAAAGCTAATATTTAATTTCCTAAAATAACTTTAGGTTAACCGAAAAAAAGAATCAAATCACAAGGAAAAGAAAAAACAAAAGAACACAACATCGAAAAACATATTCGAAATTCTAGAATCGTAAGCCTCTTGTATTTGGTATTATTTCCATAAATAACTAGTATGATGCGGAAAGAAAAATTACTAGTTATACCTTGTAGAAAAACCTCTTGATCTTCTACCGTATTCCTCTTCTAACCTCGGACGTTGTGTGGGTAACGATCTTCCGAGATGAGAACCACCAAGCACCTTCTTCTTCCTTACAAGTTTCGGCCATCAAAACTTCTCCTAGGATGAAGAGGTTCGGCCACCACCACCATGCTCCAAGGGATGCTAGAAAAGAGGCTTCTTTTCTCTCCTTCTTCTCCTTCTTAGATCTGGCCACCAAAGCTATCTCCACCATGAGAAGGTTTCGGCCACACAAAGGAGAGGAGAGGAAAGAAAGGGCCGGCCACACCCAAGGAGAAAAGAGAGGAAAAATAGAATAGAGTCGTTAGCATTGAAGCCTCCTCTACCCCCTCTTTTATAATCCTTGGTCTTGACAAATAAGGAAAATTTAATAAAAACTTCCTTAATTATTTTGCCATTGAAAAGGAAAATTTTTTTAATTAAAATAATTTTATCTTTTCAAATTATAATGGTCGGCCACTCTTCTCCCCAAAACAAGGAGAGTTTTAATTAAAACAAAAATTAAAACTTCCTAATTTGTTTCTAGAAATTTATAAAAATTTCTCCAATAATTTTAATCCCTTCATGATTGGTTAATAAAAAGAAATTTTATAAATTAAAATCTTTCTTTTAAACATGTGGATAATTTCCAAAAAGGAAAGTTATCTATAAAAATTAAAATCTCCTTTCAATCTACAAATAAGGAAAGATATTAAATCTTTTCTTAATCTTTTGTAGAAACTAATAAAAGAGAATTTTTAATTTTTAAACTTTCTTTTAAATCATGAATATAATTAAAAGGAAAGTTTTTACCAAAATTAAAATCAACCTTTTAATCTACAAATAAGGAAAGAGATTTTAACTCTTCTCTTAATCTTTTGTAGAATCTTATAAAAGGAAGGATTTAAATTTTTAAACTCTCTTTAAAATTATATTATCCACATAAGAAAAATTTTAAAATTAAAATTCCTTTTTATTTTAATAGGGACGGCCACATGAATTCACCCATGAACATACCCATGGTCGGCCCTAGCTTGGTCTCCAAGCTAGCTTGGCCGGCCCCTATAGGATGGGTAAGAAGGTGGGTATAGGTGGGTATAGTACTCTATAATTAAGAGGCTACGATAGGGACCGAGAGGAGGAATTGGTTTTGGTCTCCCGATAAAATTAAGCATCCCGTGCTCGCCCCGAACACACAACTTAATTTTATCAATAATAATTCATTCCACTAGAGAACTATTATTGAACTACCGCACCAATCCCAAATTATATTTTGGGCTCCTTCTTATCATGAGTGTGTTAGTCTCCCTGTGTTTAAGATATCGAATGCCCACTAATTAAGTGAGTTACTGACAACTCATTTAATTAATATCTTAATCCAAGAGTAGTACCACTCAACCTTATCATCATGTCGGACTAGGTCCACCTGTAGGGTTTAACATGACAATCCTTATGAGCTCCTCTTGAGGACATTATCAACCTAGTATCTCTAGGACACAGTTTCCTTCTATAATCAACAACACACACTATAAGTGATACCATTTCCCAACTTATCGGGCTTATTGATTCATCGAACTAAATCTCACCCATTGATAAATTAAAAAAATAAATAACAAATATATGTGCTTGTTATTATATTAAGATTAAGAGCACACACTTCCATAATAACCAAGGTCTTTGTTTCTTTATAAAATCAGTATAAAAGAAACGACCTCAAATGGTCCTACTCAATACACTCTAAGTGTACTAGTGTAATTATACAGTCAAGATAAACTGATACCTAATTACACTACGACCTTCTAATGGTTTGTTCCTTTCCATTTTGGTCGTGAGCTACTGTTTATAATTTATAAGGTACTGATAACATGATCTTCTGTGTGTGACACCACACACCATGTTATCTACAATATAAATTAATTGAACAACTATATTTATCACAAATGTAGACATTTGACCAATGTGATTCTTATTTCTAGATAAATGTTTTATACCAAAAGCTAGGCTTTTAGTATACATTCTAACAATCTCCCACTTATACTAAAAGACTAAGCTGCCATATTTACTGCCATACATCTGATTCCCATGCCTTTCAAAAAGCCCTTGACTTAAGGACCTTAGGTTATCATCTGATGCAATCTAGGCGGCAACAACTTCTCCTCGTTTATACGATTTCTCGTATTGGGTGGTACTTGCGCTCTATTGTGTTTACTTGCCTTATAGACTTATGGTTTCTTCGAGTTTGCTACTGCACCAATATTATTACAATAAATTGTAATAATCTTTGGACAAACCAGAAATCATATCTAAGTCTATCTTGAGGTTATTGAGTCATTCAGCTTTTATGGCTACCTCAGAGGCTTGCCATATACTCAGCTTCTATGGTGGTGTCTAGAAAAACACCTGATCCTGTCCGAACCAGAAGTCAACAGACGCTGGGCACGTGACGCTCCAAGGCTCGCTGATGTAGGTCTCCAACTAGTGTCGAGATGCTCCGGCTATCCTGCACAGAAGTCGAGCCGGGAAGGGGATTCCCAGCGACGACCCTCCGACGCTCAAGTCAGGTAAATCACGATGAACAAGGTGGCTCCAGAAGTCTCAGAGTACATACCAGCCTCTCTTGTCGATGAAACCTGAGGTTCTTTATATAGAGCTGTGAAAGGTTTGGGCACGCGTACCAAGGTGCATAAGTGTCCCCTGTCCTATCCTAGGTATGCGGCTGTCAGAAAGCTTACCTGTCCTTTCCTAGGTACGCGGCTGTCAGAAAGTTTACCTGACCCATATCGCTACAGTCAGAGCATGCCCTCGATGGGACAGCAGAATCCCCTGTCACAAGATTTGGAGCATGACACACACGTGAAACCTACAGGTTGTCAGAGAAAGAAATCCTCTGGCCCTTTCCTTTGCTCCAAACTTGTAGTCCGAGCGGAAAGATACCTAAACATCCGACCGGACATCCGTAGTTACTTGTGCTTTGTGGAGACTAACAAACAGGGGTGCTTTATGACTGTGATCGGTCAAAAGGTCAGCTCGGTCCATGACCTTTTTAACGGCGTCGGAACCCCGATTTGACAGGGTGCCTACCAACTATAAGTGCAAACCGGCCGGACCCTTCCGGGTACTCGATTCCATCGGCCGGCCGGCAGTCCAGTCGGACCGGCCATCTATGGCCGTCCGTCCGGTCGGACCACACTCTCCTCTGGGTGGGCGGCTGTTCCGGTGACTTCCACTTGGCGTTGACTTTGCCAGAGAAGGGGGGGGCCCGCTCTTACTACCGGATCACTTGCCTTCCCTTCAAGTCTAGTCGAAGGAGGCGCATAGTCCGACTGACTGGACTGTGAGTCTAGCCGAACGGCTCTTCCATGCTAATCTCCTCCGCCCGGTCAGCGGCAGAGGTATCCTTGAATGAATCAATGATGGCTTTCGCCGGATCTCCTTGCGTTCTGCGCCAATCTTCGACATCAATGTCGATCATACCTTCATTAAATGCTCCGAATGATTGACTGCCACGTGGAGCAATGCCATCAGAGTACGGAGGCGGTTGCATGATATTTTGATGTGACCGAAGCAATTCGAAATAAACGGCTAGATGTATGCATTGATTCCCGTGACCTGGATCCGACGGTGGAGGCCGACCGGCCCTCACCCTATAAATTCTTCGTTTCCTTCTCGCCTTCACACGCCTCCGTTACCTCTACTGTTGCTCTCTGCGCTGTGGAGCTCCGGCGATCTTGTTGCTGCCTTCTGACGCTCTCCGGCGCCTTTCCTCGATTCATCTCCCCTCAGTAAGGTTTTAGATCTCTCCTCCTTCCTTTCCGGTATCTAATCCGTATTTCTTCCCCTAGCTCGAGTCTTTGAAATTCCATTCCTTCGTCTTTGGAACTTCCTTTTTGATTTCTTCTGCCCCGATCATGGCCAGTTCTTCTCATCCCGAAGAACAATCCTTAGGCCCATGGTATACTACCATGCGATCTCGTTTCGAACAACGGGATTTTGATATTTTGGCTGACAATTTCGAAATCCCCGAGGATATCGAAGTTCGCCTAGCTGGTCCTGCCGCTCGGCCACACAGACCGCCGCGCGGTGGTTTCTGTGTCTTTCGCGACCAATTTACCGCCGGTCTGCGGTTCCCCGTCCATCCTTTTATAGCAGACGTCTGCAATTATTTTGGCGTGCCGCTCGGAAGTTTAGTACCAAACACCTTCCGTCTCCTCTGCGGCGTTGTCGTTTTGTTCAAGATTCACAACATTCCCCTCCGACCGGAGGTCTTCTTTTATTTCTATTATCCTAAGCAAGCCGAGCCGGGCACCTTTATGTTCCAAGCTCGGCCCGGTTTGGTCTTCTTCAATAAACTACCCACTTCCAATAAACATTGGAAGGACTATTATTTCTACCTCCGCATGCCCAGTCGGCCAAACTTTCCGACCCAGTGGCAAGTCGGTCTACCTCCCCTCCCGAATCGAAGAAATTCAAGACCCGACCGGACTATCTTCACGCCGCAAATGTACTAGCCGGTTTGCGACTTGACATCAACAAACTTCTTCACGAGGGAGTGATGTACATTTTCGGGCTGAGTCCTATACGGACCCCACTTCCGACCGGCTTTGGTAAGAATTTTGCTTGGGCATTTGCTTTAATTGCTAACTGATTTCTTTTTCTCTCCATGCAGCTGACATCGTCATGGACTCGGTGATGGCCGGCGTTCTGAAGAGAAAGGCAGCGGCGTTGGAGGCCGCTGCGGCTAAGGAAATGGAAGCGTTGGGTATTCAGCCGGTCGGTTCTCACGAAGGAGAGAGCGGCACCCAGGCTGAATCGGCCGCTCAGGCCTCTCAACAGCAGGTGGCCAGCGGAACTATCCCCTCCGGGGAACCAACGACCCCCGAGGAAGGGTCGGGAGGATCTGCAAAAGAGGCGCCGAGTGGAGACCCCCTCGCTCGGCTACCTCCGCTGTCCAACCCTCCGACCGGGCCACTGCGACTGCCGGGAAGGCACAGTGCCGAGACCATTTCATCGGACCGGACGCCTTCTGACTGCTCCGGTCGAGGCCACTCCGGTCGACACTCTCCCCCCCGCTCGCCGTTCAGTCCAACGTTCGACCATCCATTCGCGGTCTTCTGCGCCAGCTTCTGATCCCGGTCGGGCGATCCCTGGGCACGGCCGCACAATACGGGTTACTCTTCATCTTCCGACTGAAGAGTTGCTGCCAGAAGCTGACCGGACGACCGTGCCCGAGCACACTGTTACTTTGAAAGGGCCCCTCGCCGAGATGTGGGCCGACGCTCGGGCGCGCGTAGCACTGATCCCTCTCCAGAACTTAGCCAACAGCCACATGCAAGCGGCTACGGGGGTAAGTTCTTCGTTGTTTTTTGTTTTTTGTTTTACCTAAAATATTTCCGCTCGGCTTCTAACAACTGCGCCTTTCGTTTCAGAGGTGGGTGGAAGAGATAGCAGTTTCCAACCGTCTGGCTATGGCGGACGAGGAGATAAGGCAATTGCGGGCGGCAGGTGGTCCGAGCGGCTCCCAAGGACCTTCCTACTCCGAGCTGCAAAAAGAGCTGAAGAAAACTCAAACTCTGCTAGCTGCTGAGCAGAAGAAAACAGCTGATCAGGCCCACGCCCTAGCCGAGTCCGAGCGACAGGTCAAGTCGCTTGACACAAAGATAACTCTGGCCACCACTCGGAAGAACACAGCCATCTCCGATCTGGAGAAGAAAACGTGGAGGCCCGGGGCCTGGAGTTGAAGATAAAGGAGCTGACGGAGCAGCTCGATCGGGAGAAGGCAGGCCGCTCGGCCGATGCGGAGAAGATTGAACGTCTGAATGAGGCCCTGACAAGCTCCCAGGCAACCTTCAAGGAATACCAGGATGCCGAGCCGAGCCGAGTCGCCGCTCTCCGACAAAGTTACATCCGATCGCCCGAGTTCTCGGAGAAAATTTGCGAGCGGATGTACTCGGCTTTCGACCGGCAATTACGGCCACTATGACCTATCTGAAGTCGAAGGGCCTTCTTCCGGAGTCCACCAATATTCCAGCCGGCGATCAAGTGGAGCTCTGAGCAACATTCGAGGGACCTCTACGACTACATCGAGTAATTTTGTAATTTCGCCGCTCGGCTGAACATGAACCTTTTTGTACTTAGGCCACTCGACCTAAGGTTCTAATTTTAATGAAATGCTTTCCTTTCGTGTACTCTATCTTTTTGCACTGTTCCCTGGCTAACACTTGTACGGTCCGCTCGTCTTCTATCACATCATACCTTGGGCATTCGAGGTGCATTCTTCCAGAATGAAGTGTTTTCCCCAGCTCTTCCGTCCGGCCGAATATCAATCTGGGCTGCTAGCCAGAATCGCTCGCTATAAGCCGATCCGAACCTTTTATACCTCGAGTCCGATCGGAAAATAGCTTCGGTCTGACAATCGGCGGGGAATACGGATAATCGCAGTGTCGACGATATTCCGCTCGGATTATTTATAGACGCCGGCTCGTCTCTTGATCTTTAACGACGGAGCTCGTCGGCGCGGATATTTATAGCCGGTCGGCGCGGCTCTCGATCTTTAACGACGGAGCTCGTCGGCGCGGATATTTATAGCCGGTCGGCGCGGCTCTCGATCTTTAACGACGGAGCTCGTCGGTATTCCGCTCGGAGGGTTTATAGACGCCGGCTCGTCTCTTGATGTTTAACGACGGTGCTCGTCGGTCTTCCGCTCGGAGGGTTTATAGACGCCGGCTCGTCTCTTGATCTTTAACGACGGTGCTCGTCGGTCTTCCGCTCGGAGGGTTTATAGACGCCGGCTCGTCTCTTGATCTTTGACGGTGCTCGTCGGTCTTCCGCTCGGAGGGTTTATAGACGCCGGCTCGTCTCTTGATCTTTAACGACGGTGCTCGTCGGTCTTCCGCTCGGAGGGTTTATAGACGCCGGCTCGTCTCTTGATCTTTAACGACGGTGCTCGTCGGTCTTCCGCGCGGAGGGTTTATAGACGCCGGCTCGTCTCTTGATCTTTAACGACGGTGCTCGTCGGTCTTCCGCTCGGAGGGTTTATAGACGCCGGCTCGTCTCTTGATCTTTAACGACGGTGCTCGTCGGTCTTCCGCTCGGAGGGTTTATAGACGCCGGCTCGTCTCTTGATCTTTAACGACGGTGCTCGTCGGTCTTCCGCTCGGAGGGTTTATAGGCGCCGGCTCGTCTCTTGATCTTTAACGACGGTGCTCGTCGGTCTTCCGTTCGGAGGGTTTATAGACGCCGGCTCGTCTCTTGATCTTTAACGACGGTGCTCGTCGGTCTTCCGCTCGGAGGGTTTATAGACGCCGGCTCGTCTCTTGATCTTTAACGACGGTGCTCGTCGGTCTTCCGCTCGGAGGGTTTATAGACGCCGGCTCGTCTCTTGATCTTTAACGACGGTGCTCGTCGGTCTTCCGCTCGGAGGGTTTATAGACGCCGGCTCGTCTCTTGATCTTTAACGACGGTGCTCGTCGGTCTTCCGCTCGGAGGGTTTATAGACGCCGGCTCGTCTCTTGATCTTTAACGACGGTGCTCGTCGGTCTTCCGCTCGGAGGGTTTATAGACGCCGGCTCGTCTCTTGATCTTTAACGACGGTGCTCGTCGGTCTTCCGCTCGGAGGGTTTATAGACGCCGGCTCGTCTCTACGGTTTAACGTCTGGGCTAGACGGCCGTCAAGGCTAATTTTGACACTTCCGTTCGGAGTTGCTCTTCGCCTTTCCCCCAGCTTGGATAATGCCTTCCTGGCCGCACGGCTCAGGATCTACTTCATCTAGTATTTTGGCTCGGATAATATACCTCCGTTCGAAGGGTACGGGGCCTTCGATCTTCGAGCGTTTGGCTTGACCAATTTAATTCCGGCCGAACGGCACGGGTTATTTGCTTACAAGTCTAACCACATAAACCTCCCGGCCGATCGGGCCTTCGATGATAATGCCTTATATTCGCTCCTTTGACTTTTCATCTCTGCATTTCAAGTATTTAGTCGAAAATGAAATACACGGTGATTTACAGTGATACACCTTTCACCACGCCTTGGAGGTGGTTCGCTCACGGCCTATCTAGGCATCCGTCCTCATCCTCCGGATATCGCCGGCGAGCTTTCGATGATTTTGAAAGGGCTGCCGATGGCGCTGCTGACGTCGCCGACCGGCTTGACTTTCTTCCAGACAAGATCGCCGACTTGGAACGATCTGGGAATTACGCGCCGGTTGTAGTTTTGCTTCATCCGCTGACGGTACGCCATCAGCCGAACGGAAGCCTTTGCCCTCTCCTCTTCTACCAAGTCCAGCTCCATGTTTCTTCGTTCGGTGTTGTCATCATCATAGTTCTGGATCCTGGTTGACTCAACGCCGACTTCGACCGGTATGACAGCCTCACCGCCATATACCAAATGGAACGGTGTGACTCCCGTCCCTTCTTTTGGCGTCGTTCGGATAGCCCACAAGACGCTCGGCACTTCATCCGGCCAACTCCCTCCCAAATGGTCGAGCCGAGCGCGCAGAATACGAAGAATTTCCCGGTTGGCGACTTCAGCTTGACCGTTGCTCTGAGGATAGGCCACGGACGTGAAATGTTGCTCGATGCCGTAGCTTTGGCACCAATCCTCCAACATCTTCCCTGTGAACTGCCGCCCGTTGTCGGATGCCAAACCGACAAATGATGTGCTGCCAGATGAATTTTTTAACCATTTGCTCAGTGATCTTTGCCAGCGGCTCGGCCTCCACCCACTTGGAGAAATAATCTACCGCCACTAGTAAAAATTTCCTCTGCCCGGTCGCCATCGGAAATGGACCCACAATATCCATTCCCCACTGATCGAACGGACATGAGATGGTTGATGCCTTCATCTCCTCTGCCGGTCGGTGGGAGAAGTTGTGATACTTCTGGCATGAAAGGCATGTAGATACTGTCCGAGCGGCATCTGCTTGTAAAGTTGGCCAAAAGTATCCGGCCAAGAGGATCTTCTTGGCTAACGAGCGTCCGCCCGGATGACCTCCACATGATCCTTGATGTACTTCCTGGAGGATGTAAGCTGAGTCCTCCGAGCTCACACATTTTAGCAGAGGACGCGAGAAAGCTTTCTTGTAAAGCTGATCTCCGATGAGTGTAAACCGACCGGCTCTTCTTCTGAGGAGCCGGGCTGCATATTCATCGGATGGTGTGGTGCCCGAACGGAGGAATTCTATAATAGGTGTCCTCCAGTCACTTGGAAACGCGAGGCCTTGCATCCGGTCGACATGCGCCACCATCAGCGTTTTTTCAATTGGCTGCTGAATGGCGACCGGCGTTATTGAGCTCGCGAGTTTGGCCAACTCATCGGCCGCTTGGTTCTCCGTTCGGGGAATCTTCTGGATAAGCACTTCTCGGAAAGTAGCTTTGAGTTTTTCAAAGGCCTCAGCGTAGAGTTTAAGCCGAACACAGTTGATTTCAAAGGTGCCGGAAAGTTGCTGAGCGGCCAACTGTGAATCCGAATAGAGAGTTACCCGACCGGCCCCCACATGTCGTGCCGCCTGTAATCCGGCTATAAGGGCCTCATACTCTGCCTCATTGTTGGTGGCCTTGTAGTCCAGCCGGACGGATAGGTGCATCTTTTCTTCTTGCGGTGAGATAAGTAATATCCCAATCCCGCTTCCGAGTCGAGTGGAAGACCCATCCACATATATCTTCCACAGAGCTTCCGGCTCGGGCCTCTGCACTTCGGTCACAAAATCAGCCAAGGATTGGGCTTTAATCGCCGAGCGGGACTGGTACTGGATGTCAAACTCGCTTAATTCTGTCGTCCACTTGATAAGCCGTCCGGACGCTTCTGGATTCAACAGGACTCTTCCGAGTGGACTGTTCGTCAGGACAATGATTGTGTGGGCCAAGAAATACGGTCGAAGGCGCCGAGCGGCTAGAACCAATGCAAAGGCCAACTTCTCGAGCCCGGTGTAGCGAGATTCAGCATCTTTCAAAATATGGCTCAGAAAATACACCGGCTGCTCTTCGCCGTTCGCCCTCACAAGTGCTGAGCCTACAGCATGCTCAGTTGACGACAAATACATATACAGTGACTCGCCTCCGATCGGCTTGGCCAGTACAGGCAGGGAATTCAGATATGTTTTCAACTCTTCAAATGCTCGGTCACACTCTTCGTTCCACTGGAACTTAGTAGCTTTGCGTAGGATCTTGAAGAATGGCAGGCTCCGGTCGGCAGTTTTGGAGATGAATCTGGACAAAGCAGTTATCCGACCGGTCAACCGTTTCTGGGAGGAAGCATGTCTTGCAGAGCTTTCACCTTGTTGGGATTTGCTTCGATCCCCCGCTCGGTCACTATATACCCCAAGAAACGCCCTCCTTTAGCTCCGAACAGGCATTTCTGGGGATTTAGCTTGACTCCATATTTGCGCAGTGTTCGGAAGGTTTCTTCCATATCCTTGAAAAGATCGGCCGCTCGGACGGATTTGATAAGAATGTCGTCCACGTAAACTTCCAGGTTCCGCCCGATCTGCTCCTTGAATACCTTGTTCATCAAGCGCTGATAGGTGGCCCCGGTATTTACGAAGCTCACCTTTTCTTGATCTTCGCGGGCGAGCGGTACTGTGATAGCCCCGGTAGGCGTCGAGCATGCTAATTAACTCACAACCGGCCGTAGAGTCCACCATCTGGGCAGAGGATAAAAATCTTTGGGACATGCTTTGTTTAAGTCCCGAAGTCAATGCAAACTCGCCACTTGCCGCCTTGGAGACCAATACCACGTTGGCTAGCCAGCTCCTGCACCTCGCGTACGGCCTCCGAAGTTTCTCTACTTCCGCTCGGATTATGGCATTCTGCTCGGCGCTAAAATCTCTTTTTTTTCTGCTTCACTGGCCGAGCGTCAGGTCGGACATGCAACTCATGTTGTGCTAGGCTAGGCGAAATTTCGGGCAACTCGTGTGTCGACCAAACAAAGACATCATGATTTTGCTGGAGGCATTGGATCGACTTCTTCTTCTGTTTTTCCTCTAGATCCGAGGCGATGAAAGTGGTGGCCTCCGATCGGGTCGGATGGATCTGAACTTTCTCCTTTTCATCATAAATTAAAGCAGGAGGTTTCTCGGTTATGGCGTGTACCTCGATTCTGGACCTTCCGCGGAAGAATCTGCTCGGATCATCTCTATATAGCAACGCCGAGCGGCTAGTTGATCTCCCGTACTTCTCCAACCTTGTCCTCCACGGGAAATTTTATCTTCGGTGGAAGGTTGAGACAACCGCTCGGAATTCGCCGAGCGCCGGTCGTCCCAAAATGACGTTGTAGGATGAGGGTCAACCACCCTGGTCCTCCTGAGCGGCTCTTCTCCCAGCGAGGTGGCTAACCGGATTTGTCCGACCGGCTGAACTTCATTGCCCGTAAACCCGTAGAGCGGGTCGTCATTGGAAGCGGCTCGGCTCGATCAATTTGCAGCTGATCGAACGCCTTCTTGAATAGTATGTTGACCGAGCTCCCTGTGTCAACAAATATGCGCGATGAATGGTGTAATTTGCTATTACCGCTTTAATGAGCAATCGTGGGGTACTTCTACTCCTTCCAAGTCTCCGGCCGAAAGTGATTTCCGGTCCACTTGCTCGCTCTTGGCTACAGCCGATCTGACGCTCGCCTTTCTTGCTCGGTTGGAGTCTCCTCCGGTCGGCCCACCAACAATAACGTTGATTTCCCGGAAGTATTGCTCTGTTTTCTTCCTCCCGAGTGGATGGTCGGGACCGTTCCCTGGACGTCCGGCGACTTTCCTGTCTTGGGGATCTATGCCGATCGGACGTATGGTGATGTCGCCTCTCTATGCGGGTCCGGTCGGCTTCGGGTCCTTTGCCTCGTGTTGAGGGAGGAGACCGTCGTTCGGTTCTCCGGGAACAGGATTGGACACAAAGGGAAGGCTTCGGCAATCCCTCGTGTTGTGCGTATCCGTTTGGTGGAATTTGCGAACATTGGGGTCCACCTCTTCTTTGGCTTGGCCGGGCGGCAGCTACTTCTTGCATGTGGGAGCAGATTGCTTCACCCTTGGTCCTCTAGGTGGTTCCTGAGTTTCCGCTCGGCATGAACAAGTGCACGCTCGGAGCTTCTTTTTCCGGCGGCTTGCGCTTCTTCCACGTTTATGTATTCGTTGGCCGATGTAGCATGTGATCATAGTCTCGGGCGGCTTTGGATGAGCGACCGAAGAAGTCCCCATCAACAAGGCCTTGTGTGAAGGCGTTCATCATCGTTTCCGATGTGGCTGTTGGGATGTCCATCGCCACTTGGTTGAATCATTGGATGTAAGCTCGAGCGATTCTTTCTTGATGGCGAACAAGCTAACGCTTGTTTTCTGATAACGCCGACTGCTGGCGAAGTGGTGGAGGAAGGCCGTTCGGAAGTCCTTGAAGCTTGTGATGGATCCGTCCGGCAGTCTACGGAACCACCGCTGAGCCGATCCCGAGAGCGTGGTAAGGAAGACTCGGCACTTCACTCCATCAGTGTATTGGTGGAGCGTGGCGGTATTATCAAACTTACCCAAATGATCATCCGGGTCCGTTGTTCCATTATACTCGCCGATCGTAGGGGGCACGTAGTGCTTGGGCAGAGGATCTCGCAGAATGGCTTCCGAAAATTGGCGGTTGGTCCGCTCGGGAGATGAGTCCGTCCGGGGAGCTTTCCCCTTCCTGTCATCCCGCCTTGGCATTTCATCTGAGGAAGATCCTATATCTCTTCGGGCTGGCGTGGCTCCAGGGGTGCGAAATAAGGCCCGGTGGAATGCGACGGTGGCTGGAGGTGCTTCCGCTCGGCCCCCCGACGCGGACGTTGCTTGTTGCTCCGCCCGCTCGGCGGATGCTTTTTGCTTTTGCTCCACGAGTTTGGCGGCCCTTATCTCGACCAGAGCGTCGAGTTCCTCCCTTGAAAGCGTCACCGTGTGCTGTCGTCCAGCCTCGTCCATTGTCTCTGCTCGGATGCAGGAGCGTTCCCACAGACGGCGCCAATTTGATCCTGTCCGAACCAGAAGTCAGCAGACGCTGGGCACGGGACGCTCCAAGGCTCGCTGATGTAGGTCTCCAACTAGTGTCGAGATGCTCCGGCTATCCTGCACAGAAGTCGAGCCGGGAAGGGGATTCCCAGCGACGACCCTCCGACGCTCAAGTCAGGTAAATCACGATGAACAAGGTGGCTCCAGAAGTCTCAGAGTACATACCAGCCCCCCCTGTCGATGAAACCTGAGGTTCTTTATATAGAGCTGTGAAAGGTTTGGGCACGCGTACCAAGGTGCATAAGTGTCCCCTGTCCTATCCTAGGTATGCGGCTGTCAGAAAGCTTACCTGTCCTTTCCTAGGTACGCCAGAAAGTTTACCTGACCCATATCGCTACAGTCAGAGCATGCCCTCGATGGGACAGCAGAATCCCCTGTCACAAGATTTGGAGCATGACACACACGTGAAACCTACAGGTTGTCAGAGAAAGAAATCCTCTGGCCCTTTCCTTTGCTCCAAACTTGTAGTCCGAGCGGAAAGATACCTAAACATCCGACCGGACATCCGCAGTGGTTTACTTGTGCTTTGTGGAGACTAACAAACAGGGGTGCTTTATGACTGTGATCGGTCAAAAGGTCAGCTCGGTCCATGACCTTTTTAACTGAGCGTCGGAACCCCGATTTGACAGGGTGCCTACCAACTATAAGTGCAAACCGGCCGGGCCCTTCCGGGTACTCGATTCCATCGGCCGGCCGGCAGTCCAGTCGGACCGGCCATCTATGGCCGTCCGTCCGGTCGGACCACACTCTCCTCTGGGTGGGCGGCTGTTCCGGTGACTTCCACTTGGCGTTGACTTTGCCAGAGAAGGGGGGGGCCCGCTCTTACTACCGGATCAACACCTATGCTTATCACTCTTCCATAGTTATGACTTTTCCTCCTAAAGTAAACACAAAACCCCGAGGTCGACTTATTATTGTCTCTATCCGATTGGAAGTCAAAATCCATGCAACCCACAAGGACTAAATTAACTGCCTTGTAAGCTAGCATATAATCTCTAGTGCCTCTAAGGTACTACAATATATGCTTTACTGTAGTCCACTATCCTTGTCCAGGGTTTCTTTGATATCTGCTAACTATGCTCTTGGCAAAACAGATTTCTGATCTCGTGCATAGCATACATTAGGCTTCCAACAGCCGTAACATAAAGAATTGCCTTTATTTCCTTTATCTCCTTTGATGTCTACAGAGACATATCTTTAGATAAAGTTACTCCATCCTGAAAAGGTAAGAAACCTTTCTTGGAGTTTTGTATGCTTAAAACGAGTAAGGATTTTTCCAATATATGAAGCTTGGGATAAGTAAAATATTCTTTTCTTGCGATCCCTTATTACTTTGATCTCAAGAATATATACATTCTCCCAAGTCCTTTATATCGAATTGTTTGGACAACCATACCCTTACTTCTGACAACATTTTGATATTGTTTCCAACTACCAAAAAATGTTATCTAAGTATAGTACAAGAAATGCCACCACGTTTCCATCACATCTTTTGTATACACAAGACTTATCCGGTTACTAAATCCATAGATCTGGATTACTTTGATAAACCGGATGTTCCAAGACCTTGAAGCTTTGCCTTAGTCCATAGACTGATTGAGCTTGCACACAAAATGCTCTTAGCCCTTTGCAATGAACCCTTCTGGCTGCTTTATATGGATGCTTTCTTCAAGACTTCCATTAAGGAATACTGTCTTGACATCCACTTGCCAAATAGATAAAAGAATCCGGATAGACTTAAGCATGGCTACCAGTGAAAAAGTTTCCTTTTTCATCAAGCATTGCTTTGAAAGTTTCTACCTTCCTGTCTATCCCTCTTTTCCTAATATAGACTTTTTTACACCCAAAGGCTTTTACACCATTTGGTGGTTCTACAAGCTTCCAGATTTTATTAGAATACATATATTCTAATTCTTTTATTCATTACTCTTTGCCAAGATGCTGCATCTTTATCTTGGAGTGCTTCGTCATATGTCCGGAGATCAGGTTCATGTCCTCCAGGGATCGAGTCCATAAACACTCCCAAAACATGAATCTTTTAAGGTTGCCTAACAACCCTCCCACTACGACGAGGCACTATCTGCAATTGTGTATCATTTGTGATACGTGATGTAGTTTTCTTGTGGTATCTCATCTTGTACAGTTGGTACTAGATTAGACATGTCTTTTATTATTTCCTTAAGAACAAATTTTCTTATGGGCACGTGATTTATTACATAGTCCTTTTCTAAAAATCGATCATTGATGCTAATAATGACCTTCTAATTTTTAAGACTATTAACCTACTTTTGTTTATCTAGGATAACTTACAAACAAGTGAACTCCTATCCAACTTATCATTGTCTCTCTATAACATATGCGCTGGATTTCCTGAATCTGAATATGCTTCAAAATAGGTTTTCACCTATTCAGCAATTCTATATGAATAGAGAGTTCTAACTTGGAAGGTACTATGTTCACTTTCGTTTTCAGAGTTTATCCTTAAAACAAATTTGGTAATTTTCTGAATAACTCATCATCTATCTAATTATTCCATAAGAGTCCTTTACCTTCTTTCTACTACACCATTCTGTTGGGGTGTACCAGATGCAGTTAGTTGGGATTGAAATCCAACTACTGATAAGTGACTCCTAAAATCTCTCAAGAGGTACTTGCCACTACGATCTTCCATAGTGACTTTTTACTTTAACATTTCTCCGCATCAACCTTGTACTCTTTGAACTAATCAAAGTACTTAGTCTTGTGGTACATTAAGTAAATTTATTTGTATCTTGAATAGTTGTCTATAAAATAGACAAAATATTCAATACTACCTCTTTTCTGGATAGTCATAGGATCACACAAATCAGAATGAACCGTTTTCAACATATCTTTGACTCCATAACCCTCGGACTTAAAAGCTTCTTGGTTATTTTCCTTCCAAGTAAGACTCGCAGGTTGGAAAGATTTCCACTACTAATGAACCCAAAAGTTCATCAGCTACCAATGAATCCTACTCAAGTATAACCTAGCTTTAGATGCCAAAGATATAATTGGTTCATTTCTAAAGGTTGCTTTCTCTTAAAATTAGAAGATGTGTTACTAATTTCCATTTGTTGCATTGTGGAAGTTATTGGATTATAAATTGTCAACCATCATACCAGAATAGATAACTTCCCTATTTTTCTTGATAACAACTTTGTTATCAAAATAGACACAATATCTATAATAGTTTAGAAACTGAAATCAGGTTCTTTCTAAACTTGGTACGTAAAGACAATTACTTAAAATCCATATTTTATTCTTATCAAAAGATAAACATCTCCCACTGCAACAGCTACCACTTTTACAGTAGTGCCCATGTGGACGGTGATTTACCTTTCATTTAGTTGTCGGGTTTCCTGGAACCCTGCAATGAATTGCAGACATGATTAATGACATCTTGTATCTACACTCCAGGTTCTGGTAGATAGCACCACTAGACATGTTTCAACTAATGAATTAAATACACCTAAATTGTTCTTAGTTCTAAGAAGACAGTCTACCTTAATGTCCAAGTCCTATTTCCAATCATTACAATTGGGACTACTAAGTCTTTTTCTATAGTATGACTACTAGTGATTGTCAAATATTTAAATCCTAAGAATCACAAAAATATTTGGTCAAGATCAACTCCTTAAAAATCCCCATGAATTTTGTATGCCACGATAGTGTGGACGTATACAAAATTGAAGAGGAGATTTTATTCATTAATTTTATTATCTCATTAACTTTACTTTATGACGAATAAAATTAATAGTTGATCTGTCTTTGATCAAATATTTGGTCAAAAACTTTTGAATTTAAAAAAAAATATTGATTCCTCAAACAATATTATTTAAATTCACCAACACCTCAAACACCGTGAATTTTGCATGCCACGTTAGTGTGGACGTATACAAATTCAACATTTGTAAAAGGAGGGTTTTAACCCATTAATTTTATTATCTTGTCAACCTAACTTTTTGACAAATAAAATTAATAGTTGATATTATTTGGTCACACAAATAATAGCAGTGACTCCGATGGGGAGGATACTATTAGATGTGTCTAAGTGTATACCATTACTTGACACTAAGTCCATTAATAAGATTATGCCCCTTCCGTTAGGGAAGATCACACGCTCTTAATTAACTTCCTATAGTCATCCAAAAATGGAAGTCTGTTCTAGTGATCCACAAACAAGCTCATCCGTTATGGAGGAAGGCACTCAGAGCCAACGCGCAAGCTTGTTTGCATCACTTACAAACCAGTAATGGAGACCATGGGATTTACTTAAAAATCCCTCTCCCACTTAGTTATTTATAAATGAGGAATTTTAACTATGCTAGCCTACTAAATATGTAAACTAACATGCACACACAACACAATATAAAAGTAATAAATAGAAAATCTAATTTTCAACTATTATGGCTTTTATCTCTTGTTGTCCTCCGTGTGTTGTCATCCCAAGCTGCTGCCATATTTGGCCACTGCCACCGGGTCTAGCTGTCGCATCCATCTTGCTCCTAGTTCCGCTGCGCCTCTGGTCCTTAGAAGGTTCCACGCTTTGCAAGATTCGATCCGCGACATAAATAGAATTTTACATTTTGATCCTATATTCCTCGAAGGAATGTACATGTAAACTAGATCGAACATAAAATAAAATTTACATTCATCGATCCTATATTCCATAAAAGGAATGTACATGTAACTAGATCAAAAATAAAATCCTAATAAAACTAAATACAGCTCCTGCTGTATTTTATAATACAATCATGCACACACAATAAAATGCCCTTGACATGTCCAAGGGTCCAATCACACACAAAATAACTATAAGCCATAATAGTTGGATCCTGCATTCACAAAGTTAGCACATCCTACTATTAACCTGCCTAAATTATGTATGACATGTGCATAATTAAACTAATACCAAATACACAGAGGCAAAACCCTAGCTCTGATACCAATTGTTGGTTGCTACTCGGAAAACCTAGAGGTTCCACTGTACAAAAATTTTGTACAAAGGTCTGAACCTTTTCCTAGCTACCATGTGTTCTTTTAAATTAAATTTTGGATCGCCTGCGGAACTTAACACGTTTGATCCAAAACTTAATCTATTCATTCTTTTAGGTTTTGACTTGGGTCTCCTGCGGAACTTAACACGTTCGACCCAAATCACCTTAAGTTATTAATTCCATTAAATATTAATTTCCATAATTGGTTCCCAGTACTGACGTGGCGAGGCACATGACCTTCTTGGATATGGGAGCAACCACCACCGACTAGACAAAACCTTTTATAGAAAGCTAATATTTAATTTCCTAAAATAACTTTAGGTTAACCGAAAAGAACAATCAAATCACAAGGAAAAGAAAAAACAAAAGAACACAACATCGAAAAACATATTCGAAATTCTAGAATCGTAAGCCTCTTGTATTTGGTATTATTTCCATAAATAACTAGTATGATGCGGAAAGAAAAATTACTAGTTATACCTTGTAGAAAAACCTCTTGATCTTCTACCGTATTCCTCTTCTAACCTCGGACGTTGTGTGGGCAACGATCTTCCTAGATGAGAACCACCAAGCACCTTCTTCTTCCTTACAAGTTTCGGCCATCAAAACTTCTCCTAGGATGAAGAGGTTCGGCCACCACCACCATGCTCCAAGGGATGCTAGAAAAGAGGCTTCTTTTCTCTCCTTCTTCTCCTTCTTAGATCCGGCCACCAAAGCTATCTCCACCATGAGAAGGTTTCGGCCACACAAAGGAGAGGAGAGGAAAGAAAGGGCCGGCCACACCCAAGGAGAAAAGAGAGGAAAAATAGAATAGAGTCGTTAGCATTGAAGCCTCCTCTACCCCCTCTTTTATAATCCTTGGTCTTGGCAAATAAGGAAAATTTAATTAAAACTTCCTTAATTCTTTTGCCATTGAAAAGGAAAATTTATTTAATTAAAATAATTTTCTCTTTTCAAATTATAATGGTCGGCCACTCTTCTCCCCAAAACAAGGAGAGTTTTAATTAAAACAAAAATTAAAACTTCCTAATTTGTTTCTAGAAATTTATAAAAATTTCTCCAATAATTTTAATCCCTTCATGATTGGTTAATAAAAAGAAATTTTATAAATTAAAATCTTTCTTTTAAACATGTGGATAATTTCCAAAAAGGAAAGTTATCTATAAAAATTAAAATCTCCTTTCAATCTACAAATAAGGAAAGATATTAAATCTTTTCTTAATCTTTTGTAGAAACTAATAAAAGAGAATTTTTAATTTTTAAACTTTCTTTTAAATCATGAATATAATTAAAAGGAAAGTTTTTACCAAAATTAAAATCAACCTTTTAATCTACAAATAAGGAAAGAGATTTTAACTCTTCTCTTAATCTTTTGTAGAATCTTATAAAAGGAAGGATTTAAATTTTTAAACTCTCTTTTAAATTATATTATCCACATAAGAAAAATTTTAAAATTAAAATTCCTTTTTATTTTAATAGGGCCGCCACATGAATTCACCCATGAACATACCCATGGCCGGCCCTAGCTTGGTCTCCAAGCTAGCTTGGCCGACCCCTATAGGATGGGTAAGAAGGTGGGTATAGGTGGGTATAGTACTCTATAATTAAGAGGCTACGATAGGGACCGAGAGGAGGAATTGGTTTTGATCTCCGATAAAATTAAGCATCCGTGCTCGCCCCGAATACACAACTTAATTTTATCAATAATAATTCATTCCACTAGAGAACTATTATTGAACTACCGCACCAATCCCAAATTACATTTTGGGCTCCTTCTTATCATGAGTGTGTTAGTCTCCCTGTGTTTAAGATATCGAATGTCCACTAATTAAGTGAGTTACTGACAACTCATTTAATTAATATCTTAATCCAAGAGTAGTACCACTCAACCTTATCATCATGTCGAACTAGGTCCACTGCAGGTTTAACATGACAATCCTTATGAGCTCCTCTTGAGGACATTATCAACCTAGTATCTCTAGGACACAGTTTCCTTCTATAATCAACAACACACACTATAAGTGATATCATTTCCCAACTTATCGGGCTTATTGATTCATCGAACTAAATCTCACCCATTGATAAATTAAAGAAATAAATATCAAATATATGTGCTTGTTATTATATTAGGATTAAGAGCACACACTTCCATAATAACCGAGGTCTTTGTTTCTTTATAAAATCAGTATAAAAGAAACGACCTCAAATGGTCCTACTCAATACATTCTAAGTGTACTAGTGTAATTATACAGTCAAGATAAACTGATACCTAATTACACTACGACCTTCTAATGGTTTGTTCCTTTCCATTTTGGTCGTGAGCTACTGTTTATAATTTATAAGGTACTGATAACATGATCTTCTGTGTGTGACACCACACACCATGTTATCTACAATATAAATTAATTGAACAAATATATTTATCACAAATGTAGACATTTGACCAATGTGATTCTTATTTCTAGATAAATGTTTTATACCAAAAGCTAGGCTTTTAGTATACATTCTAACAAGAACTTATTGGGTCACACGCATTAATGAGTCTCTAAAAGACATAAAATAAGTTAAAGAATAGGATTCTTAGATCAAGAGATAAATGTTTAGTTGTACCATACATAAGACAAATATGGAAATCTTTGTCATGATGGAAGCACGAATGGGCTACATCTCTTATGGTAGAGTTAAACCATATTTGATTTAATCATGAATTAGTCATGAACCAACTTAGTTTAGTTGTGAACCAAACCAAGGGATTAATGGCCAAATGTTTGGTTAAGGGATAATGAGTTAGATTTGGACTTTCTAATCCAACTCATTAAAGAGGATTATATATATATATATGTAATTAGGAGAGAATTAGACACAAGTTTCATAATTTAGTTGATTGGATTTTTGAAACCTAATCCTCCTCTCCCTCTCCTCTCCCTCCTGCCGCCAACAAGAGGGTGTTCCCTCTGGTCGCCGCGACCACCACAAGGGAGAAAAACTCTCCCTTGTGTGCTTCTCTTCTTCTTCCTCTTGATCCCTCTTCTTTGCTCGTGGCTACTACCTTCTAAAGGAAAGACTTGTACTCAAAGAGTTGTCTTGAGGAGCTCGGCGTGGATATGAATAGAGGTGAGGTTCGACAATGTCACTACGGTTTATGTCTTTCTCATTACAGGTAATCCATAAGGTATATCTAGCGTAAATTTACTTTTCATAAAATTTTAATTATGTGATCATATTTGGCATGTTGTATCCTTATATGCATGTGGTGCATGTGATATAATAATTAGGAATTATTATTTTATTTTCTACTTCGCATGTTTACGAAACATATTCTAGCACACACCCACTTCGGGCATATCACAATAGTGGTTTTAGAGCCTGATCGTGCTTCGACATGATCGTAAAATTATTTTATGATTTGTAATTAGTGTTATAATTAATTTTACTTTTTTGGAATTATTAACACTTTTTCTATTTTTGGAAGTTTCCTAAATTGTTAAGAAATTCTATTTTTAGAAAGTTTCTGATATGATTTTAGAAAATTAAATTTAGAAATATTCTGTTAATTTAAAAATTATCATTTCTAAAATTTTAAGAAATATTTTATTTTTAATTTTTTTTAATTTGTTAGGTAATATCAAATATGGAAAGATTCTAAAATAAAAAAAAAACCAGATCTGAGATATTCTAAATTAAATTATAGAATTAATCTTTTTTTAAAATTTTTAAATTTATTAAAATACTCTATTTTTGAAAAGTTTCCTAAATTGTTAGGAAGTACCAAATTTGAAAAAAAAATTGAAAAATCATTAAAAATCCAGATTTGAGATATTCAAAATTAAATTATAGAATTAATTTTTTTCTATAATTATAAGATTTATTAAAATATTCTATTTTTAGAAAGTTTCTTAAATTGTTAGGATATACTAAATTTGGAAAGATTTGGAAAATCGTAAAAAAAATCTAGATTTGAATTATTTTATAATAAATTAATAAATATTAATTATTTATTTCCTAAATTGTTAGGAAATTAATTTGAAAATTTGTTTCCAAAATAATTAAAGATTCTTATTTGATAGAAAGATTCTAGATGAAATATGTAATTAAATTTGGAAATTGGTTTCCTAATTTTGTTAGATAAATCTTGATTTATTAAAATCATATTCATAACATATTTTTATTTCTAAAATATAATTATAATATATGTAAATTTATGCCATGTTCATATCATATTGTATGTCTTGTAGATGTATTAATTATGGCATGATTAGATTTTACCATGCGTGTGATGTGATTAGATCTTATCATATGTGTGATGTGTCATAGTATGTCATGCGTGCGATGTGTCATGTCATCATTTATGTCATGCGTACGATGTGTCATGTCATCATTTATGCCATGTGTGTAATGTCATGTAGATATAATATTTTCATGATGTAGATAAGACCAAATCCCTTACATAATATTAAAACCCTTTCATTAAAGTTTTTCGAAACAAACGAAATAGCCACGAGTGCTATTCACCCCCCTCTAGCATTTTTTCGATCCTACAATTAGTATCAGAGTCAAGTTGCTCGGAATTGGTGAAACTACCAATCAAGCTGAGGGGACTCATTTTAAAAATTAACAGTTTTTTTATTTTTTCAATTTTTATTAAATTGGTGAATTACTAGTTTTACTTTTCTACCCATCTCTAATCCAAGACCAAGTCTTGAAACATTTGTTATTTTTCTTTTGTGTGTGAGATTCTTGTTTTAATAGCCCACCAAAAAGGCTATGGTATAGCTTGCCCGCCTCTCTTCTTCGACAAAGATTTTGGCTACTGCAAGAGTCGAATGGAGTACTACCTCCAAACCCAACTCGAGATGTGGATGACCATCAAAACCGACATCTCACTCCCAACTCAACGACACTGGAAAACCTATATCATGTGAGAACTGGGACGCAAGTCTGTTGAAGAAGGTCGAGGCCAACGCTAAAGCGACATGTACTCTTCAATGTGGTTTAACAAAAGAGGAGATAAACCGTGTAGGCTCATTCTCAAGCGCCAAAGACTTATGGGAGAAGCTAATTGAGCTGCATGAAGGGACCTCTGATACTAAGGTAAGTAAAAGAGATTTAATTTTAAATAAGTTGTATAACATAAAAATGTAGGATGGCGAATCTGTGAGTCAACTACACACACACATCCAAGACCTTCTCAACAGTCTCCACGCAATCGGACAGAAGGTGGAAAATTACGACATCATCAGGTATGCATTAAATGCATTTCCTAGAAACACCTTGTGGGCATCAATGGTAGATGCTTACAAGGTCTTTAAGGACCTTTCCTCCATTAGATTAGATGAATTATTCTCAGAGTTTGAATTACATGAATAGATTAATACACCTATGGCCAAAAAAGGTATTGCTTTGATTGTAGGTACGAGCAGAACACGGAAAGCAAAAGCAAAGCGCAGAACTGAACCCGAGTCCGAAGAAGAACTGGACTCAGATGACGACGATGATGAAACCACAGCCGAGCTGGTGAATCTGGTATGAAAACTCTACAAGAAGAAGAAAGGATTCACTAAGAAGGATATCAAGAAGGTGATTCAGTCCAAGACGGTGCAAGCAAGTCCAAAAATGAAGTCCTAGGTAACCTGCTACGGTTGCAACAAGAAGGGACACATCAAAGCCAGCTACCCAAACCAAAAGGAAATAAAGAAGTAAAGGAAGAAGAAAGTACTGCATGCGACATGGGATGAGTCTTCTTCAGAAGACTCTGACGAAGAGCTTGAACAAACAAGCTTCCTCGTGCTTATGGCCCGGGAACATGTCGACGAATTAGAAACCGAGAGCGAGTCAGAAACAGAATCTAAGAGAAGCCATAGATCCGTATCCTTTTCCGAAGGGCCTAACCCCACTATAAGTGCAAGATATCGTAAAATTAAATAATAAATATTATTGGACGAAAAATCTTATTGGATTTTTTCAAAATTTTTAGAAATTTTTCGGAATTTAAACGGAGTCCATATGACTCGTTTTAAGAAGATGAATTTCGAGGCTAGTTGGAGACCTGTTTGGGGCACCATTTAGATGGGAGTTGATTAAGGAGTTAACTTAGGGTTTAATTAAGTTAACCTAATTATTTAATTAAAAACTTAATCCCTAAATTTAACATTTCCTCTCCCGATTCCCATTTCTCGCGCGATCTCCACCTTCTCCGATTCATCTCCACTGTCGACGCCGAGCTCACGATCTCCAGCCATCTTCCTTCGCGTGAGGTTAGGGCAAAAACTCCATCGGCTGTGTCAGAGCAGTTGGCATTCTTCCTCTTGCGGTTTTCTCTTCTTCCTCTCGCTCTCTCACGCGCACGGATGACCCGACACCGACGGGGAGCTCCTCCTACCCGCGATTTCATCCTCGTCGAGTTGCCTGAAGAAGGGCCGCTGGAGCTCAAAGGGGTGTCGATTATCTCCGACTGTGCAGACGTCTCGGTGGCTGTTTCTTGCGGGCAATCGACAGTGATCCGGCGGAGCTAGGGCACGGCGGGGAGAAGTTGTTTCGTATCTTTCCCGGCCGATCGAGCCCCTTTCGCTTCTCCTCTTCGATCTGCTCGCTGGGGGGCGAATTGGATCATCACCAGTTGAGGTGGATCATACCAGATGTAGATGATCGATTTAGGTAAGGCTTTGTCGGGAAATTTTGTGGATTCAAGGATTCTTGTGTAATTGGTTTTGTTTGTGATGATCTACCTGTTCTGGATTAGAGGAAGAATTGGATCGGTGTACAGTGGACCTTCTCTATTGCTGTTCACTGCCTCTTCACTTTTTGTAGCTGCTGAGGTCTCGATTGAAGAGGTGGGGATTGATTTAGGTGAGTATTATTCTTGTTTGTTAGAGTTCAGCAATTCTGTTGCTGTATTGGATTGATTCCTGAAGGAATGGATTCTTTGCTAGGGTTGATATCAGCATAGCAATGTTTGGCTGAGGGATAGGCATCTGATCGCTGTTGCACATCAAGGTAAGTGTGCTTCTTCTGATCTTTTATTGATCTATTTGGTTAGGATTGCTAATGGTTATTAGATTTTATCTAGTTTTGATTTCATAGAAACATGTGGAAGGATTATGAAAAGGGGATGGATTTGGAATTGGGGTTTTAGTGGAGTTAACTGTGCTTAGTTGTAAATCGTAGATTGATTAGGGTTTGTATTGAGTTGGAATTTGTGGATATGGTGATTGGTTGACATAGATTGTTATGCGATCATTCTTTGGATCATTGGATTGATTGTGGGTTGGGTTATCAGATGTGGTGGTTTGGTTATTTGTTGATGATGATGTTAGGTTGTTGTGGATTTATGATAGAGATTTGATTTTATGATAGGTTATTGTGGGTTGATATCATTATGAGATGAATTGATATTTAAGAGATGGATTCGTTATTGGATTGCATGATGTGTTGATTTGGGGGAGTTTTAGAGATGATTCATATATAAACCTATTCTAATAAGGTTGTATGATTAAGGATTATTTGGGGGATTAATCAGAGATCAAATTTGATTGGAGTGATCCTAATTGGGTTAGAGATTTTATTTAGATATTTAATTCATATGAATTTAGCTAAATTATATATATATATATATTGATGCAGGACTTGGATTCGGGACGAGCGTCTCGACGCGGTATTTCTTAACATAATCTACATTTTAAGGCGGGTATTTTTTCCTTGGCTTTTATATATTTCTTTGAGCTTAGTGCATGGTTATTATTCGATGGATTGGGTTGTTTTACCTTATATCGTGTTCGTTTGTTGCTTTCCTGCTTTATACTTATGCATGATCTTTGAGGTATTTTAGTTCTATCATATACAGTCTCAACTCTTGATATATACTCTGTTGTGATTACACGTGTAGAGTATGCATTGTAGGATTGTCTGGTTGATTGAATCACCATGCTGATTGTGCCTAGGATGTGGATTGTACGTAGGTTGGTATGCGTTATAGGAGTCATCATGTTGACCGTACATTTACATGTTGTATGTACACACGTATTTGGTTATGTACTTTTGGAGGAGTTGTGTTGATTGTATGTTTGTGGTTTATACACGTGTTCGATGTGTTTATTATTGGAGAATACATGTTGATTGTACTTATGTCCTGTGTATATGTGTCCAGTGAGATTATTGGAGATTTTTGGTTGATTATACATGTGTAGTTGTGTACATGTGTTTGGTGGGATGTGTGGATTTATCATGACGATTATATTCATGTTGTGGAGTGCTTATGTGGTTTGGAGGTTGCATTGATGATGACAGTGTTGGTATCATGATTATATATATATTATGTTCATCATTCATTACATCTGACGATCATTGTCTCCCTTGTGGTTGAGAGGATCGTCAGTCTTTTATAGTTGTCCTTTCAGCCACTGATGGAGAGTGGTAGTTAGGAGTGGAGCTATGTCATGTCCTGTCGCGCTTACTCAATTGCTCAGTGTTTTTACTCAGTCAGCCTCGACCACTTTAGAGTAGTGGGTCTTGAGGGTACAGTAGTCAGGGGGCTTGAGTTGTGAGTGGGCAGGGACCCTTAGCTATATAGTTAGATAACTACATAGTATACTGTTGCCTCAGTCGCTTTATAGCGGTTATGTGCGTGAGGCTTGTACGGTTTGTGACAGACCCAAGCCTCTCGGCCATACCAGGGTTGTGGTGTCTGGAGTGGTGGCGGGAGTGACCATGGAGCATGCATGCACATTTGTATATGATGCGCGGTGCATCTATGGATATATATTTGCATACATGCCTAGTAGATACTAGTTGCATGTGATTGTGATTGTTGCACTTGTTTAAGATATGCTTGTTGCATATGGTTGTCATGCTGCATACATGTCATTTATTTTACATGTATATGCAGTTGTATTTATATTGCACAGGTGTCATGAGTGGGTTTGTTGCAGATCCAGTGAGTTTACTGATCATTGTATCATGTGTTGTTTCCAGATTGGATATATGTTTATTATTTTGTCAGTTATAGTATGTGCAGTTTTTGTATGTCAGTTATGATCATTATACCGTGTGAGATAGACTGGTACTAGTATTTGTGTTTATTGGATATGTTAGTATGATCATGTTCTTTATTCTCAACTGAGACTGTATACTTTGATCTCCATGTTTATTTATAGGTCATGCACTATCCTGGCTATTACCCACTGAGTTACCTATACTCACCATCGCATATATATCTTATGTTTTCAGGTAGATAGTTGGAGTGTCACTCGGAGTATCCTGTCTGCCGAGTCCTACGTCACATTCGAAGACCTTTTCTGGTTTTGTATATATTTTATTTGTATTTGGTGTTTTCTGTATTTGGTGTGTTGTTGTATTTGTTGTTATGGTTGTTGTATAAAGCCTAGCCGTCTAGCAGTGTGTTGATTTGTGTTGTATTGGGCTTTCCGTTATCATTTTTCTGCTGTGCTGGTTTTTAATACAATCGAGTGGGTTGTTCATTGTATATATATAACTACGTGGTTGTGTTTTATTATATTCCAGCCGAGTGGGATGAATATAAACTGCGTGGTTGTGTATATATTCCAGCCGCATGTAGCTGATGTATTTTGTATGTATGTATGTTTCAGATTGTCATCGGTACAGGGGAGATGCTGCCAAAATTTTTCGATAGGGACTCCTTTGGGGGCGTGACAATTTAGTGGTATCAGAGCAGGTTTACGATGCCTGTTGTTTTGGATTTTCGAGTTAATCTGATACCAATTTAGTGGTATCAGAGCAGGTACGATGCCTGTTTTGTTTCGATGTTTATTTTTCATGTTTTGGGATTTTGTATTTTGGTTTTCTTGATGTGACTTTTCGGGTTTTGGGACCAGACAATAGCAGGACATCTCAAGGTTATAGGAGGTATGTATGCATATTATTATCATACATTTATGTTAGTAGATGCATTGTTGTTCTGATAGTGATGACATGTGTTAGTACACTTTTGTTAGTACTTGCCTAGTTGATTGTACCATGCATTTCATGTGTTGGGTCAATCATTGATCACGGTTGACCCTGTTGGAGATCAAGGATTAAAATCTCAGGAGATTTGTCATATCACACTACCAGTAGTTTTAGTGTCTGCTTCTACTAGTTGGTTGAGAGTTAGAGTCATATATCAGTCTTTGTTACTATTAGTTGGGTAGTGGATAGTATCTGTATACTCATGTTGACTCAGTTAGTAGAGTATCATTTTACTCCTGTTAGTTCTGTCAGTTTAGGATTGATTTATCTGGTTGACTTATGCAGTTGCAGTTTGACTTATCTTAGTTGGTTTTGTGACTCAGTTAGTAGAGTACCGGTTTACTCCTGTTAGTTCAGTCAGTTTAGGATTGATTTATCTGGTTGACTTATGCAGTTGCAGTTTGACTTATCTTAGTTGGTTTTGTGTCCCTGTTAGTTCGGTTAGTAGAGGATCGATTTACCCTTGTTGACTTGGGTAGTTGTGTATAGTTTACCTTAGTTAGTTTCATCAGTGGATGATTGATTTACTTTTGTTAGATCAGTTAATGAATGGTTGATTTATTTTGGCAGTTTGATCATTAGGGTACCGTCATACTCTTTTTAGAGATTCTGATCCTTGGGCTACTCATTCTTGATTAGATATTTTGGGAGACACATTTGAGTACATGATTTGTACCGTCGTAGAAAGGACTGAATTAGCCGTATACCATTGTCGGCTTGGTCAGTTTATAGAGGATCGACGTATCCTATTTCATAGGGACTTTGACCATGGACTGTCTGTACCTGGATGATTGACTTAGAAGGTATATTCGGATAGGATACCTCCACTGATGTGGAAAAGTGTAAAGCTACCTGCTTAACACTTATGAGATACAACCGTTACTAGGGTGTATGAGTTGGTGAGTACATTCGGACATATGATTTGTTCTGGCGTGCGAATGTTGAAGTTAGCTGCTTAAACTTTACGCGACCCGGTACCACGTCAAGGAAGAAGCATAGAATGTTTTTTTGGAGATCAGGTCATCACTTAGTGATTTCTTTAAGGTGTTTGGAGCGAGAGTACTTCTTTACCTCTTTCAGTAGCATGATGATTTATAAGGCGATGATCAGTTAATTCGCCTAACGTTGTTCCACGGGAGATCCTAACTCATGGACTGATTGGATATGATTAGATATCCTTGATGTACCTAGAGATCTACGACCCGTAATGATACGGAGAAGGTGGTGTTATTTGATTCGATTATGAGGTTCGAGAAGCAAGGCATCGATGGACAGTTATTTTGACTTGCTTTTTGGAGATAGTGCTCCTTTACCTTTGTGTGCATTGCCCGATACTGGAGGTTATTGAACCTCAGATGGAGCAATCATAGTAAGATGGGGTACCAGACAATGGTTAGACGACTCAGCTAACATTGTCTCTATCAAGTAACTCAAGACCTTGACCACATGATCATTTTACCATGTCTTGTAGGTTATATCTCAGATTAGAGGGTTCGACCTTTTATCGATATTTGTCGAGGGACATTTATAGGATGATTATGAGAGTGGTGGAGATATCTTCTTGATGGGTAGACTCTCAGTCAGGAAGTTGTGTGAATATTTAGACTTGGGATTGACATTCTTTTACTATGGATATTGGAGTATCTAAGAGGATGAGATGATGAGATTTGACAGACTTTTTGGATACAGCTAGTTTATTGGCAGTGAGTGTTAATGGTTGGATGATTTCCTTTTTCGCTATCATTATACTTGAAGTTATCAGGTTTGATTGATGTTAAGGATGATTTTTGATTGATGGATATTGGGAGATCAGGTGTGGTGATATGTTATTTGTTGATGATCTATTGGTGGATATTTGGTTTGATGATCTACTATTTGGTGTTTGATGTTGATAGCGATATGGGGAGTAGCACATGTGTGATATTTATGGATTTGGTGATTTGTGGTTGGTGATCAGATTTCAGACTTGTTGTCAATGATCTTACGGTTGAGTGTGCTTGTTGTATGGATAATATGAGTCCTTGGTAATACCATTTAGGCATACCGTGGCCTAGATGTTTTTATGGACTCGATGTATTTGGTATTCCTAGGGAGTTGGATCAGTTCTCATTGTCTTCATTGACGATGTTGTGATCTATTCCCGATTCGAGGTGGATCACGTACATTATCTTCGCATAGTTCTAGAGATGTTTCGATGGGAACATCTATATGTGAAGTTCAGTGGTGCGTATTTTGATTGTCTTGTATGGGAGTTTTAGGACACATGGTCACCAGTAGGGATATTAGTGGATCCATAGGAGATATAAGTTGTTATCAATTGGGGAGTAGTCGTAGTCTTTATAGGAGACTCATATTTTGGAGGGGAGTTGGGAGCATGTTTTGATGGATTTTATTGTGTGATTACCCAAACGAGGGGATGTGATGCGATTTGAGTAATCATTGGTTGGTTGACGACTTTGCTCCCTAACTATCGATTTATAGGACATATTTTTTGGATTGAGTAGCAGGATTATACTGTAGAGAGATTACCGGATCTTATGGTATATCTCTGAGTATTGTATTGGATGGAGATCCGCGATTTCACATCATGGTTCTAAGCGAGTTTGTGGCAGACTTTGGGTTCGGAGTTTTGCTTTAGTATATATTTTCACCCTCAGACTGATGGATAGTTTGAGCACCCTTTACAGATGTTGGAGGATCTATTGTTAGTGGATTATGGATTTCAGAGGTAGTTCATTTCTCCACAGTTGGCTAGGTAGCAGGGTATAAGTAGCGAAAACACAATGAGCTCATAACCCACAGAGTCATCCTTTAGGGTTGGAGATATGTTCATGATATTTGGATGAAGTGGTATATGAGTATGTTGCTTGGATGTTACCCTTGGATGAGAATCCCTGAGTTGACCAGTAAATTTGGGGACTAAATTTTTATTAGTAGGGGAGAATGTAAGATACCGTAAAATTAAATAATAAATATTATTGGATGAAAAATCTTATTGGATTTTTTTCGGAATTTAAATGGAGTCCATATGACTCGTTTTAAGAGGATGAATTTCGGGGCTAGTTGGAGGCCTGTTTGGGACACCATTTAGGTGGGAGTTGATTAAGGAGTTAACTTAGAGTTTAATTAAGTTAACCTAAGTATTTAATTAAAACCTTAATCCCTAAATTTAACATTTCCTCTCCCGATTCCCATTTCTCGCGCGATCTCCACCTTCTCTGATTCATCTCCACTGTCGACGTCGAGCTCGCGATCGCCGGCCATCTTCCTTCGCGTGAGGTTAGGGCAAAGACTCCATCGGTTGTGTGAGAGCAGTTGGCGTTCTTCCTCTTGCGGTTTTCTCTTCTTCCTCTCGCTCTCTCACGCGCACGGATGACACGACACCGACAGGGAGCTCCTCCTACCCGCGATTCCGTCCTCATTGAGTTGCCTGAAGAAGGGCCGCTGGAGCTCAAAGGGGTGCCGATTATCTCCGACTGTGCAGACGTCTCGGTGGTTGTTTCTTGCGGGCAATCGACGGTGATCCGACGGAGCTAGGGCACGACGGGGAGAAGTTGTTTCATATCTTTCTCGGCCGATCGAGCCCCTTTCGCTTCTCCTCTTCGATCTGCTCGCTGGGGGGCGAACTGGATCATCACCAGCTGAGGTGGATCATGCGATACCAGCTGTAGATGATCGATTTAGGTAAGTTTTTGTCGGGAAATTTTATTGATTCAAGGATTCTTGTAACTTTAATTTTTTTTTTTAACTTTAAAATTTAAAAAACAAATCTTTTTAACTTAAATAAATTATTTAAAAAAATCTTTTTAGCTTAAAAAATTATTTTAAAAATCTTTTTAACTTAAAAATTATTTTCAAAATTTTAACTTTATTTTAAAATTTATGTTAACTTAATAATTTATTTTAAAAACATTTTTACTAAAAAAACTATTTTAAAATTTTACTTTCACTTAATAATTAATTTAAATAATTAAAATAAATAAACGGTCAGAAACCAGGGACTCCCGCCCCTGGTATTGCCTTTCGGGTGCCCGAAAGACAGTCTGGGCGCCCCGCCCTAGCACTATGCTCCAGACGCCCGGAGCCGGTCCGAGCCCCCGGAGTGCCCCCAAATCCTTGCTCCTCTCCTTTCCACTCTTGCAAAGGCTCTCACCGAACTTTAACGCAAGAGGGATGAAATTTAAAATTTTTACTTCCTTCTTCAGTTATTACGCCGCTGCAAATCAACCGAGGTCATCATTTCTAGTATGTTTTTCACGATGCATCGGTAAATTTTCTTTCCTTTTCTAAATTTCCTTAAATAAGTATTTTCTATAATTTATTGCTTAGTCTAGCTTTTCTTTGATAAAGTAGAAAACGTGCTAATACTAGTGTTGGACCCTCTACTGCTAGTATCGATCCTAGGTTTCCTACTGAATAACTTAGGATTAGGTTTAACTCTATCATTTATATACCTATATGGACTAGGTGTATAGATAGACAATTTTTTTACGCTCTTGCATCCCAACTGTAGAGGTCATTGACTACTATAGCTTGCAGCGCCTTGTTCACTGTATCAGTTAAGTTAACATAGGTTTATGTTCTGAATTGTACAACAACCTAGTTAGAGTAGATGACCTTCTATACACTACTAGGGTAGTTGGTATTGATATTATGCTATCTCCTGCTTTCATCCAGACCTTTTTAGGTCTACGACCATCTGCATGCACTTTTCAGTACTACCCTCCTAGGGATTTACCATTTGGTGATCATTACTCTTGATACGATTTATTCATATTTTTTTAGGAGAGACCGAGTACCCACTGTTATCCTGTTTAGGTCAGTCTCCCTTTGAGTCCAGGACTATGTCCTCTATAGGGTTTTAGTCTCCTATATTTTACCGTTGAACACTCGTGACGTCACGATGATGCGTCCATTTCACTCGTTTCTCCTTTATGCCTTTTGCCATAAATTAGATATAGATATTAGCCTACATATCTTTCATGTCATTATCTACTCAGCCGGAGTCACCACCAGTGAACGAGTTCATATGTCGTACTACCACATTTTAACAGCATATATTGCCTCCTTAGATATTGACGTCACCAGAGGTGATGTCCGAGTTCTAACTGAGTTTGATGTTGTAGGATCTAGAAACTTCTCTTTAGGTGGTATTCATACCAATGATGAAGGTGTCATGTCTTGACAAAGGGGGGCACAACACCAACCTGACCCAGATGTAGAGCCAGATGCTCAGGAGGAGGAGACAGGGCAGGATGAGTTTATGATCGCACTATTCAGCGAGGTCACTCCTGCCCCAGCATCGCCTCCAGCCCAAGCACCACGTCCTGCTCCTCGCACTCTAGGCGACCGAGTTGCTGGACTAGAGCTATCTATGACGAGTCTCCGCCAAGAGGTCTCCGATTTTCACCGAGGTATGCATCAGGAGGTCTCTGACTTACGACGGGATATGTGATAGGAGGTCTCTGACTTGCGATGGGATATGCGGCAGGAGATCTCCTATTGGAACCCCAAGGTTGTTTTGATGTGATCAATAAGTTAAGTTAGGTCCTCTGGTATTTTAACCTTGTGTCTAAGTGTGTAGGAGCTTAGGAGCACAGGGAGTCGAGCAAAAGACGCAGCTAGCGAGAAGGACGACACGGGAGAGAGTCGACGGGCTCGGTGCGCTCGAGGGACGAGGTGCTGCGGAAGAGTACGCGGGCGGACGTGAAAGAAGTATGTGGTGTTTCTGAAGGACGAGAAGACGGATCGAAAGGTTGCTCGAGAAGGCCGAAATTGGGTTTGAGTGAGCCTTATTTCGGTTGGCTGAAATCACCCAAGCGAGCGGAGCCGAAGTGGAAGACCCGGACCTAAGCGAGCAGCACTGGAGTAGAGGGCCCGGACCAAAAGTCAACTAAGTTGACTTTAGTGGTCCGGGTGCCAGGACCCATGTCGGGCGCTTGGACCGTCCGGGCGCCCGGAGCGATTCCTGACACCCAGAACCTGATTTTGACCAGATCACGTTTGACCATAATCCGTTGCGAAGGGGATAAAATTTTATCTCCCTCTTAGGCGCCTAGAACCCTTCAGGCGCCCCGACCAAGGCTATAAATACAACCTTGGTCCAGAAGCTTGAGAACATAACAAGAATTAGCAATACAACACTTGTGAGATTCCATTTCTAATTTAGCTTCTCTTTTTTGCGCTTTCACTGCTGTAAGAGGCTTCTCCGGCTGAAGGAGATTTTTTTAGTGTGTAATTCATTCCTTAGATTAACAACCTCCCCGGTTGTAACCAAGTCAAGTCTGTGAGCCTCTTCTTTTAGTTTATTGCTTTCTTTATTTAATTATATGCAAGTGTTATTTTAAAAGTCTGAGAATTATACTTTGTGTTTGTGTTTTTTTAGGGCTATTTAACCCCCCTTCTAGTCGGCCAACGCGGTCCAACATCTTCGACCTTCGACATGACCTATCCAGCTCTCGAGAGGATGACCTGTTGGGGATCGGTGACCGGCTTGAAGGGGGGTTGGATAGACGGCGCCCCCAAATCCTCGCTTCTTTCTACAACGTTAGTGCGCAAGCGGAAATGCAAACAAAGCAAGTAGAAAGCTAAATACTAAAGGAAAGAATGCAAACCAAGCTACACGATCATTTACATGGTTCGGAGATAAAGCTCCTACTCCACAGCTGTCCGTAAGGTGGACGATCCCTATCCGTCGGTGGATTACTCCCCGGAAGACCTCCGGCTAGCTCAAACCTCCTTGTGGGTGGAGAAACCTCACCACAAACTCACCAAGACCTCTTGGACACAAGGGAAACTCTTGAGCACTTGTAGACTACTAATTAGACCTTAAACAAGTCTAATTTCGTCAGGGATAACCAAGCTTTCAAGCCTTGGTTATATAGGTCGCGGGTTGAAAACCCCGCCTACCAGTCGACTGCCAAAACATGCAGTCGACTGCCCTTTGTGGAAATTCGACCGTTACATCCCAACGGCTCGATTCCACACTAACCGAGCACAGAGACATTCTGTTCGCTGCCAGTTGACTGCCCCAGTCGACTGCACCAGTCGACTGCTAAAACATGCAGTCGACTGCTACAGTACTGCTACAGTAGCACTACATTACTGCTACAGTAAAACCCTAAAACTAGGATTTTACTCCGAGTACAATCTCTCATGCACTCATCCCCTCACCCTTATGACTCATTTGATGCTTCATTTGCAGCTTTGACCTCTTTCCTTCAAGCCTACTTCCTTTGGCTCTCGTCCCTCGGATGCATTCAAGCCCGCGGCTCGTCCCCAATGTCATCCTTCGCATATGCCTCGAAGTCGCTTCCCTCGGCCCTTGTTCTCGCTGCCTTATCCACGGTCCCTCGAATGCTCCATCCTTCACCGAACCCGAAGCCATCAACCTGAGTCACATGTGTATCCTGCAATCCTGCACAACTCAAGTACACATATCAAATACAAGGGTGAACCTAACTTAAACCCTTTTCCCAAACACCAAAACACATGGTCTCGCGGACCATTGGGATTGCTTCAACAATCTCCCCCTTTTTGGGTGTTTGGCAATACGTTTAAGTTAGGGAAAACATATAGCAAATAAACATGCTAAAACAAATGGACTTACGTTGCCAAGGCTACACACTTGGACTTACACTGCCGAATGGACTTACATTGCCAAGGCTACACACTTGGCAACCGTCGTAACAATGCATCATGCATTGGAACCTATCCCAAGACTCCCCCTACAGCTACGCTCCCCATGAGTTAGGATTTTTAAGAACCTATCCCAAGGCTCCCCCTACACAAAGGTACTTTCAGGTTTTCCCAACTAAACCTTACTTCTCCCCCTTTGCCTAACATCCAAAAAGTTCTCCAACAATATCCCAATTATTGAAAACTTGTCATCTAAATGACCCTAAACTCATGTATGTATCCCCCATGGATCCCATACATCTATATGAGCTGACCCGGTCAAAAACCAATGCTGAAAACACTTTCAGACTAGTATCAGTCGACTGCAAGAAGTACCAGTCGACTGCCCCCATGAAAACGAGCTTACAGAGACATTCTGTGCTCGTGAACAGTGTTACCAGTCGACTGGTACACTATTCATGAAAAAATCAACCTTTTTTGGCCAACTTCAGAAATACGCTAGAAATTCCACAGACCTCCAAAAATCTCCAAATTTTGTAGAGAGGTCTATTATATCAATATCTACTTGGGAAATATATATATAAAAATATATCTATCACCAATCCCAAGATTGACACAAAACACAAAACTAGCTAAAAAGTTCAATTAAACCTTGACCTAAAGTCCTAGTTTTGGCTTCCTCTTGATGTATTTGCCCATACTAACCCACAATGCATCCCTAGCATTGGTTTATATGGCATATATACATCCAAAACCAATTTTCATGCTATATGACCCCAATTGTCATATTTCTTGCATGAAACATAAACCAATTGTGCCAAAACCCTAAGTTTGAGACTCAAGTCCGTCTCCAAACCACTTGGCACATTCCATGGCTTGTCTAGACTCCCAAGTAAAACCCCCTTGAGATCCATTGGCCATGGGTCCCAAATTGACTCTTTGAGCTCCCCCTAGAGCTCTTAACCTTAGTCACCTCCCTGGTGATGTTGGGTTTTTCGGGCCGCGAAAACCGCTTTTTCGCTTCGCGGAAACCCCGAAACCCCCTAGCCATTGGATCCGTGCGAAGAAAAATTTCGTAAAATATGAATACGAGTTTCAAACGACGATCTACAGTAGATCTACTAAGTAAAAACATTTTATACCTTCGATGCGTGCCCTCGCAAATCCCGCTCGTCAAACGGTACGCCGGATCTCGAAGTTGTCAACGTAGACAACTCTCTAGTGATATCCACACGAACAAGAAGTGTTCTCTAACACTCGAGGATGGAGAAGAAGAGCACCACAAGTGTGCTAGCACTTTCTAGGGCTCTCGGATGGGATTGGAAAGAAAAATAGAGAAGATGAAATACAAGAACACTCTTCTTCTTCTTCTTCTTCTATGTGACAATCACTCTATTTTCTTTCATGAAACTCAAAACCTCTCACCTTGTTTCTTCCTTGAAACTCACGGCCAAGAAAGAGGAGAGGGAGAGGAGAATAGCTAGAGGAAGGAGATGAAATGAATGACACTCATGAATGAAAATTCATTCCCCTTCATTCACTTGTGTGGCCGGCCACATGAGTAACTCCCACTCATTTAATGTGGCCGGCCACATTAATGGGAATGGAGGCTTGTAACCTCCATGATGTGGCATACCATGATGATGTGGAGCATCATCATTGGTCCACATCTTGCCATCTCACTAATGATGTGGCAATTAGTCAAGTCAAACTTGACTCTTTCTCTTCCTCTCAAGTCAAGTCAAACTTGACCAAATCTCTTCCATGGTTGATCTAATCTAACCATTTGATTGAAGCCAACTTAATATAATGAATCTAATCCATTAAATTAAGTTGATTTAATGAGTTATAATCTAAATTAGACTCATTGAATACATGAATCAACTTAAGTCCAACTCAATTATCCCAATTAGGATTACTCTTAATCCAATTTGATTCATCAAATGAATCTAATCCTATTGGCTCATCCTATGAACCTAATCTCCATCCACTTGTTCTTTGTGTGTGACCCAATAGGTTCTTGTAACGTTGGCAATGTTTCTAAACTCCTTTAGAAACATAAGCAATGAGCGGCATCTAGCAATACATCATTGCTACCCAAGTTACAAGAAATGTTGAGATCCAACATCACCTTGTGACTACTAATTGTGACTCCTCACAATATATGACATTGTCCTTCTATCCTAGACATCTAGATTGATCAATGTGAGACATAGACCGTGTCATCCTCTAATCAATCTAAATCTTGAACTCCAAGTAGACTCACTCGATCAAATGAGCTCAACATCTCATGTTGACTCATTTGGGCATGGCCATGCACTTCGTGGTCTAACTCTATCAAGAATACCGATGTCTCTCTCGTCATATGGGAGGGATAGATCCCATCTACATCACTCACATCCCTCTGCATAATTCGTTATATACCCAGTAATCGCCTTTATAGTCCACCCAGTTACGGATGACGTTTGTTGAAATCAAAGTACATAACTCCTTATGTAGGGAACCATGGTGACTTCAGGTCTAAGGACTAGTAGTCATACTAATAGCCACATGAGAAAGTATATGACACTCATATAACGATCCATGATACTTTCTCATGGCGGGTCATTCAGTATACATTCTCTAATATATACCCATGTGTCAACTTGATATCTCTATATCCATGACTTGTGAGATCAAGTCATCGAGTTGACCTACATGCTAATCTTATTGCATTAACATTGTCCCTGAATGTTAATACTCGACTAGGAATGATTAAGAGTAGTGTTCCCTATATCATCTCACTATCGGTTCAACTAACCGATTGATATAGGTGAGAACCGTCTACTCAAGGATGTTATTATACTTAGTTTATTTGGCACCAATATAAGTAAGCATAATAACCAAAAACCAAATGCCTTTATTTATATAGAATATGATACAACAAGTCCAAAATACAATCATCAAATGATTGGCTCTAGGGCTCTAGCTAACAATCTCCCACTAGCACTAGTGCCAATCAATGTAGGCTCTAAGCCCCAATGACCTAATGTGACCATCATGCTTCCTCTGTGCCTAAGCCTTGGTCAAGGGATCTGCGATGTTAGCCTCTGTAGGTACTTTGCAAATCTTCACATCTCCTCTCTCGATGATCTCTTGAATGAGATGGAAGCGCCGTAGTATGTGTTTGGTCCGCTGGTGTGAGCGAGGTTCCTTCGCCTATGCTATAACTCCATTGTTGTCACAATAGAGCTCAATGGGGTCAGCAATGCTAGGAGCCACCCCAAGTTCAGTGATGAACTTGCGGATCCAAACTGCCTCCTTTGCTGCCTCTGATGCAGCAATGTACTCGGCTTCTATTGTAGAATCAGCTACTGTATCCTGCTTCGAACTCTTCCAGCACCATTAATGCAAAATACGAACCCCGACTGTGATCTATAGTCATCCTGGTCGGTCTGGAAGCTAGCATCACTGTAACCCTTTACAGCTAGCTCATCATCGCCTCCATATATCAAGAAATATTCTTTAGTCCTTCTTAAGTACTTAAGAATATTCTTGACCGCTATCCAGTGACTTTCACCTGGATCTGACTGATATCTGCTCGTCATGCTCAAAGCATACGAGACATCAGGTCGAGTACATAGCATGGCGTACATGATCGATCCTATGGCTGAGGCATAAGGGATCTGATCCATGCGGTCTCTCTCCTCTCTAGAAGAGGGACCTTGAGTCTTCGAAAGACTCACGCCATGTGACATCGGCAGAAATCCCTTCTTGGAGTTCTGCATGGCAAACCGAAGGAGTACCTTGTCAATATATGTACTCTGACTTAGGCCAAGCAACCTCTTAGATCTATCTCTATAGATCTGTATCCCTAGAATGCGGGATGCCTCACCTAAGTTCTTCATTGAGAAGCAACTCCCTAGCCAAGTCTTGACAGACTGAAGCATAGGGATGTCCTTCCCAATGAGTAGTATGTCATCCACATACAATATGAGGAAGACAACTATATCCCCTACAACCTTCTTGTAGACACAAGGCTCATCTTCGTTCTTGATGAAACCAAACTGTTTGATTGCATCATCGAATCGAAGATTCCAACTCCGAGAAGGTTGCTTTAGTCCATAAATGGACCTATACAGCTTGCATACTCTGCTAGTATGCTGTGGATCTACAAAACCCTCAGGTTGTGTCATGTACACATCCTCGAATAGGTTTCCATTCAGAAACGCGGTTTTGACATCCATCTGTCATATCTCATAGTCATGGTAGGCTGCAATAGCAAGCATGATCCGAATGGACTTAAACATCGCTACTGGAGAAAAGGTCTCATCATAGTCAATACCATGAATCTGCTTTAAACCTTTAGCTACCAAGCGACCCTTATAGATAAGTCCATCCATGTCAGTCTTTCTCTTAAAGATCCACTTGCACCCAATGGGTTTTACCCCTTCAGGTGGATCAACCAAAGTCCATACTTGGTTGGTGTACATGGATTCCATCTCGAATCTCATGGCTTCTAGCCATTTCTCGGAATCTGGTCTCATCACAACTTCCTGATAGGTGGTAGGCTCATCCTCTATGAGCATAACGTCATCATGGTCAGACAAGAGAAATGAGTATCTCTCAGGCTGATGACGTACCCTATCAGACCTGCGAAGAGGTATGTCTACTTGAACTGGTTGTTGTTCCTCAACTCTTTGTGGAACATCATCATCCACAACACTTTGTGGTTCCAGTTCAATTTCCATCGAGGCATCAGTGCTATTGTTCGCATCTTGAACTTCTTCAAGATCGAACGCGCTCTCACTAGTCTTTCTAGAAACAAAGTCCCTTTCTAGAAAGACCCCAGTCTTTGCCACAACTACCTTGTGCTGACTGGGAATATAGAAGTAATATCCCTTAGTTTCCTTGGGATATCCAATAAAGTAGCACTTGTCGGATTTGGGTCCTAACTTGTCTGAGACTTGACGTCTAACGTAAGCCTCACAACCCCAAATCCTCATGAAAGACACCTGGGCATCTCTCCCAGTCCATATCCTATATGGTGTCTTTATCACGGCCTTCGATGGAACTCGGTTGAGTATAAAAGCTGCCGTGTCTAGAGCATAACCCCAAAGGTATGTCGGAAGATCTGTGTGACTCATCATAGATCGCACCATATCTAATAGGGTACGATTCCTCCTTTCGGATACACCATTCCACTGTGGTGTTCCAGGAGGAGTGAGTTGGGATAGAATCCCACACTCAGCTAGGTAGTCACGGAACTCATGGCTAAGGTATTCTCCACCTCGATCGGATCAAAGTATCTTAATACTCTTGCCAAGCTGGTTCTGTACTTCATTCTTGAATTCTTTGAACTTTTCTAAGGATTCAGACTTGTGTGTCATCAAGTACACATAACCATATCTACTGAAGTCATCAGTAAATGTGATGAAGTACCTATAACCGCCTCTAGCAGCGACATTGAAAGGGCCACATACATCACTATGTATGAGTCCTAACAAATCAGTCGCTCTTTTGCTGTGCCCACTAAAGGGAGTCTTGATCATCTTGCCTAGTAGGCATGACTCGCACGTCTCATAAGATTCAAAATCAAATGAGTCCAGCAAACCATCCTTATGAAGCTGGGATAAGCGCTTGTCATTTATATGACCTAAGCGACAGTGCTAGAGATAGGTTTGGTTCATGTCACTTGACTTGAACCTCTTGGTACTAATGTTATAGATAGAACTCTCAAGGTCTAGAATATAGAGTCCGTTTATCAGAGGTTCACTACAATAGAATATTTCATTTAAATAGATAGAACAATATTTGTTCTTTATTATAAACGAAAAACCTTTCTTGTCCAAACAAGAAACAGATATAATGTTCTTAGTTAAAGCAGGCACATAACAACAATCATCTAATTCTAGTACAAGCCCAGAGGGCAGAGATAGATGGTAAGTTCCTATAGCAATAGCAGCAACCCGTGCTCCATTGCCTACTCGCATGTCTATCTCACCCTTCGTCAATGCCCTGCTATTTCTCAGCGCTTGTACATTAGTACAAATGTGCGAAGCACATCCGGTATCTAATACCCACGATGAAGAAATAGAGATGTTGACTTCTATAACATGTATACCTGAAGTAGAAATCTTATTTCTCTTCTTCTTAGGATCTTCCAGGTATTCTTTGGAGTTCCTCTTCCAGTGCCTTGCTTGTCCTTGATATAGGTGACAAAGATGTTCAACCATATCGTAAGCGCCCATCAACTCATGTTGCTTCTGAAGCTAAGAGTTCATGGTTGTGAGCATAAGACAGGACACATCTAATGCGTCATCTTGATGCTTCTTGTAAGCATCTCGGTCTGCTCGTATGGCAGTGGCAGGAGGAGCCTCCAGAATGGGCTGCTCCAGAACGTACAGTTTACGTTCTTGGGTGAGAACTATTCTCAGGTTCCTGTACCAGTCCAGGAAATTTGCTCCGTTGAGCTTGTCCTTCTTAAGGACAGATCGCAGAAAGAAGGTGTTCGTATTCGACGTCATGGTAATCTACAACAGAAATAAATGCAGAAATAAATATCATATTCTTAATCATTTAATTAGGCCTTTAACTAAATGATGCTCCCACTGAATTCTATAATTCATGTGGGACAAGATCCACATCATACTAACCCTTGAGTTAGCTTTGGCTAATACGCCTAAGACTTAGTATGATCGATAGGTAACGATTACCAATTACATCTCTATGCAACTCTTGTTTATAGGATAAAATCTGCATTTATATTAAAACTCGAGTTAGCTTTGGCTAATACGCCCAAGAGTTAATATAAACGTGATTTTGACCTACCTTTCCAACCGTTGGAAGAATGCCTATAGTTGTACTCGATCCAACCGAGTAAACTAGGAATACTCAATCTAATTGAGTTGTACTCACCCATGCATTGATATGTGGGACCAATATTGTCCCTCCGTACCCTACCAAGATAGTATGTTGATCCGGTGGTAAGAATCCGGAACCCTCAATGCCACGGGGAGGTCAAAGGGCCCAGTGGCTCGCCGGAGAAGGACGAGCCGACCGGATTTGGAAGGAAGAAAGGGACATCTGGTAGTAAAAGGCACCCTGGTAAGAACCAGGGTTCCGACGCTCAATGAAACAGTACATAATGACCGAGCGGAGGGATGTGCCGCCCGGCCGACGCAGGGAATTAAGGCCGTCCGGACGCCGCTCTTCGCCCGGTCGGCCGGACGGACGCCCCGGCCGGGCGGTGGGTAAAGGGAGGGAACACCCTCTGACAGCCGTCAATTCGCATGGCTACGTCATACTCCTAGTCTGGTAACGGGGTGTCCTGTTTTCCCATCGAAGGCATGCTCGGACTGTAGCAGTATGGTGTCAGGTAAGCTCTCTGACAAGTGCATACCGAAGTATGGGTTGCTGACACGTCTGCACCTCGGTGAACGTGCATTAGTTCTCTCCTCGCTCTATAAATAGAGCCTCTTACTTCGCCGCAGGTACGCGCAAGAAACATCTCTGGAGCCACCCTTTTACACTGTTTGCTTGCCTGACTTGAGCGTCGGAGGGTCGCCGCCGGGAACCTTTCCCGGCCCGACTCCTGTGCAGGTTCGCCGGAGCTTCGTGTGACCCGACGGAGGCCTACGTCATCGACTAGAAGCGCGCCACGTGCCCAGCGTCCTTTGGTTCGGTGATTCGGACAGGATCAATTTGGCGCCGTCTGTGGGAACGCTCCTGCATCCGATCGGAAACAATGGACGAAGCTGGACGACAACACATGGTAACGCTTTCAAACGAGGAACTCGACGCTCTGATCGAGACAAGGGTCGCCAAGCTCGTAGAGAAAAAACAAAAAGCAGCATCCGAGCGGCCGGAGCAGCAAGCAACATCAGCATCTGGTGGCGAAGCGGAAGCACCACCTGCCACCGTCGCATTTCATCGGGCCCTGTTCCGCACCCCTGAAGCCGTACCAACTCACAGAGATAGGGGGTCTTCTTCGGATGAAATGCCTAGAAGAGATGACAGGAAGGGGAAAGCCCCCCGAGCGGACGTCTCTCCCGAGCGGATCAATCGCCAATTTTCAGAGGCTATTCTACGAGACCCTTTGCCCAAGCACTACATGCCTCCGACGAGCGGCGAGTATAATGGGACAACCGACCCAGATGATCACCTGGGTAAGTTTGATAATACGGCAACCCTCCATCAATACACAGATGGAGTAAAGTGCCGAGTTTTTCTCACCACTCTCTCGGGATCGGCTCAACGGTGGTTCCGGAGGTTGCCGGACGGATCCATCACCAGCTTCAAGGACTTCCGGACGACCTTCCTCCACCACTTCGCCAGCAGTCGGCGCTATCAAAAAACGAGCGTGAGCCTGTTCGCCATCAAGCAAGAGACCCGGGAATCGCTTCGAGCTTATATCCAGCGATTCAACCAAGTAGCGATGGCATTCCAACGGCCACCTCGGAAACCATGATGAACGCCTTCACACAAGGCCTAGTGGATGGAGATTTCTTCCGATCGCTCATCCGAAAGCCGCCCCGGGATTATGATCACATGCTACATCGGGCTAACAAGTACATCAACGTGGAAGAAGCACAGGCGGCCAGGAAAAAAGAAACTCCAGCCGAGCGGCCTCCTCAGTCCGAATGGAAACAACATACCGCTCAGCAGCTGCCCAGAGGGCCAAGGGCTGAAGCAATCCGATCCCCCCACGTCAGGTCACATGTGCAAGAGGTAGCCGCTGCTCGGCCCAAGCCAAAAAAGATATGGACCCCAATGTTCTGCTCCTTCCACCGCACAGATACGCACAACACAAGGGATTGTCGAAGTCTTCCCTTCGTGGCTCAGCCTGTACCTCGGGATGCTGGACGACGGTCTCCCTCAGTCGACAGGCGACAGAGAACTCAGGAAGCCGATCGGACGCAAGCTGACAGGCCACGGCAACAATATCCCGATCGGCATCGTTCTCCAAGGCAAGAGAATCGCCGAGCGTCTAGAGAACGGTCTCGACCGTCCGTTCGGGAAGAAGAAAATAGAAGCAATACTTCCCGAGGCGAGATCAACGTTATTGCTGGCGGGCCGACCGGAGGAGACTCCAACCGAGCTAGAAAGGCAAGCGCCCGTCAGCTCCAGATTCATGCAGTCAGCTGTAGCCGAGAACTAGCGGAAGGACCCGAAATTAGTTTCGGGCCCGGGGACTTGGAAGGAGTTGAAGTACCCCACGACGATGCTCTGCTCGTCAAAGCGGTAATAGCCAATTACACTATTCACCGCGTATTTGTTGACACAGGGAGCTCAGTCAACATCATATTCAAGAGGGCGTTCGATCAGCTGCAAATTGATCGAGCCGAGCTGCTACCTATGATGACTCCGCTCTACGGATTCACGGGTAACGAAGTCCAGCCGGTCGGCCAGATCCAGCTTGCTACCTCGCTGGGAGAAGAGCCGCTCAGGAGGACGAGAACAATAAACTTCGTGGTGGTTGACTCTCCCTCGTCCTACAACGTCATTTTGGGACGACCGGCGCTTAGCGAATTCCGGGCGGTTGTCTCAACTTTTCATCAGAAGATCAAGTTCCCCGTGGAGGACCAAGTGGGGGAAGCACGAGGAGACCAGCTAGCAGCTCGGCGATGTTACATCGAGATGGTCCGAGCAGAGGCCAATTCTGCTCGGAAAACGCCCCGGGTCGAGGTAAACGCCATCACCGAAAAGCCACCCACTTTAATTTATGAGGAAAAAGAGGAAGTGCAGATTCATCCAACCCGGTCGAAGGCCACAACCTTTATTGCGTCCGATTTGAGGGAGAAGCAGAAAGAGGAGCTGATCCAATGCCTCAGAAGAAATCATGATGTCTTCGTCTGGTCGACACATGAGCTGCCCGGAATTTCACCGAGCATCGTGCAGCACGAATTACATGTCCGACCGGACGCTCGGCCGGTCAAGCAAAGGAAAAGAGATTTTAGCACCGAGCAAAATGCCATCATCCGGGCGGAGGTGGAAAAGCTTCTGGAAGCCGGTCATATACGCGAGGTGCAGTTCCCGAGCTGGCTGGCGAACGTAGTATTAGTCTCCAAGCCGGGCAACAAATGGAGAGTGTGCATAGATTTTCGGGATCTTAACAAGGCTTGCCCAAAAGATTTTTATCCTCTGCCCCGGATAGATCAGCTGGTGGACTCTACGGCCGGCTGCGAATTGATCTGTATGCTCGACGCCTACCAGGGCTATCACCAAGTGCCGCTCGCCAGTGAAGATCAAGAAAAGGTCAGCTTCGTGACGGCCGACGGCACTTATTGCTATAATGTGATGCCGTTCGGATTGAAGAATGCTGGAGCCACATATCAGCGCTTGATGAATAAGGTATTCAGAGAGCAGATCGGGCAGAACCTAGAAGTTTATGTGGACGACATTCTAATTAAGTCCGTCCGGGCGGCCGACCTCTTCAAGGACATGGAAGAAACCTTCCGAACGCTGCGCAGGTATGGAGTCAAGCTGAATCCTCAGAAGTGCTTGTTCGGAGCGAAAGGAGGACGTTTCTTGGGATACATAGTGACCGAGCGGGGCATCGAAGCCAATCCCAGCAAGGTGAAAGCTCTACAAGATATGCCACCGCCAAGAAATACAAGGGAGGTGCAGCGTTTGACCGGTCGGATAACCGCTCTGTCCAGATTCATCTCCAAAACCGCCGACCGGAGCCTCCCTTTCTTCAAAATTTTGCGCAAGGCCACCAAGTTTCAATGGGATAAAGAATGCGATCGGGCGTTCGAAGACTTGAAGATGTATCTGAACTCTCTCCCGGTATTAGCCAAACTGACGGCGGGTGAGCCACTTTATATGTATTTGTCTTCAACCGAGCATGCGATCGGCTCAGCTTTAGTAAGGTCGAGCGGAGAAGAGCCTGTATATTTTCTTAGTCACATTTTAAAAGACGCTGAATCTCGCTACACTGGGCTCGAAAAGCTCGCATTCGCTCTGGTCCTCGCCGCTCGGCACCTTCGCCCATACTTCCTGGCGCATACAATCATTGTCAAAACCAATAGCCTGCTCGGACGTGTGCTACTGAATCCAGAGGCATCCGGACGGCTCATCAAATGGACAACAAAGCTGAGTGAATTTGATATCCAATATCAGCCTCGCTCGGCTATCAAAGCTCAATCCTTGGCTGATTTTGTGACTGAGGTGCAGAGGCCGAAGCCGGAAACTATGTGGAGAATATATGTAGATGGATCATCCACCCGGCTCGGAAGCGGGATCGGAATATTGCTGCTCTCTCCTCAAGAAGAAAAGATGCACTTATCCGTCCGGCTGGATTACAAAGCTACCAACAATGAGGCAGAGTATGAGGCCCTCATAGCTGGCTTGCAGGCTGCCCGGCATGTGGGAGCAGGTCGGGTAATCTTCCACTCGGATTCGCAATTGGCTGCTCAGCAACTCTCTAGCACCTTCGAAATCAATAGCGCTCGGCTCAAGCTCTACGCTGAAGCCTTTGAGAAGCTCAAAACTGATTTTAAAGAAGTTGTTGTCCATAAGATACCCAGAGCAGAAAATCAAGCAGCCGATGAACTGGCCAAGCTCGCGAGCTCAATAATGCCAGTCACCATTCAGCAGCCAATTGAAAAAGTACTGTTGGCAGCACACGTCGACCGAATGGAGGGCCTTACATTTCCAAGCGATTGGCGGACACCCATCATAGAATTCCTCCGCTCAGGCGCCGCACCATCCAATGCGTATGAAGCCCAGTTGCTAAGAAGGAGGGCCGGTCGGTTCACACTTATCAGCGATCAGCTTTACCAGAAAGCTTTCTCGCGCCCGTTGTTGAAATGCGTGAGCTCGGAGGACTCGGCTTACATCCTCCAGGAAGTGCATCAAGGATCATGCGGGGGGCATCCGGGCGGACGCTCGTTAGCCAAGAAGATCCTCTTGGCCGGGTATTTTTGGCCAACTTTGCAAGCAGACGCCGCTCGGACAGTATCTACATGCCTTTCGTGCCAGAAATATCACAACTTCTCCCACCGACCGGCCGAAGAAATGAAGGCATCCACCATTTCATGCCCGTTCGATCAATGGGGAATGGATATTGTCGGTCCATTTCCGATGGCGACCGGGCAGAGGAAATTTTTGCTAGTGGCGGTCGACTATTTTTCCAAGTGGGTGGAAGCCGAACCGCTGGCAAAGATCACCAAGCAGATGGTCAAAAAATTCATCTGGCAACACATCATCTGTCGGTTCGGCATCCCCCGCCGATTGGTTTCCGACAATGGGCGGCAATTCACGGGCAAGGTGCTAGAGAACTGGTGCAAAAGTTACGGCATCGAGCAACATTTCACGTCCGTGGCCTATCCCCAGAGCAATGGTCAAGCCGAAGTAGCCAATCGGGAAATTCTTCGTATTCTGCGCGCTCGGCTCGACCATTTAGGAGGGAGTTGGCCGGATGAAGTGCCGGGCGTCTTGTGGGCCATCCGAACGACGCCGAAGGAAGGGACGGGCGCCACACCGTTCCATTTGGTGTATGGCGGAGAGGCAGTCATTCCAGTTGAGGTCGGCGTTGAGTCCGTCCGGATCCAGAGCTATGATGAGGGGAACGCCGAGCGGAGAAACATGGAGCTGGATTTGGTCGAAGAGGAGCGAGCTAGGGCGTCCTTGTGATTGATGGCATACCGGCAGTGCATGAAGCAGAACTACAACCGCCGAGTAATTCCCAGATCATTCCAGGTCGGTGATCTCGTCTGGAAGAAAGTTAAGCCTGTCGGCAACGTCGGCAAGCTTGAAGATCCTTGGGCAGGCCCCTTCAAGGTTATTGAAAAACTCCGCTCGGGCGCTTACTACTTGGAGGATGAGGACGGGCGGCAGCTGGATCGACCGTGGAGTGCAAATCATCTCCAGCCCTATCGGGCTGGATGAAAGGTGCACGATTGTAACTTATTCTGGTGTATATGCTAGCCGCCTATGTACTTGTAATACAGGAAGCAAAAAGATGAAAACGCATTGAGCATTCCCTGCCAAACGGCTTACTGCGAGAAGACCCCTCGCCGTTCGGCCTAGGCATATAACTTATCCGAGCCAAGCGCTCAAATAGCGAGGCCCCCGAGCCTATCGGCCTGGAGGGTTATATATTTAAACTCGTAAGCGAATGACCCGTGCTGTTCGGCCGGGCATAAATATTATTCGAGCGCGGGATATGATACGAAGGCCAAGGTCGCTCGGCCTGGTAAGGAGTTAGCCTTGGAAGGCCGACGAGTCCCGTCGTTAAAGATCGAGAGCCGCGCCGACCGGCTATAAATATCCGCGCCGTCGAGCTCCGACGTTAAATATCGAGAGACGAGCCGGCGTCTATAAACGTCCGAGCTGAAATCCGATGAGTCCCGTCGTTAAAGATCGAGAGCCGCGCCGACCGGCTATAAATATCCCGACGAGCTCCATCGTTAAAGATCGAGAGCCGCGCCGACCGGCTATAAATATCCGCGCCGAAGGCCGACGAGTCCCGTCGTTAAAGATCGAGAGCCGCGCCGACCGGCTATAAATATCCGCGCCGTCGAGCTCCGACGTTAAATATCGAGAGACGAGCCGGCGTCTATAAACGTCCGAGCGGAAGGCCGACGAGTCCCGTCGTTAAAGATCGAGAGCCGCGCCGACCGGCTATAAATATCCGCGCCGTCGAGCTCCGACGTTAAATATCGAGAGACGAGCCGGCGTCTATAAACGTCCGGAGGGTCGACGAGTCCCGTCGTTAAAGATCGAGAGCCGACCGACCGGCTATAAATATCGCGCCGTCGAGCGACGTTAAATATCGAGAGACGAGCCGCCGTCTAAACGTCCGAGCGGAAGGCCGACGAGTCCCGTCGTTAAAGATCGAGCCGACCGACCGGCTATAAATATCCGCTCGTCGAACTCCGACGTTAAATATCGAGAGACGAGCCGCGTCTATAAACGTCCGAGCGACGAGTCCGGCGTTAAATATCGAGAGCCGCGCCGACCGGCTATAAATATCCGCGCCGTCGAGCTCCGACATTAAATATCGAGAGACGAGCCGGCGTCTATAAACATCCGAGCGGAAGGTCGACAAGTCCCGTCGTTAAAGATCGAGAGCCGCGCCGACCGGCTATAAATATCCGTGTCGTTGAGCTCCGACGTTAAATATCGAGAGACGAGCCGCCGTCTATAAACGTCCGAGCGGAAGGTCGACGAGTCTCGTCGTTAAAGATCGAGAGCCGCACCGACCGGCTATAAATATCCGCGCCGTCGAGCTTAGACGTTAAATATCGAGAGACGAGCCGGCGTCTATAAACGTCCGAGCGGAAGGCCGACGAGTCCCGTCGTTAAAGATCGAGAGCCGCGCCGACCGGCTATAAATATCCGTGCCGTCGAGCTCCGACGTTAAATATCGAGAGACGAGCCAGCGTCTATAAACGTCCGAGCGGAAGGTCGACGAGTCCCGTCGTTAAAGATCGAGAGCCGCGCCGACCGGCTATAAATATCCGCGCCGTCGATCTCCGACATTAAATATCGAGAGATGAGCCGGCGTCTATAAACGTCCGAGCGGAAGGCCGACGAGACCCGTCGTTAAAGATCGAGAGCCGCGCCGACCGGCTATAAATATCCGCGCCGTCGAGCTCCGACGTTAAATATCGAGAGACGAGCCGGCGTCTATAAACGTCCGAGAGGAAGGTCGACGAGTCCCGTCGTTAAAGATCGAGAGCCGCGCCGACCGGCTATAAATATCCGCGCCGTCTAGCTCCGGCGTTAAATATCGAGAGACGAGCTGGCGTCTATAAACGTCCGAGCGGCTCGTATGCGAAAACCAGCGAAAACCTCTTTGAGGTGAGGCGCGAAGCAAAAGATGGTTAATCGGAATGGAGAAGGCAAACAAGCGACGTCTGCGCGCTAAGCGGCTGCTCAGTCGCATGATGAAAGACATTAAAGATAGGTCATGTCTGGCATAGCGAGGTTCCGAGCGGAAGAGTTTTAAAGAACACAGTCGTGATGGGGGAAAAATTTCTTGCTAAAATAAAAAGTGAAAGGAACAGAAGATTATCTATTATGCAAGCCAAAAAAGTCATTACAGAGATAAGCCGGGTCGAACGGCGGGAATACAAAAAAGTTTATAAAAACGCTCTTCACACATCAAAATCAAAAAGAGCGTCGGGGATGGTGTCCATCACGCTCGCTAGATCCTCGGGGGGGATGGTCAGCTCGGCGGGCAGGTGACCTTTGGTCTTCAGATAGCCCACCGCCACCTTGATCGCCTCCTCGAACGTGAGGGATATCTTGTCAGTGAACTTCTCTCCGAAGTCTTCCGAGCGGAGGAACGCCTTCCTCACTTCGTCCGAGCGGGCCGACTCCCCCTCTTTGTATTCCTTGAGCGTGGCATGAGCGGCGTCACTGGCGGCTTGAAGCTCTTTCAAGTCTCCATCGAATCTTTGAAGATCTGCCGAGCGGCTCTCCTTCTCGGTGGTCAACAAGGCGTCCAAGTCTTTGATGCGTTGCTCCAGCCCCCTGATCTCCACCTTCATCCGGTCCATATCATCGATGGCCTGGATCTTCCGGGTAGTCGCTGTCTTGATATCTTTATCTCGTTGCTTGATCATCGCTTCAAGCCGGACGACCTTGCTCGCCAAATCGTTAGCCCTTTTTCGTTCGGCGTCCAGTAGTTTTTTGGCCTTCTCCAGAGCGGCTGTCGACTGTCCGTTGCCCCCCGCAGCTTTTTTTAACTCGTCCTCTAGTTCGGCCAACCGATCGCTAATAGCGATCTGCTCCACCCAGTTCTGCCAGCAAATGTGCGCAGGTTAAAAACATAATTCGAATATGCCAACCAAGAAAAGGAGCGAACATACCCCGGTGGCCTGTTGTAGGTTGCTGTCACCAAGCTGCCCGGGGGTCATCTTGGCTATTCGACGCCGAGCATCTATCCAAGCTTGTGCAAGAGGGCCCGTCAGAGTAATCTGCTGCTCGGGGACCACTGGCCGATCAGCAGCAGCCATGTACGCCTCTGAGGGGAGGCGCAGAATGGTCTTTATTAAATTCGGGCCGCTCGGCTCGCTCTGAGAAGTACCGGCCTTGCTGGTGGACGAAGAAGGAAGCTCGCCCAGACGCCTGATACGGCGCAAAGTTCTTGAAGGGCTGGAGGGTGGCACCTCCGAGCTGGCCCTCGGAGAACCCTGAGGGGTCGGGGTACTTTCTAGGGAAATCATACCGGACAGCACCAGTACATCTGTGCCCCGCTCGGGTTGTGGCTCGTCAAATGTAGAGGCAGGTGCGGAATCCGGTCGTTGACGTTTCCGAGTGCGTAGCGGCACATCATCGGCCGAGCGGTCCTCCACCACAGCTTCGGTAGGAGGTTCTATGCCGCCCGCGGCCTCATCAGGAGGAGCGGGGACGTCTGAAGCTTCAGGGACAGTTGGTGTCCCCGCACCTTCTCCGCCGGCCGGATCAGCCGGAACAAGGCCCCGTTCGGCGGCCTCCTTGTTCGTCACCGCCTCAATCTGAGCGGCCTTCAATTTGAGCCTCTCGGTAGCTTTGGCGCGCCACATGACTTCAGCTACAGGAGCAGAAAATAAATCAGTTAGAACATAATAAAGGGGGAGATAAGGGAACTTACTCATGCTACAGGGCAGATCGGCTGGGGTAGAAAACAAGCCGAATATATGCATTACTCCCGGAAGGAGCATCTTGTCAATATGATAGCGCTGACCGACTAGTCGTTCGGCTGCATAGAGATAGTCCGAGTCGCCTCTAAACTTGCCGAGCTCCGGTTGCGCGGGCATGGCCGTCTGCCACTTGGTGCGGAAAGTTGGCCGCTCGGGAAAACGTATATAGAAAAAATGCTCCTTCCAATGTTTGTTGGAGCTCGGCATGTGATCAAAAAGGACGAAGCCTATCCTAGACTGGAAAACAAAGGTACCCCACTCGGCTTGCTTGGGATAGTAGAAGTAGTGGAAAATTTTTGGGGTTAAGGGGATGCCGTTCAGTTTGAACAAAACTATCACTCCGCTCAGCAGCCTAATAGAGTTAGGAACCACTTGGCCGAGCGGAATGCGAAAATAGTTGCAAACTTCTAAGAAAAACTTAGGGGGTGGAAAACGCAGTCCGGCCAGGAATTGGTCTCGGAAGAAAAGAACAGTGTCGGACGGTGGTTCATGAGGCCGATCGGCCGGCGTGGCTAGCACTATTTGATGGTCGGTCGGCAGGTCGTAAGTCCGAACGAGACGCAATGCGTCTTCCTCGTCAAAACGGCTCTCCATGGTCGTATACCACAGACCCGGAGCGCCGCCGGCCGACTGCGAGGTGCTGGTCATGATCGAAAGACAAGAATGCGGGATAAAAAAGGAGGGTTCAAGCAGAGAATGGAGGGAAACCAACTGAGGGGGACGAATAACAGGAAGAAGAAAACGTCGAGAGCAAAAAAAAAAGGGGGTCTTACAAGCGAGGGAGATGGTCAGAAGAAGCCGTGTGGTCGCCGGAAAGCTTGAGCACAAGGTTGCCGGCGAAAGAAGGAGCAGCAAGGTGTTTGGAAATGAGGAGGATGAAATGCGGCGAGGAACATGGGTCGGGAGCTTTATATAGACGGCCGCCATTATTGTCCACCGTCCGATCCAGGTCACGGATACCCAGATCATCATCCAGCCGTTCATTTCGAACGGCGGTTGTCCCATTGGAAGTGACGCCACCGCCATACGCTGACAAGCGCACGATCGCCACATGTCAACGGGATACTGGCCGCATTTAATGAGCTCCCCTTATCGTGCGCAGTGCACGTGATAAATAGTGGGGGGGAGCATTGGACATGGATTCCGAGAGAAGCACAAGGCACGGACAAGACACTGCCGAACGGATGAGTATCCCTATGCCTGGCCGAGCGGACTAATGCAAGGGTCATTGCTCAGTCAAGACACTGCCGAACGGATGAGTATCCCTATGCCTGGCCGAGCGGACTAATGCAAGGGTCATTGCTCAGTCAGATCGGCAGTCCAGTCAGTCGGACTTCGCCTCCTTCGACTAGACTCGAGGGGGAGGCAAGTGATCCGGTGGTAAGAATCCGGAACCCTCAACGCCACGGGGAGGTCAAAGGGCCCAGTGGCTCGCCGGAGAAGGATGAGCCGACCGGATTTGGAAGGAAGAAAGGGACATCTGGTAGTAAAAGGCACCCTGGTAAGAACCAGGGTTCCGACGCTCAATGAAACAGTACATAATGACCGAGCGGAGGGATGTGCCGCCCGGCCGACGCAGGGAATTAAGGCCGTCCGGACGCCGTTCTTCGCCCGGTCGGCCGGACGGACGCCCCGGCCGGGCGGTGGGTAAAGGGAGGGAACACCCACTGACAGCCGTCAATTCGCATGGCTACGTCATACTCCTAGTATGGTAACGGGGTGTCCTGTTGTCCCATCGAAGGCATGCTCGGACTGTAGCAGTATGGTGTCAGGTAAGCTCTCTGACAAGTGCATACCGAAGTATGGGTTGCTGACACGTCTACACCTCGGTGAACGTGCATTAGTTCTCTCCTCGCTCTATAAATAGAGCCTCTTACTTCGCCGCAGGTACGCGCAAGAAACATCTCTGGAGCCACCCTTTTACACTGTTTGCTTGCCTGACTTGAGCGTCGGAGGGTCGCCGCCGGGAACCTTTCCCGGCCCGACTCCTGTGCAGGTTCGCCGGAGCTTCGCGTGACCCGACGGAGGCCTATGTCATCGACTAGAAGCGCGCCACGTGCCCAGCGTCCTTTGGTTCGGCGATTCGGACAGGATCATATGTGTTGCTCTGCTTTGGCAGATTCAACAACAACATGCGATCGAGGTAGTGGTAGGTATCACGGCATGGTAGGCATTACGAGTTGACGCGTTTTAGATCTAATCTAAACGATGATGCGTATCATATACTCGATAGATCTAATCTAATCGAAGAGTGCATCATGTGCACGATTTAGATCTAATCTAATCGCTAGGCACTAATTAATTACTTAAACATGCATCATATATACACAAGCAATTAATTAAATTTTGTGATTATGTCATGGCCCTACTACGATCTTCTCAAGCCAATGAGAAGATCGGATGGTCAACCTAAGGTCAATAGCTTCTCAAGCTCCTTCCTTTTGACCACCTTGTGTTGCTCGCGCCTTCCTTTTTAACTCCGTCTCGAGTGGATCTTCCACCGCTCTAATTTTGTACATTACAATTTTAGAAACTCGAGTTACATTCGAGTCTAAATCTAATTTACAACAAGAATAAAATAGAAGGCACGACGCGCAGGTCGCGAATCAAAATACAGCACACACATCACATGACGGCACGCAGGCCGTATTATGAATTACAACACAAATCCAATCACATTGGATCTTTTTGGGCCATGACTATCACAAAATTAATATATAATTCAAAATTATATATTTTCATAATTTTCTGTAATTTTTTTATAATTTTTACAATTTTATGAGTAATTTTTTCCCGGCGGTCCCGTTTAGCGTTTTCGGGCGCAATCGCGGAACGAATCCCCTTGCGGGGCCAGGGGCAGCGCCCCTACCCGCGATCTAACCATCGCGAGGGTTCCTTTGCGATCTAACAGTGCCTAAGCCTGCTGTCCCAAAAAATTTTGGGGCGAAACTTTGCCGTTTTGGAAAATTCTTCTTGGTAGTTGAAACCTACAAGTGCCGAAACACTTGTGTTTAGCTTCTACGAGAAAAATACCCATAAAAACTCTAAAAACCATAAAATTACAGATTATCACATAACTGAATTTTTTTCATAAAAACAAAAACTAAACTCGTACAAGCTTCGCACGTGGCTCTGATACCACTATTGGGTTTTTCGGGCCGCGAAAACCGCTTTTTCGCGTCGCGGAAACCCCGAAACCCCCTAGCCATTGGATCCGTGCGAAGAAAAATTTCGGAAAATACGAATACAAGTTTCAAACGATGATCTACAGTAGATCTACTAAGTAAAAACATTTTATACCTTCGATGCGTGCCCTCGCAAATCCCGCTCGTCAAACGGTATGCCAGATCTCGAAGTTGTCAACGTAGACAACTCTCTAGTGATATCCACACGAACAAGAAGTGTTCTCTAACACTCAAGGATGGAGAAGAAGAGCACCACAAGTGTGCTAGCACTTTCTAGGGCTCTCGGATGGGATTGGAAAGAAAAATAGAAAAGATGAAATACAAGAGCACTCTTCTTCTTCTTCTTCTATGTGACAATCACTCTATTTTCTTTCATGAAACTCAAAACCTCTCACCTTGTTTCTTCCTTGAAACTCACGGCCAAGGAAGAGGAGAGGGAGAGGAGAATAGCTAGAGGAATGAATTGAAGAGGAGAGGGAGAGGAGAATAGCTAGAGGAAGGAGATGAAATGAATGACACTCATGAATGAAAATTCATTCCCCTTCATTCACTTGTGTGGTCGTCCACATGAGTAACTCCCACTCATTTAATGTGGCCGGCCACATTAATGGGAATGGAGGCTTGTAACCTCCATGATGTGGCATACCATGATGATGTGGAGCATCATCATTGGTCCACATCTTGCCATCTCACTAATGATGTGGCAATTAGTCAAGTCAAACTTGACTCTTTCTCTTCCTCTCAAGTCAAGTCAAACTTGACCAAATCTCTTCCATGGTTGATCTAATCTAACCATTTGATTGAAGTCAACTTAATATAATGAATCTAATTCATTAAATTAAGTTGATTTAATGAGTTATAATCTAAATTAGACTCATTGAATACATGAATCAACTTAAGTCCAACTCAATTATCCCAATTAGGATTACTCTTAATCCAATTTGATTCATCAAATGAATCTAATCCTATTGGTTCATCCTATGAACCTAATCTCCATCCACTTGTTCTTTGTGTGTGACCCAATAGGTTCTTGTAACGTTGGCAATGTTTCTAAACTCCTTTAGAAACATAAGCAATGAGCGGCATCTAGCAATACATCATTGCTACCCAAGTTACAAGAAATGTTGAGATCCAACATCACCTTGTGACTACTAATTGTGACTCCTCACAATATATGACATTGTCCTTCTATCCTAGACATCTAGATTGATCAATGTGAGACATAAACCGTGTCATCCTCTAATCAATCTAAATCTTGAACTCCAAGTAGACTCACTCGATCAAATGAGCTCAACATCTCATGTTGACTCATTTGGGCATGGCCATGCACTTCGTGGTCTAACTCTATCAAGAATACCGATGTCGCTCCCGTCATATGGGAGGGATAGATCCCATCTACATCACTCACATCCCTCTGCATAATTCGTTATATACCCAGTAATCGCCTTTATAGTCCACCCAGTTACGGGTGACGTTTGATGAAACCAAAGTACATAACTCCTTATGTAGGGAACCATAGTGACTTCAGGTCTAAGGACTAGTAGTCATACTAATAGCCACATGAGAAAGTATATGACACTCATATAACGATCCATGATACTTTCTCATGGCTGGTCATTCAGTATACATTCTCTAATGTATACCCATGTGTCAACTTGATATCTCTATATCCATGACTTGTGAGATTAAGTCATCGAGTTGACCTACATGCTAGTCTTATTGCATTAACATTGTCCCTGAATGTTAATACTCGACTAGGAATGATTATGAGTAGTGTTCCCTATATCATCTCACTATCGGTTCAACTAACCGATTGATATAGGTGAGAACCGTCTACTCAAGGACGTTATTATACTTAGTTTATTTGGCACCAATACAAGTAAGCATAATAACCAAAAACCAAATGCCTTTATTTATATAGAATATGATACAACAAGTCCAAAATACAATCATCAAATGATTGGCTCTAAGGCTCTAGCTAACAGGTGACTCATCCACAATGGCTAGGCCACATTAGTGCACCCCCGGTGACCCTTGGCCTACAAATCTAACTTTTTTAACCTTGGTTAGTTTCTCCTTACCTTTAAATGGCTTTCCCTTGCCATTTATTGGTTTCTCCTTACTATAGTCATATGCAACCCTAGCATAAGACTTTCCCTTAGCCTTAGAGACACTAGATCGGTATCCCTAACCCGATCTATCATTGTTGGGTCTTTGGCTACCCAACACCATACCTAAACCCTTAGATCCAATATTGAATCTTTCTAGGGTTTTCTCCAACTTATCAAGCTTTGCCTTCAAAGCTTGATTTTTCCTTTCTAGGTTCCTAACCCTAGAATCAACATATCCACCATGGACATTCCTAGACCTACCCACTTTTCTAGGCATATGTCTCCCCTTCTTGGGATTAATGCCTTGGGTCTCCCTAGGTCTATTGTTTCTAGATTTTTCATGCATAGATTTCCTAGGGGTTTGACCGACAATTACCCTACTTCTATCAAGATATCTAAATCCAAAATTTTTCATTGCTACATGATGATAATCATTATTTTTCCTAACATGCATGGAGGAATTTAAATTTGACTTTAAATTTAAATTAGGGCTTACCTTACCCTTTACCTTTGGAGCTCCCCCTTGATATGAGCCTCCATTCTTCCTCCACTTCTTTTCCTCCTTCTTCAAATGTGCCAACTTTTTGATCTCTTTCTTCTTTGGGCATTTGGTGTGGTAATGACCCCGCTCACCACACGTGAAGCACACTATGTGCTTTTTCTCCTTCTTCTTCCTACAACTCAAATTAGATTCAAAATAAATTGAATTGAGTTTAGGAGATACCTTCTTCTTACCCATAGGACATCTACTTTTGTAGTGTCCCTTTTCATTGCACCCGAAGCATATTATATGGTCTTTTGACTTCACTTCGGTGGAGGTGCTTGCTAGGTTGATTTCCAAGACTTCTTCTTCTTCTTCACTTGTCTTGGATTGTTCTTCAACCTTTGAGGATGTCTCCTCATCCACACTAGTGGATGACATTTCTTCATCCTTCTCCTCTTTCTCCTCGGAAGTTGAGTGCTCTTCACCTTCCGGTTGCTCCTCCTCTACTTGAGCTTCTTCATCCATTTCTTCGGATTTTTCTTCTTCTTGTGTAGGCATAGGTTCTTCCCATTGAGCCTTCTTTATCTTGCTCCACAAATCGTGAGCATTCTCGTATTTACCTACAAGGCTCATTACGTCATTAGGCAAAATATCAATTAATATAGATATTACCTTGTCGTTTGCCTTTGACCGAGAGGTTTGCTCCTCCGTCCAATGTCGTGGGCGGAGCTTCTTCCCTTTCTTGTCCTTTGGGACTTCGAACGGCTCTTTGACCACCATCATGGTGTCCCAATCCGTGTTGAAGAAGATCTCCATCTTCATCATCCAATATGTGATGTCTCATAAGTCTCTACCTTCAAGCTTTGGCGGTTCAATTAAGCCGACCATCTTTGCTTCCTTAGCGGTTAGTCCAATGGAGAGCGGTCTCGCTCTAATACCACTTGTTGGGGATTGGTGACCGGCTTGAAGGGGGGTTGGATAGACGGCGCCCCCAAATCCTCGCTTCTTTCTACAACGTTAGTGCGCAAGCGGAAATGCAAACAAAGCAAGTAGAAAGCTAAATACTAAAGGAAAGAATGCAAACCAAGCTACACGATCATTTACGTGGTTCGGAGATAAAGCTCCTACTCCACGGCTGCCCGTAAGGTGGACGATCCCTATCCGTCGGTGGATTACTCCCCGGAAGACCTCCGGCTAGCTCAAACCTCCTTGTGGGTGGAGAAACCTCACCACAAACTCACCAAGACCTCTTGGACACAAGGGAAACTCTTGAGCACTTGTAGACTACTAATTAGACCTTAACCAAGTCTAATTTCGTTAGGGATAACCAAGCTTTCAAGCCTTGGTTATATAGGTCGCGGGTTGAAAACCCCGCCTACCAGTCGACTGCCAAAACATGCAGTCGACTGCCCTTTGTGGAAATTCGACCGTTACATCCCAACGACTCGATTCCACACTAACCGAGCGAACAGAGACATTCTGTTCGCTACCAGTCAACTGCACCAGTCGACTGCTAAAACATGCAGTCGACTGCTACAGTACTGCTACAATAGCGCTACAGTACTGCTACAGTAAAATCCTAAAACTAGGATTTTACTCCGAGTACAATCTCTCATGCACCCGTACCCTCACCCTTATGACTCATTTGACGCTTCATTTGCAGCTTTGACCTCTTGCCTTCAAGCCTACTTCCTTTGGCTCTCGTCCCTCGGATGCATTCAAGCCCGCGGCTCGTCCCCAATGTCATCTTTCGCGTATGCCTCGAAGTCGCTTCCCTCGGCCCTTGTCCTCGCTGCCTTGTCCACGGTCCCTCGGATGCTCCATCATTCACTGGACCCGAAGCCATCAACCTGAGTCACATGTGTATCCTGCAGTCCTGCATAACTCAAGTACACATATCAAATACAAGGGTGAACCTAACTTAAACCCTTTGCCCAAACACCAAAACACATGGTCTCGCGGACCATTGGGATTGCTCCAACATGACCGACTCGTCACTCTGAGTTGATAGCATTGTTACGATCCTTGGGCTCCGGACCACCTCCTTCATCATCCCAGTAAACTAGGCGTTATTGTATTTTCATCATGACTATAGTATAATGACTGTAGTATAACTTGAGTTATTGACTTTTACTTCATATATTACCTTGTCATAAATAGACTAGGATTTTTAAATTACAAAATTATTTTAAAAAATTGTCTTTAAAATTCTTGGGTAAAACTTTTTATATTTCTCAAAATTCCCTAGTTTTAGAATTTTTAAAAATCAGTTTAGCCTTAGAATAGGTCAATCCCTTAGAAAGCATATTCCTATAGATCTAAGGTTTGAGCATCTCACCAACAAACCAGGACTACCTTGTTTGTAAATTGCTAAACTTAGAAAGGGGTGAGATATATAGGCAGATTGCCTGGACTTAAAGATGCTTATATCAGTGAATTAGCATAAGTCTGGATGTTAAAAACTAAACAAATATTAATCATGTTAAGTATTTTGGTTTAGTCAAACACTAACTGAATACAATCAACTTAACCTGACTAACCAAGTGAAAGTTGCTATCATCTGATAGTTAGTAACTAACTAATGGTTAGACAGTTAAGGTATTTTTAATGTTAGGTAAGGGGGAAGATTAACTCAAAATTATTTTCATACTTAGTAAAACTATTTGTAACAAAATTATTTTCTTTTCTGTAAAAATGTTTTGTAAAAATTATTTTTGAGCATAATTGTTTTTAAATTGCCTTAATTTTACAAACTTTTTTTTTTTAAATTGGATTTTGTTTTTGATAAATGTTTTGAAAATTACTTTAATTTTACAAACTTATTTTTAAAATTTGAACTTGTTTTTGATAAATGTTTTGAAAATTACTTTAATTTTATAAATTTATTTTTGAAAATTGACTTTTATAAACTTATGTTTGGAAATTGCATTAATTTTGTAAGCTTGTTTTTGAAAATTACTCTGAAAATTAATTTAATTTTGCAAACTTATTTTAACTTACAAAGTTAGTCAATTTTTACCTTAATATTTTGTAAAATTATTTTAGAAAATATTTTTAAAATCATTTTAGATGTTGAAAATTGTGTTTGATATCGAAAGTTTAAAGCTTATATTTTTGCCTTAAACGACCTTTTCAAAAAAAATTTCCACTAACTTATTTTTCTAAGTTAACTCCCCTAGGTCAACCTGAAAATTTTATTTTCTGTTGTCAAATTTGTTTCCTTTTATTTTGCCATTTTTCTTTACTTATTTATACTTGCTATTTTTGATGAATGCCAAAGGGGGAGGGTTAAGTGGTTTAAGTTAGTTAGCAACAAAAACATAAAACAAGACTAACTTAAAAACCATATTGTTGATTATAATTGCTTACTTTCAGCATTTTTTTTCACTAACTTAACTCAGGTTGTCATTGCATCAAAAGGGGGAGTTTGTTGGTGCGGTTAGTACTAACGGTTTAACTCAGATTTTGATGAATGATAAAGTATGTTAAGTTAGTTTCGTTGTGATCTAACATTTTTGACTAAGTGTGCAGGAGAAGCCCAGCTTGGTCGACGGACTGACCGGATAGCAGGCACGAAGCTCAGCTAGATCGACGGGCTGACATGATAGCTGGCACAAAGTCTAACTAGGTCAACGAACTGACCTGATAGCTGGCACGAAGTCCAGACAAGTCAGCGGGCTGACGGGATGTCTGGCATGAAGTCCAGCTAGGTCGACAGGATAACTTGATAGCTGGCATGAAGTCTAGACAGGTCGACGGGCTGACCTGATGTCTGGAAGGTAAGTTAAGGTAAGTCACTGGAGGGGAGTGACTTAGTGAGGATGCATTCCCAGTTAGGGAACTTAGGCGTCGATCCAACTTATAATCATTTCGGGAATCTAAGTTGAGATCGTGACTAAATTCCGATCTCGGTGAGATGAAATCTAATTACTACTCTGTTTTACTATATTTGTGCTAACTTTTGTTGTGCAGGGTAATTTAACTTTTATTTTACCTCGGACTAACATTTTCTTGTAGGAAAAAAATTTCTAGAAAATGGTGGTCCGGGCGCCCGGAACTGGTCCGAGCGCCCGAAAGGCAAAAAAACTTATCTCGTCGTAATGTGGAGTGTGCTGATTGGCAGGGCCGACGTCAAGGTCTGGGCACCCGGAAGGGATCCAAGCACCCGGAGCACTCCTATATAAGGAGTCTACCTCTAGAGCTGAAGATACAACTGCTTCCTGCGACTACTCTATTGCGCTCTGCTCCTGCGATACGACGACGCTTCTCCGACAACTTGTGGCTCAAGTTTATTTTATTGTTGTCAGTATTTTATTTTTAATAGTTCCTGTACTTACTATTGTAATCCTGTTCGCAAGCTATTAGTAATTGCCCAACAAAAGTACTCGACGAGTGGGGGCCTTGGAGTAGGAGTCGATGAAGGCTTCGAACCAAGTAAAACTGGTTTGTGTTAGCGTTGTGATTTTTATTTTCCGCTATATACTCACTTCAAATTTTCGATCACTATTCACCCCCCCCCTTTAGAGACTTCTACGATCCAACAGTTGGACGTGAGAGCAAGCTCACTTATAACTCGAGCTGGAGTGAGAGTCTGAAATCCCGATCGAGAGGTCGTTGGGCGTGAGAACAAGCTCACTTATAACTCGCGCTAGGGTGAGAGTCTGAAGGCGTGAGAACATGCTCACTTATAACTCGCGCTGGGGTGAGAGTTTGGAATCGCGACCGAGAGGTCGTTGGTTGTGAGAGCAAGCTCACTTATAACTCACGTTGGGGTGAAAGTCTGGAGGCGGGAGAGCATGCTCACTTATAACTCGCACTAGGGCGAGAGTCTGGAATCTCGACCGCGAGGTCGTTGGGCGTGAGAGCATGCTCACTTATAACTCACACTAGGGCGAGAGTCTGGAGGCATAAGAGTATGCTCACTTATAAGTCGCACTAGGGTGAGAGTCTAAAGGTGTGATAGCATGTTCACTTATAACTCGCACTGGGGTGAGAGTCTAGAGGCGTGAGACCATGCTCACTTATAACTTGCACTGGGACGAGAGTCTGGAATCTCGACCAAGAAGTGACCTGGAGGCCTAACTAGGAAGAAATCTAGAGGTCTGACTGAGAAGTGATCTAGAGGCCTGACTAGGAAGCAATCTGGAGGCCTAATCAAGAAGTGATCTGGAGGCCTGACCAGAACTTCATCTGGAGACCTGACCAAGAATTTATCTAGAGACCTGACCAGGAATTGATCTAGAGGTCTGACCAGGACTTGATCTAGAGACCTGAACAAGAATTGATCTGGAGACCTAACCAGGAATTGATTTGGAGGTCTGACCAAGACTTTATCTGGAGACCTGACCAGGAATTGATCTGGAGGTCTGACTAGGACTTTATCTAGAGACCTGACCAGGAATTGATCTGGAGACCTGACTAGGAATTGATCTGGAGGTCTGACCAGGACTTTATTTGGAGACCTGACCAGGAATTGATCTGGAGGTATGACTAGGACTTTATCTGGAGACCTGACCAGGAATTGATCTAGAGGCATGACTAGTACTTGATCTGGAGACCTGACTAGGGATTGATCTGGAGGTTTGACCAGGACTTTATTTGGAGACTTGATCAGGAATTGATTTGGAGGTCTGACCAGGACTTGATCTGGAGACCTGACCAGGGATTGATCTGGAGGCCTGACCAGGAAGTGGTTTGGACGAGCAACATTTGTGGCTTGAAGGGATTATGCTCAGGTACTTCGTCTAATGCTCCTGCGACCACAAAGTGCAATGCATAAGGCTTTAGTCAAATTTAAATCTTACTCTGATTTCGAGGAGGAGTAAAGGCACCGAATTTTGATCAACACTTCCCGCTGTCTTCTTCTTCGTTTCCTGAGGTCGTCGCATGGAATTTTCAGTCCTCGAGGCATGGTTTTCACAAGGTAGGGCGTTCCTATTCGCATATCCCCCCTCCCATCATTTTGCTGTCACTTCCATCATAAATGCTCTTTCATAGGGAGATGACACGTGCCCCATGAACTTTACTCGTCATAATGTATGACATACACCTTTTGCACACTACCCCAAATCACTTCCGCTTCTCGATCTGATGGCTGACTTGTGCTACGTCGTTTCAGTTGTTTGGTTCGTTTCCCAATGTTTCCTAAGGGTTTTGATTTAAAACACCTAAAGGTTGTCCATCGTTCTTCCTTACCGCTTCGTCTTCCTTCGACCTTTCTTTTTCTTCGTGCTTTCGCTTGCTCGCCTTCTTCTTCGTGCCTCTCCAAGTACTCTTCCTTCTTCATCTTCCATTCCTTCTTTTGATCCTATAATAGCCGGCGAGATGGAAGTACCCTGGTACTCGTACTTTCGTTCCGACTTGTACAGGAGTAATTTTAGGTCAATTCATTCTAGTTTGCAATTTTCCGAAGCCTACAAGCTCCGCCCTCCGGGGCCCGATGATCATCCTTCTTCTCCTCTTGCTGATTTTGTGACCTTTTTTAAGGATCAGCTTCTTGACAGTCTTCATTTTCCCGTATATTCTTTCTTCTCTTCTGTAACCCAGTACTTCGGCATTCCACTATCATAATTCGCCCCCAATGCCTTCTGCGCTATGTGTGGAATGGTAATCCTTTGCTGCTTATATCAAATCCCCTTGACTCGGTAGATTTTCTACCATTTTTATGCGCTCAAACTCTCGGAACCAGGTGTTTTTATGATGCAATCCCGGGTCAGGTACAAGTTTTTCAAGGAAATACCTTCCTCTAACAAGGGTTGGAAGTCTCGATTCTTCTATGTCTAGTTACCCAAGTTCGTGTCTTGGCCTGCTAAGTGGTGTTACACCCTTCCACCTCCCTCTAAGCTGCGTGACCACCAACATCAGCCAGACTGCCTCACAGCTTCAGAGAAACTGGAGGGAGTGTAGCTTCGGCTTTCCTTCATATTGCGAGAGAGTATGTTATACACTTTCGGGCTTAGCCCTGTCCGGGCGCCTGTAGGCGCTCATTTTGGTAAGATCCAATGTCTCCCCTTTGAGGTCTTCGCTAACTGAGGTATCTTCTTTTTGTTTTCAAGAAGCCGTTATGTTTCTCACTTGTGCCCTCGACTCTTCTAAGTTGCCAAGCAATATTCTGAAGAAGCGGAGCCAAGAGATTTTAACGGGCCGGGAGGTTCCTCAAGCCCTTCAGGCCAGCGCCTCAGCGGAGGCTATCTCGCAACAATCTGGGGACCTTGAGGCTCAGGAAACTGAATCCCTCCTCACCGAGATGACCGTCGGTGAGAGGGTTCCCTCTCCAGCCCCTGAAAAGAATTTACACCTCCAGCGCAAGAGGAAGCAAGTTATCCCGTCAGTCTAAGCTTCGCCATCGAGGCCTCCCCTCTCGCAAGCCTCCTCCAAGGCGAAAACCCCTACTCGGTCGACCCCTTCTCCGTCCATAAAGTCTTTGACTTCTACTCCCGTTCCTGTCTTCATCCCAAAGCAAACCAACTCTCGAGCGGGAGACCAGCCCAGGGACTCCGCTACCCCCTCTCTTCAACCTTCTGCTCCAACTTTGGCACCTGCTTCTTCTTCCTGCCCCAAGGAGCGCCTCAAGAGCAAGTATGTCTTCACCTCCTCCTTCCAGCTGCTGTCTCTACAAGTGTTGGGCCCCATTCTTCTGTTAGCGCCTCTCCCCTCTGTAGTCAGGTGCATTTCCATGGGGCCCTGGCTGACTCATGGAAAACTACTACCGACCAAAGTTTGGAAGGCCCGTAACTGGAGTTAGCCAACCTGTTCTCATAACAGCTAGTATCGATGAATTTTTTTCTTTCTTTTTCATACCCTTGAGATAATGTTAATGCTAATCCTCCCCTGCTCTCGACAGGCCTATGCCCTAGGACTTATCATATCTCAATATGTGGCTGGTCTGCAGTGAGAGAATGAGTCTTTGAGGGCCTTTGGGAGCTGGAATCTCCCACGACCACTAGTCGCGTTTTTAATCTAACTGCCCTCAATATCCTGATGCAGTCATATCTTCAGACTGTTGAGGAGCAGACCCAGGTCGCCAGGGGCATGGCTCAGGTGGAGTTAGAGAGGGTACAGACCTTGCAGACCGCCCCTAAAAATGAGTGAGTCCAAACTCAAGTCTGAGGGACTGAGGCGTGCCTAGATTTTGGCCGATCTGGAAGAGAAGGAAGCAGAGGTGACTACCCTCTCTCTGTGGCTGCGGGAGCTGCAAGAGACCCACACTGCTCTAGAGAAGGATCTGGCGATCAAGAAGGTATATTTGTCTTCTAGCATCGATCAAGAAGCCGCCCTTCAAAAGTAGTGGGAGGTAAGCATGGCTACACTTAAGTCTCTCCAGGAAGACCTCTCTAAGGCCAAGGACGAAGCTACCACTACACATCAAGAGCTAGCCATGGTCCAAGCCGATGCAGACAAGGCCAAGGACGAGTTAAAAAACTATCAAGCTAGTGAGGCTGCTCGTCTAGAAGCTCACAAGGCCACCTTCCTTGCTTCCAAATAATTTGGAGCCAAGACATACAGTCTCACCGACCGAATGGTTTGTTATGGTGGTGCGAGGGCCTTGCTGTAGCTCTGTGAGAAAGGTTACCTCCGGTCATCCCCTCCTGACGACTTCTTGGACAGGGGTCGCCTTCTCTGAGAGCTTCCCGATGATGCGTTTCCTTCTTTTGATGATTAGATTGTGCTAATCTTATACCCTTCTCTTCTAAGGATGTAAACTTTGGTTTGAAAATTATGAAAGGCATGTGTCTAGGCAAACTATCCTTGTGCAATGTATTATTCACTTAGTACGTTCACTTATAGTCCACACTACTTCCCACTCAATATATTCAAGTAATTTGTTAAGTGTTCACCCTTCTTATAGGTGCTTAGTACTTAACATCTATGTAGGTGTCAAGGCATGCGATTGATCTGATCCTTTTACCTGACCGGGTATCTATCTTGACCAGCCTGTTTAATGTCCCGACCGAGTTTGGTGATTGGGCTACCCGATCAATCGCTTTGCCTGACCAGTCTACTCCAGGGCTCCCGACCATGTTTTGCACGATCTGGCTACTCTCCTAGTCACGAGCCATGATACTCAAGAGTCTCCTCATAGGACTGAGAGGGAGCCAATGTAGCATCTCCTATTCCCGAAGCCACAGCAAACCTTTACCCCCCCCCCCCTCGTGTCTCTCACCTCCGTTTTTTCTGATACACCCCCTTGGCACAGTTTTCTAGGAAGATCCTATGACCATCATCTCTTTTAAGTCTATGGCTGATTCCAGCTACCTTAGGCACGGACCGTCTAATGGGCACTGATGACAAGGCCTTATGTACCCCCCTTGACAGCTATAAATATCCTTCCCTTTCCGTTTTACTGAACTTTTCGTCTCCAAAGTAAGCCTTCCTCTTGTTTTTGGTACCTACTGTGCTCTGACCCTTGTATTTCGTGTTTGTACCCTCTCATGGATTCCCCTGCACCTACCTATGCCCCCAGAGTTTCGACCTTCACCGACGTGGATCTGGACGATATTCGCTTCTCATATGAAATCCTCATGGCCATGCATATCATCATACCTTCTGAGGTTCACAGGGTCTCTTCCCCTTAGGAAGGGTATGTGACTTTTTTCAAAGAGAAGTTTGTTGCCGCCTTCGCCTTCCAATTCACCCTTTCTTCTCTGAAGTGAGTCATTATTTCTGCACCCCTCTTTGTCAACTTATCCCCAATTCTATGAGGATCTTGTGTGGGTTTGTCCTACTCTGTGAAGTGTGTGACATATCCTGGACTCCCAACTTATTCCACTACTTCTTTACCCCTCGCTGTCATAGTGAGAGCCTCTTCCGTCTCCAGGCCTGCCTCAAACTACCTTCTTTGTTCCCCTCCCATCCTCAGACTCGGAATGGAAAGAGAAATATTTTTTCCTATATTTCCCCTTGGTCGTGGAGTGGCCTATCCAATGGTGCTCAGCTCTTCTTTTGGTTCCACATCTAGGGGATTTTCTATAGACCCTGACTTTACGGAGGCCTCCACGCAACTGGTATGTTGGTGCTTAGACCTACTCAGGCTGCTAACAGACGACGTGTTGTTTCTGTTCAGGCTGAGTCGCATCCCCTCAGAGCTACCACATTCGTTAGGTAAGGCTTACCCTGCCCTAACTTGCCTTCGTCATCCTACTCTAATTTTGGCGCTCTTCTTGTAGCAAATACTCTGGCTCGAGCAACCCTGATCAAGCTTCTTCCCCTGAGCGAGTTGGAAACAAATCACCGAGGACGCATAATACTGGATAGGAGGGGTCTCTCGCATTCTGCTCCCCTTCCCATAGGGGTGACTGCCTCAACTACTCCTCATCCGATCGCCCGAGCAACCCCGCACGTTCACTTTGCTCCTGAGCCTTCAAGGCACGCTCCCCCCGTGCCTCCTGCTCGTCATTCCTGACCTCCATCAGAGGAGTCAGATTCAGATGAGCGACCGCTTTCGTGACGGACCATATGCCGACCTATGGGACTCGACCTGATATCCGAGGCCCAAACTAGCCTCTACTTCCGTTCTAGATCCCCCACTCCCGAGCGATCCTGTTAGGCCACCCCAAACCAAGACTAGAGCTGAGCGAGTGAAGACTCCTATTGTTAAAGAAGAAATTGACCTGAGGCGGTAATTTAGACCAATGCCCCAGTCAGACCTTCTCCCCCTTGACTGACCACTTCTTCTCAATCCGACCCTTCCATTCAACTTGAGCTTGCCCCTTCTTCCTCTGGCCCTTCTACTCAACCAGGATCGGCTTATACCCAACCTGGTCTCTCTACTCAACTAGGATCTACTTCCAACTAGTTGGGCCCACTGTTCCCATAGACGGTGCCAAATTGATCCTGTCCAGAATCTGAGTCTGATGAAAGCTGGATGAGTTGTTGCTGGCGTTGATGAAGAGGCGACTAGGACACCCTTCGCGTATACGTCTATAAAAACAGACCCCCACGTGGTACTGACGGACAACGATGACTGAACCGGTAATACTTGAGCTCTGATCACACTCAGACAAGCACACAGAACGTTAGAGGCCAGAAACCAGGGAAAAAGTCCCCGGAGCAAGCCCTCCGACGCTCAAGTCAGGTACTTTTTTCCCAGAAGAACAGTGTACGAAGGAAAAAGAAAAGTAGAAGACAAGTGCAAATGTGTGAGAGAGCGTACCTGCGCAAGGGAGAGGACCTCCCTTTTTATATGACACTGCGTATCTCTGGAGCCTGACTGATGTCAGGGAATGTTGGGTGTCAGGACTTGTCTGGTGATGGAGGACGTGTGACACCCTTTTGTGGGCTGGAAGAAGGTTCTATTTGCAGATGACCTTAGACCGTTGGAATATTCCCTAACATACAGTAGTTATTCTCTTACAGACGGTTATGATTCCCTGATCTTGTTGTCATATAACACTCTGTGTCCCGATCGGGTATGAATAGGAGATGCTCGAGATGGTCGGTAGTTGGCCTATTGGAAGAACCAGGCCTGAATATAGCCGAGCTGTGGAAACCCGACCAGTCGGAACAGGTCAGACATCACCCTAACTGTCCACCATGTCTCAGACCTGGATGTCTCAGATCTAGAGTCCTGGTCTATGAGAACCCGACCGGGAACCATGTTGCTGATGTCGTCAGACGATCGTACCTCTTCTTTCCCTAACTGCTGACTGGCACATTGCCTTGACCTTTGATTGTTACGTCTCCTTGACTTCTGACTATCACGTCCCCTTGACATCTGACTGTCACGCCCCCTTGACTTTTGGCTGTCACACCCCCTTGACTTCTGACTGTCACGTCTCCTTGACGTCCCCTTGACTTTTGACTGTCATGTCTCCTTGACTTTTGATTGTCGCATCTCCTTGACTTCTGACTACTCGACTATATCAGACTCTACCATTATGTACCGTATCAATAGTGATGATATATTTATTGTCTTAGAGTTATTTTTAGAATATATGTTACTATCTTTATATTTATTTGTGCTAGCATAGGGTTAACATGTTTAACTGAATGTGTGGCATATCTATAGAAAGTTTTGATGCTTGCCCCTTTGAGCCTAGAAAGATATAGATTATGTTAACTACTACTGTACTAGTATAAGTCCTGGTGGGAATAGTGATGATATTTCTATTGTCTTAGGGTTATTTAAGAATTTGTGTTACTATCTTTATGTTTATTTGCACTAGCATATGTATTATGTATTAACATGTTTAAATGAATATGTGGCATAGATGAATGTTATGTGTTAACAACATGTTTGTTATAAACTATTTGTTAATTTATTTGATGGATTGTATGTAGTATGATTGAACAATATTGATTAGATTTAATCGTATGAATGGTAAATGAAAATATAGTTATCATTTAATTTTGTAAATCAAATAAGATTAATATTGAATTAATCATGAATTACATACAAAAGTTATGGATAATTACTAAATAATGTATTTATCTATATTAGATTATAACTACTAAGAATATCATACTTACCTTTAAAAAAGAGAAAAATTAAATGGAAATAACTACAAAATATAAAACCCTAAGATACTGTAAAGTTAAGGAACGAGAAAAGTTTGAGACAGTCAATTAGATTATGGAAGAATCTATTGGTGGTTCTACCATAATTAGATTATGGAAAAACCTATTCTCTAGTAGAAGACGAAGAAGAGTGGATGGAAGAGCAGAAGGGAATCCTCCGGGAACGACGGAGAGTTGCAGAAGACGAGGAAGACGAAGTTGACGATTGACTTTCGTTTGTCCGTTGACTTTTTCTGATCATTTGCGTTTTTGCCTCTTTTACAAATTTATGTTAAAATAAAGCCCAAATATATTGCTTGAGATCCACACTCACACATAATCTCGAAGATTACAACGCGAGTACACACATAATCTCATAGATGCCATTATTATTCAATCCGAGCTATATCACTCTCTTCTCAAGGAGATGCCAAGAATGCCCTTGCGATTTTCCCACCCCCGCCTTTAGGGAGGAACCCTCCGGGCACATGCTCACTCCCAGTCCCATACACCACCCGGAGCACCTCTGCCGGAGTTCGCTGGTAGCCGAGGGAATCCTCGTTGGCCGACAGTATGTTGGTGGACAGCCTTGCCTCGGCCCCCAGCTCCCGCGGCACCAGCAGCCCTTCGTCCCTGACGCCGCACATCGCCAGCCGGTTCCTCAGCTCCGATATCCGATCCGTGAACTCCGCCACCGTGATATTGTACGGCGCCACCAGCTCGTGCTTGCGCTGATACAGAATCGCCCTTATGATCGCATCTTGCCCAGCTTCCACGGCCAACAATCCCGCCAAAAGCTGCGCAAATTTGCATTTACAAACAGTTAAGCTATAATATATATAAATTAAGCCGTTCGACGATCGATCTCTAGGATTACCCTCTTGGCGACGAAGCCATTGGTGTTGGGGTTTGCGCCGACGTAGGCGACCAAGCCCATGTAGGGAATCACGTAGGAGGCGAGGAGGTAATTGAGAGTGTCGGCGTAGGGATCAAATGGAGGATTCAGATGGCATCCCAAAGCATTGTCCATTATGTTCGCGAAGTTGTGAGCGCTCAAATCGAGCTGAGGCCTCGGGAACCCTCCGACGGTGCTCTTGATCGCCCTTCATATATCAGTTACGATACGCGATCGATCAGCTAGTTCAGAGTGAATAATTTAACCAATATATACCTCAAATGGCCGACTTCTTGGTAGCCAAACTCCTCGACGATGAGCCTTGTGGTCGCGTCGAGGTTGGCCTTCCTCGCGCCGATCGGCGGCGGCCCGCCCATGGCCAGCTCCGGCGCGACGGAGTCGAGCCCGCGGCCGAGGGCGCCGAACAGGAAGAAGTCACACTCCGTGTGCTCCAGGTTCAGCGCGAACTGCAGCAGATCCCTGTCCAGGGGGAACACCGGGGCCCCGATTGCCGGCGACTCACATGCTGGATTTCTGCCTACTCCGGTCACAGTCGCGACCGCGGCTGTGGAGAGGAGGAACAGAGACAAGACACGGACCGCCACGAAAGCCATGCCGATCGATCGAGCTCCAAGCAATCGACTCTGATGCACGAGATCAAGAGGGTTCCATGGCTTATATATAGCTGAGGAATCTCCCAATCACTCTCTCACCAGCTGTTTAGATGAAAAAAAAAATCAATCTTGGTGAAGTTTCATCACGAATGATGTAACTGAAGTGAACACGCACGAAACATTATTTTTTTCTGCACGAAAGACCAGCTGTCGGATCTTGAGTGAGTGAACCGGGGGTATGCTCCAGTAGAAGTATCCCAGTTATCATTCAAATATTTATTATTTGATTCCCAATTAGGAGGGATTTGTAAAAAAAAAATTCTCTAAATGAGACTTGAAATTAAGAGATATTAAGTTTACGGTGGAAAATTTCATAGAACTAAATCGTTCATCCCAAATTCAATCTTACCTGACCTGATTATTTTATTTTATTTTATTTTTTTGAGTGAGTGAATGGCCACATTTCAGTGTAGTTTTAAAATGAAACCTCTGTGAATGTCTGAGGATATATGGAAAGTTTAGTGGATGGAAGTTGAATGAGGAACCACCGGATTTATTGATCATTATTAAAAAAGGTAGATGTTAATGTTCGGCAACTCCATCTGCTCAAATATATGTCTCACACATGGTCACTGACTGGACATTGTTTACAAACACAGGCTAATCTTTAGTGGAATGAGTTTTTTTTGGATGAGAAAAGAAAAGGAAAGGAGAAAGAAGAACGCCAATTAATACAATATTTTGAAATTCATCCATTATCTCTTAGTTTCAGTTACTAATGGTGGTGTCTCGAAGCAGGAAGAAAACGACTAAGACCATAGCTAGGTCGTCCTGTACTGTCTAAAGTAGTTAGTTAATCATTGAGACTTGATTGCTAGAATGCTCAGCAAAAATAATTCAATGGACTATCCTGCCATCGTACTCCATCTAGGACTGTACCTCTAATGATGTTCAGATCTTTTTGAATCATGAATGATTTGTCTTTCAGCCACGAGCTTGATGGTCGAGTTGAAGTCGGATTAGGTTTGGATGGAACTCATTACGTAGACAAGGTGATTAATAGCATTGGGTTAATTTAGTAAAAATGTTTAAAGAATTGGAGCTTCAAATCCTAAGAGGCATATGTCCTCGGATAAAAATTCCTTTCATCTTTTAATTACTTACGAATGACTATAAATCGACTTCATAATTTATCTTACTTTTCATAACTTAAAAGCGAGCCCTAAAAAATGTCTGGATCGTAATCACCCATTTAAAAAATTGGAGCTTGTATAGCCCCGCCCCTCTGTTTCCCTCCTTGTGTGACACCATTATCTCTTCCCTTGCCGACCCCGCGGGTCATATGATCTCAGGGTCGAGCCCATTATCTCTTCCCTTGCCGACCCCGCGGGTCATCTGATCTCAGGGTCGAGCCCATTATCTCTTCCCTTGCCGACCCCATGAGTTGGTATGTGACAGTAGTTGTCACAATGAGATCTTAGGATCGAGCTTCGGGGCAACGGAGGAATAAATCTCCTATCTCCGTATTACACCCTGGCTACTACATGCCCGTTCGGATGCTACGATTTATTTCTCTCGTGATGACCTTAGGTCAAGTGCGACGGAAGGGCTGAGACGAGCGTTTCAATTTTTTTTTTTGTCACAATTATCTCTTCCCTTGCCTATATTCTCGACATTTTTTTTTTCATTCTGCTTGCACGCGTCATGCAAGTGCCACCGACCTCTCTCTTCTGATATCGCACTCTTTTTCTTTTCTGTAATTTTGATTTTCTTATTTATTCTCTTAAATATTTAATTACTGTATCATACTTATGGGACACCTCTGTTTTTTGTTTTTTTTTTGTTTTTTTATTTTTTTTATCTGTAACGGTAAATTATATTTAAAGTCGTTCATGACTTACACGGTACAATTTAAAAATTAAAAGACATGCGTTTAGATTTGTGTACGCATCCTCTCAATATTTATATTGAGGCACTCTTTTTATGTTACATTTATTATGAATTTATCAAATTAAATAGATCATACATGGTATATTCAAGTGACGAACTTTATTGAGCATGCTTTCTTAATGAAATCACAGTTGATAGCATGTCCACCATGGTCCGGAATGTGTGGCTGATGTGTAGCCAACTTCTAACCTTGTCCCATAGAGGTTTGGTGATGGAACAGTTGAAAAGAGGTGGTCTGATGTTTCGTCTGTCCGTTGGAACAACGAACAAGTCATGCAAGCATCATATGACAATCTTTCCTTGGTGCGCATTCTGTTATTCGCAAGCTGCCAAATGATAAATTGGTGCTTCAGCATGATATATAGCTTCCATACTATTGGTGCAGTGGAGATCGACAAGAGGGGGGTGAATTGCTGAAAACAAAAATAAAATATATCCTACTCGTACTTTCAACTCAATTAGTGCAATAGTGATAAAATAGTAAAGCAATAAAAACTAAATACAGAAAAACAGAGAAGACCGGGATTTAACCTGGTTACAACCAAGAAGGTTATTAATCCAGGACAATAGAAAAAGCGCAGTAAGAAAGATCTCCTTCTCTGAAGGCGGAGAAGCCTTTTACACTTTGGAAGCTCACTAGTTGCTTAGGAATTGCTTACAAATTGATTACTTGAGTTGTTGTTAAATTCTTAGCTCCAGGGGCCTTTTTATAGCTCCTGAAAATTCTATCCCGAGGGTCCAAGGCGCCTCCAGCTCGATGAGTGGATAGAATTCTATTCGGTGCTCGAACGGTCATTCTGACCTGGCTCAAGGCGCCTTCAACAAGCAATGAAGGCGCCTTCAATGTTCAAGGCGCCTTCAATGCTTGTTTAAGGCGCCTTCAAGCTACAGTAACTTCTGCTACAGTAACTTCCTGCTACAGTAACTTCCAACCTCTTTTGATTCCTTTTCTTTTTCACTTTGGCTTCAGAAGCTCCGTTCTTTTGGGTAATTGCGGCCAACCGGAATAGGGCTCACCCGAACCCAATTCCCGGCCTTCTCCTCGAGCAGCCTTCCGTCCCAGCTTACGTCCCTCGAACGCCGCGCACGCTCTTCACGCCCACCGGAGTACTCTTCCGCAGCTCTCTCGTCCTTCGGACGCACCGAGCCCGTCGGCTCCCTTCCCGTGCCGTCCTTCTCGCTAGCTACGTCTTTCGCTTGACTTCCTGTGCTCCTAAGCTCCTGCACACTCAGACACAGGGATCAAACACAGCAGCACCTAACCAACTTGGTTGATCACATCAAAACTACCACGGGGTCCAACAATCTCTCCCTTTTTGATGTGCATCAACCCAAGTTTAAGTTAGGGTAAAAATAGACATAAACAGTAATTTTAAAGAAAAATTACTAAACTAACAAGTTAAGAATAATTTTTGCAATTAGTAAAATTGCAACACAAAAAAAATTTTAAGTTTTTCTAACTCCCCCTAAACTTGTACTTTCTCTCTCCCTTTGATCACAGCAAAATGGGGTCCTAATTAGAGGGAACTATTAAAAAAAATATTCTAAGTAAATGAATTTTCAAACAGAACTTTCCAGAAAAATATTTCTACCTAAAATGAATTTTTTTAAAAAATTCTAAGTTAAAAGACTTTTTTAAAAAAATTCCAAGTAAATGAACTTTTAGAATTTTCCAGAAAAAAGTATTTCTAAAAATAAACAAAATTTTCAAAAATGTTTGATTAAACTTTCAAAGTATTATTTAATTCTAATTTTTAAATATTTTTTCAGAAAGTTAATTAAACCTTTCATTTCAATATTTCAGCTTCCAGGTCGTGGCGAGGCACTAGGCCTTCTTGGTTATTGGAGCAACAACCACTTCCTTGACAAAGCCTTCATAAAGAAATTTACTGTTTAATTTTCTTCTCTAAAAGCGCTAAGTCTAATATTTCAACTTAGATCAAATATTATGATTTTTAAATTTCCATTTTAACTTCTCATAATTTCTCAATTCACAGTTTTTTATAATTGTAGCAAAAAATATTGAGCATGCAGAAAATTGTACATTTTCTAGTGTTAGTTTGTCAAAATCTCTTAATTGACAAATTATGTCTTTTAACTCAATATTCTTTAATAGTTTTTCAGTTTTTACTTCAAAATATTCTTTCGATAAAATAATTTGTAATTTACGAAAACCTTTCGGCAATATTTCAATTGAATCAATTAATTTGCCAAGAGGTGGAGACCATACCTGACTTACCTTGTCGGCGGTTGATTCTCCCCCTATTACGTTGTTTTCGTCTTCTGATGTTTCTCCCCCTTCATCGATGCTCATTTGTGATGAGCATTCTATGTCTTCAAGTTGGAGTTTGGTTACTGGTTCTGTCTTGGCACTTACCTCGGTTTCGGACTCTTCTGACGTCGGGTCAGTGTCCATCGAGGAGTCGGATTCAACTTCAATTTGTTCTTCGTGGAGTCTTAAGAACTTTTCCCAAAGTTCTTTCGCACTTCGGTAGTCGCCAACTTTAACGAGATCTTCATCTGGTAGTACGCTTAGAAGATGAAATTCAGCCCGAGCGTTTGCCATAGACTCGTCACGTTGGTTATTGGTCCAGAGGTGCATCTCGAGTTCTTCTCCATTCGTGGTCTTTGGTGCTTCATAACCAAATTTCATTATTAATAAAATATTTAAATCTTTGTTAAGATATACCTCCATCCGGTGTTTCCACGTCGCGAAGTTTCCGTCGAATTTCGGGGGATCAATATTCGCTCCGGCCATCGTCTTGATCGTAGTGCTTCAGTTGGCGGTTAGTCCTTCTGAGGCGATCAGGCTCTGATGCCAATTGTTGGTGCAGCGGAGACCGACAAGAGGGGGGTGAATTGCTGAAAACAAAAATAAAATATACCCTCCTCGTACTTTCAACTCAATTAGTGCAATAGTGATAAAATAGTAAAGCAATAAAAATTAAATACAGAAAAACAGAGAAGACCGGGATTTAACCTGGTTACAACCAAGGAAGTTATTAATCCAGGACAATAGAAAAAGCGCAGTAAGAAAGATCTCCTTCTCTGAAGGCGGAGAAGTCTTTTACACTTTGGAAGCTCACTAGTTGCTTAGGAATTGCTTACAAATTGATTCCTTGAGTTGTTGTTAAATTCCTAGCTCCAGGGGCCTTTTTATAGTTCCTGGAAATTCTATCCCGAGGGTCCAAGGCGCCTCCAACAAGGTCCAAGGCGCCTCCAGCTCGGTGAGTGGATAGAATTCTATTCGGTGCTCGAACGGTCATTCTGACCTGGCTCAAGGCGCCTTCAACAAGCAATAAAGGCGCCTTCAATGTTCAAGGCGCCTTCAATGCTTGTTTAAGGCGCCTTCAAGCTACAGTAATTTCTGCTACAGTATTTTCCAGCCTCTTTTGACTCCTTTTCTTCTTCGCTTTGGCTTCCGAAACTCCATTCTTTTGGGTGATTGCGGCCAACTGGAATAGGGCTCACCCGAACCCAATTCTCGGCCTTCTACTCGAGCAGCCTTCCGTCCCGGCTTAACGTCCCTCAAACGCCGCGCACGCTCTTCACGCCCACCGGAGTACTCTTCCGCAGCTCTCTCGTCCTTCGGACGCACCGAGCCCGTCGGCTCCCTTCCCGTGCCGTCCTTCTCGCTAGCTGTGTCTTTCGCTCGACTTCCTGTGCTCCTAAGCTCCTGCACACTCAGACACAGGGATCAAACACAGCAGGATCTAACCAACTTGATTGATCACATCAAAACTACCACGGGGTCCAACACATACAACGTCTGACTATGTTAACTTGTTGCTTCTAGGTTTGAAGAAGTCATATGAAACTGTCACTCCTCGCTGCTACGACTGCTCAAATCAACTATCTAACAATATATATAAAGATTTAAAACTATTAAAATTGGAACTAAATAAATTTATTTAGAAAAATAAAATAAAATAATTAATAATTAATAAAGAAATAAATTTATAAAATTTATTAGAATTTTATGAGATTTTTATGAATTTTAAATGGCCCATTTTAAATTTTATTTAAGTTAGAAGATAACAGAACTTAAACTTAGTTTTATGTAAATAAACCCTAAGTTCAATTACCATCATTGCCTTACTCCCTCCCCACGCACGCGACAGCCACATCTGCCCACCACGCGCTTGATGGCGTCGTCTGTGTGCCAACCGCAAGCGTTGCTCCCCTGCCCACGCAATTGGCCGACGTTGGCGTCTTCACCCCTCCGCATCGCTCCTTCACCCACGCGCTCACTGCGGTGTTCCGCCACATGTGCGACAAAAGTGTCGCTCCCTGCACGCCGACCACTAGCGCCACTCCTTAGCCCGCGAGATCGCCCGACGTAAGCGTCGCGTCTGTCTCCTTCCCTGACCATCGTCGCTACCTACTTTTCTTCGGTCGGGTTGTTGCCCTCGCAAGCGTCGTCGTTTTCCCCTCATCCTGGTCCTACATCGTTTAACAGCTAGGAGGCCCGAGAGGCTAGGAGATTATGAAGCTGAGAGGCCCGAGAGACTGGGAGGCTCGAGGATTTCTTGTTTGGAATCACTTCAATGATTTTCACCAATCCTCTTTTATCCACGTGGTACCTGTTGGATCGAGATGCACTAGGGGGGGTGAATAGTTCTCATGGCTTTCACTTTTCATATTCGAAAAACTATCGAGTAAATACAGCGGAAATTAAAACACAACACAGAAGGACACCAAGTGTTTTTACTTGGTTCGGAGCCTAGGGCGACTCGTACTCCAAGGTCCACGCTCGTTGAGCGTTTACTTTGGGCAATCACTATAATCACGCAAGTATTACAAAAGTTATTACAATAACAGTAATAGAAAAACTATACCAACAACAAAGAAATGAAACTTCGCAGCTTCGGGTCATCAGGGTCTTGTTGTAGCTCAGCCGAATCGTCTCGTTGGCAGTTCGCAGTTGAAAGATGGCTAAGAATGTGTTAATCCATGCTGCTGCTCGAGACCTTCTTAAAAAGCCCATTGAGGGCACCTTCAACCTCCTTGAGGCCACCCTCAACTCCGCCGGTTCCGCAGCGAAGATAAGGGTTGAACAGGTCGCAACCTATCCTCTTGAAGGCGCCTCGATCTCCCTTGAGGGTGCCTCCAATGTCATCCGAGGCGCCTCAACACTCCATGAGGGCGCCTCCAGCTTGGCTTCCTGCGCAGCTTCTGCCAAAGCATCCGAGACTCCTCCAAGCTCCATGGAGGCGCCCCGAACACTGTTCATCCGGGTTTTAAGTGCCTCTTTTGTTTCCTGCTAGATACGTTAGTCCCAAAATACCCTACAACACAAAGTTAGCCCATAATAATCAGATAAACAAAGATGTTTGACATACACCGGACTGTCCGGTTCTAACTTTGGATTTTCGACCGGAAACCCTAAGTCGAACTGATGCCTATTGTTCCCTCAGCGGGGAACGCATCCTCATCTACTCCACTCAGGAGAGTATACATGTTGCCAGTCCTGTCCTCCAGACCGACTGGACTTTTGGACAACGCTCGAGTCCTCAGGTCTTTCCGCTGGACGTCTGCTCCACGGCCCGTCCAAACTTCCACCTGGTTCGCGACACCAGGATTTCAACCTAGGATTACCGCCCCTAGGATTTTTGTCCAAAGCTTCGACTCGCCAAGACTTCCCACCTAGGGTTACCACCCCCTATGACCTAGGGTTACCGCCCCCTAGGGTTTTCCCTTTGCCTAATCGCAGCTAGGATTTTTCTTCACCTAGGGTTACCACCCCTAGGGTTTTTACCTACCTAACCACAGCTAAGATTTTTGCCTAAGTAAACTTAGGACTTTCCTGCAATCTCAATCACACATGTTAGATAACAAGACAACTTAACTTTGAATACCTTGACATAATCAAAATATGGGTTTGATTGTCGGATGCTTCCCGCACCAACAATCCCCCCTTTTTGATTATGACAACACAGTTCAAAGTTAAGTAAAAATATAACAAACAATAAATAGAGAAATTTTAAACATGGGCATGAATGTAATGAAACTTATTCTATGCTCCCCCTTTCATTTTGTTTAAATTCTTAATTTGCCTTTCATTTTGTTTAAATCCTTAATTTACTTATCCTTTTGCTTAACTTTGACTTTTCTCTCCCCCTTTGACATAAATCAAAAAGAAAGAGTAGAGAGAAGAAAAAAAATAGAAAAATATTCTATGTAATTCTAAGTTCCCCTGAAGAGTAGCACTTAGCTAAATTTAGCTTTGAAAATACTTAGCTAATTTAGAAATGCTTTGAAAAATATTTAATTTTTTCAACAAAAACTTAGATAAACATAAGTTTTAAAATTTTTATATCTTTTTCAAAAAACAAACTTAGCTAAATTTTCAGCTTTAAAATGGTTATGTTGATAAAATATCTTACTAAATAGCTAAGTATAGAAAACATTTTAATTAAATTTAATGTTTAGTTTTAAAAATTACTTAGTTAAAAACTTAGCTGAAAGGGAAAACACTTAGGTTTGAAGAAAAAAAACTTAGTTAAATTTTTGCTTTGAAAACACTTTTATCAAAGTCTTAGCAAAACTTTTGAAGATAATTGTTTTGTCGAGTATTTAGCCTTAAAATGACTTAGCTTTAAAAAGACTTTGAGAATTTTAATACTTAGCTTCAAATGTAAAGGTTTTGAAGAAGGACTTACTTAAAAGTACTCAACTTAAAATAGATTTTGATAAAAACGTTAGCTTAAAAAAATATTTTGATAGAATCTTAGATTTAAAGTTAAAAACTTAACTTAAAAAAATAGTTTCTTGTAAAAATACTTAGCTAAGTAAGTGATTTGAAAAATACTTGAGCAAATACTTAGTTTTTGTAGATAATTTATTTTTCAATTTTTTAAAAAAAATAAATTGAAATTTTGAATTTTTGTTTTTAAAACTTAGATCGACTCCCTTCACTCCCCCTTGATTAATGTCTTAATAATTTTGAGGATCCTAGAGTCCAAGCATGTAATTTTAAAAAATAGTTATTTTATATTTTCCTAATTTTCCATCTCACTCATTCTAGGTTATCAAGTATGTTCAGCTTATAAGTGAGTGCGAGACGGAGTTAACTTTATTTTAATTTTATCAATATTTAAGAAAAATATTGAGACTTAAAATATAAGTTTAAATTTTCAATGAGTTTAAATTTTTAAAAATGAGTAAATATTTAAATTTTTGAAGATTTTGAAAATATATTAAAAAAAATAAGTTTGAAATGATAATCTTAAGCATGAGTTGAAAATTAGTTATCATGAAAATTAAATGAAAAATTTGAAAGTCTAAGAATTAATAATTTTAAAAAAAAATAATTATAATAATCAAGATTTTTGAACTTTTACTACGATTGAGATTTAAATTAATTAAAGATAATTAACTTTTGAAATTAATTATGATAATTATAATGATTTGAAAGTAATGATCATTTTGAAAAATAATTTGAAAATATTTATATAATTAAGTAAGATTTTAAAATTAATTATGATTTTAAAATTAATTATAAAAATTAAGTAAGATTTTAAAATTAATTATGATTTTAAAATTAATTATAAAAATAAAGTAAGATTTTAAAATTAATTATGAAAAAAATTAATTATAAAAATTAAGTAAGATTTCAAAATTAATTATGATTTTAAAATTAATTATAAAATTAATTATGATTTTTAAAATAATTATGAAATTAATTATGATTTTTAAAACTAATTATATTTTCGAAATTAAGATTCAAATTTATTAAATTAATTAAATTGTATTAAGGTTGATTAATTAGATTAAATTAAATTAGGTTAAATAAATTTGACTAAGTTCATCCTAAGTGCATCTCACCCGATTCTAAGTTGTCAATCAGGGAATCTTGTATGTTGTTGTGAGATGGTTAACTTTAATTTAGATTATGTCTAAGGATTAATTTACATTTAAGTTAGACTTAGGTTTTTCAATTAGTCAATTAAATACACATTTCAAAGATTGACTTCCAAACTGTGGCAAGGCACTAGGCCTTCTTAGGTATGAGATCATCCATCACTTCTAGACAAAGCCTTTCAAAGAAATTGTATATTTAATTTCCTTTTGAAGCTCCTAGGACTAACCAATCAAGTGTAAATTATGCCTGGGCCCTTAATCTATCCTAATCTAAGCATTTAGTAAAAGCAAAAGAAATAAAGCAATCATCAAACAATTCTATTTATTTATAACGATGGTTTTTCTATTGGCTCCTCCTGAATCATAGTCTCGATATGGTCTATCAAGGTAATGTATCTGATCCTTGGGGACCCAATATAATCCAAGTCCAACTTGATTAACCAAGTTCTACTTGGGGACCAATGCTTGGACTTTGCTTCTGTTTGGTCTATTCATAATTGACAAATACAATTTTTGTTTACGCTTAAATCCAAGTCCAGATCTATTGTAAACGACTCTTTGTTTTCTAATAATCAGATTAAGATTCTTGGAACCCAACATAAACTGTTCCAGCATGTCCTTAAGTTCTTTAACTTGAGTTTTCAAATTGAAATTTTCTTCCTCAAGTTGTTGGACTTGAGTTGAACTTCCAATTTGAACTGGCTCAGTCAAAGGACTCGAGTCAGCCGCTTCCTTAAGGGTTGTTACCTCCTTTTTGAGTGACTTGACTCGGACGTTGGATTTAGCCAATTTATTTAACAAATAAGGAACTAAATTTTCTAAATTATCTATGTTAATACCAGAAATTAAAGAGCTTACAGTAAGTTTGGGTCATTCGGAAACGGATACGAATCCGTGGCTTCGCTCGAACTTGATTTCTGATTCGCTCTCGATTTCAGAATCGAACTCAGACTCGATTTTGACAATGTTTGCTTGTCTTGGTAGAGCGAGGAAGCTTGCTTGTTCTTCTTCATCGGATTCGGATTCGTCTAATGACTCAGACCATGTTGCCTTCAACACCTTCCTCTTTCTAGCCTCCTTTGTCTTGCTTGTACCTGCAACCAACGCAATACCTTTCTCGACCGGAGTAGTATTAGTATTAGTCTGCTCATGTAACTCAAATAATTCGTCTATTAAATCATGCTTACTTACTTGCGTATCGGGCATGCCCTCGTGCAACTCGATCAGCTTTTGCCACAATTCTTTGGCGCTCAAGAATAGGCCGACGTGGTTCAGCTCCTCCTTGGTTAAGCCGCACTGAAGTGTACAGGTTGCTTTGGCGTTTGCTTCTACCTTCTTTATCAGAGTTGCATCCCAGTTATCACACGATATCAGTTTGCCGTTGCCGTCAGTTGGGAGTTCAAGACCAGTCTTGATGATCATCCATACTTCGAAATGAGTTTGAAGGTACAGCTCCATTCGGCACTCCAGTAGCAGAAGTCTTCTCCGGTGAAGAGCGGAGGTCGGGTTGTACTGTAGCCTTCTTGAAGAGTCATAGAAACTTGCACAAGGAAAACAACAAAAAGAAACTTGTCCCAGAACTTGATCCTGAATTAGTAGTGCGGGTTAAAAGAAAAACTAACACACGATCTCGAGTGGTGTTGCACCAACTTCGAAAAAAATTCGATTACGAAAAAAATCAGAGGGCGGCAAGAATACTGATTCTAATCGACTCCGAAAAACTAAAAATCACCACGAAAAATATGCTTGACTGGTGGTTGCACCAAATCGAAGCGACCTCGCTCTGATACCAATTGTTGGATCGAGATGCGCTAGAGGGGGGGGGTGAATAGCTCTCGTAGCTTTCACTTTTCGTATTCGAAAGATTATCGAGTAAATGCAGCGGAAATTAAAACACAACACAGAAGGACACCAAGTGTTTTTACTTGGTTCAGAGCCTAGGGCGACTCATACTCCAAGGCACATGCTCATTGAGCGTTTACTTTGGGCAATCACTATAATTGCGCAAGTATTACAAAAGTTATTACAATAATAGTAATAGAAAACTATACCAACAACAAAGAAATGAAACTTTGCAGTTTCAGGTCGTCGGGGTCTTATTATAGCTCAGCCAGATCGTCTTGTTGGCAGTGCATAGCTGAAAGATGACTCAGAATGTGTTAATCCATGCTGCTGCTCGAGACCTTCTTATAAAGCCCATTGATGGTGCTTTCAACCTCCTTGAGGGCGCCCTCAACTCCGCCGGTTCCGCAGCGAAGATAAGGGCTGAATATGTCACAGTCTATCCTCTTAAAGGCGCCTCGATCTCCCTTGAGGGTGCCTCCAATGCCGTCCAAGGCACCTCAGCACTCCTTGAGGGCGCCTCCTGCTTGGTTTCCTGCACAACTTCTGCTAAAGCATCGAGGTGCCTCCAAGCTCCATGGAGGCGCCCCGGACACTGTTTATCCGAGTTTTAAGTGCCTCTTTTGCTTCCTGCAAGATACGTTAGTCCCAAAATACTCTGCAACACAAAGTTAGCCCATAATAATCAGATAAACAAAGATGTTTGACAGTCATCGGACTGTCCGGTTCTGACTTTGGATTTTCGACCGAAAACCCTAGGTCGAACCGACGCCTATTGTTCCCTCAGCGGGGAACGTGTCCTCACCTACTCCACTCAGGAGAGTATAACCTGTTGCCAGTCCGGTCCTCCAGACCGACTGGACTTTTGCTCAGCGCCCGAGTCCTCAGGTCTTTCCGCTGGACGCCCGCTCCATGACCCGTTCAGACTTCCACCTGGTTCGCGACACCAGGATTTCAACCTAGGGTTACCACCCCTTAGGATTTTTGCCCGAAGCTTCGACTCGCCAAGACTTCCCACCTAGGGTTACCACCCCCTAGGACCTAGGGTTACCGCCCCCTAGGGTTTTCCATTTGTCTAACCGCAGCTAAGATTTTTCTTCACTTAGGGTTACCACCCCTTAGGGTTTTCACCTGCCTAACCGCAGCTAGGACTTTTGCCTAAATAAACTTAGGACTTTCCTGCAATCTCAATCGCACATGTTAGATAACAAGCCAACTTAACTTTGAACCCTTTGACATAATCAAAATACAGGTTTAATCGTCGGATGTTTCTCGCACTAACAATACCTACACTCTTTGGATCAATCCCATCATCCCAATCATCTAGGGGCTTTCACATGCACATCGTATAGCAAACTACCACCAAATATATATAAGACTTCGATATTTACTACTCGTACATCATCTAGAACAAAGTAGAGATGAATGTTATATGAGTGACAATTATTACACAAAGATGCACAGATATCTCAATTGAAAGTCAAAGACAAAAAAAAAAAATTATATCATCTCGTTATACAACACCAAACTAGTGAATTACCAGAGTCAACTCTTATTCATAAAGGAGAAGATCATCTAAAACTTGATACGGTTTAAATATTTTATTTTAGCACGCTTTTATTAGTTATTTAACAGTTGACTTGAGTTGTCATGTTTGGGTAATGTACTAGTAAAAAAAATTCATCTTTTTATCTATTGAAATTGATAAAAATGATAAAAATGATTCAATGTTTTTAGTAAATTTAGCTGTCAAATATATTTTAGTGGGTAATTAAATTGAAATGCCGATCAAATATAGATTAATCGATAAATTTTTTAAAATATTATCAGCCAAATATATATTAAGTCATTTTTTTAAAAAAATTATTGAACATTTATTTCAAAAATTTATCAGTTAAATATATATTTGGCAAATATGTTTAAAAATTAATGGACAAATATATATTTGACCGGTATATTTAAAAAATTTAATGACCATTTGTTTGAAAAAAATACTAGCCAAATATATATTTGGCCATTATTTTTTAAAAAGTTTACTAGTCATTTATTTTGTCAATAATTGTTTAAAAAAATACCGACCAACATAATGGTCGGGTACTCATATTTATTAATCATGGATTACTGGCTTATACGACGAATGAAGTAGGGCCCCAAGAGTTGGGATCGAAGTCAAGAGGGCTAGTTGATCTGGCTATTAGAATTCAATATTCATAGTCACTGTTCTTCACTCTGTTCTTCAACTCCCCGTCTAACTTGAGTATCGAAGTGCCTATGCCGTGGACCCCTCTCTCGCTTGATCACTGACATTTTTTTTCTTCTTCATTTCTTCTGTGATGCACATATTAGCTCACTCGGTGCAACGTCTTCTTGCGAACCGCCCACCATCTGAGTCATCTGCTACGTGTGAGCCTCCCTACTAGCCATCCATCTTCATTGTTTGTGAACAGAATTAAATTTGACACCGTCTATAAGAACTTCGCTTGGTTCTATAGCGTGAACATAAAGGATGCTGGAAGACTTACGAACTCAACCTTGTCTCAAAAGGATCTTGACCTACTTGAGATAGTAAAAGCGTAGAGGTTAGAGCAACAACATAGTAAGCCATTGTACTCCCACCATCGAATGCATCGACGATATCTATTATGGGGACTCACATGACCGAGCCAAGGACGAGGCTGGAAGGACCGATGGAATTTCCCCCGGCTCCTTTGTCACCGGTCGATTTCCCTTAGGTCCCCTTGCAGTCAACTGATTTTCCTTCTGCTCTGCCATCCCCGATAACTTATCACAAAGCATTATTCCACACACCCTTCAATAATAATGATCGTCCTAAGAAGTCCCAAGGGTCTTCATCAGGAGATTCACTCGCTCGAGACCTGAGAAAGGGGCAAGCTTTGGATGCTAGTAGCTCCCCCAAGCAAATAAGCACCCCTTTCTCGATGGAGATCTTGGAGGACAGGTTGTCGCGCCATTTTCGACCCCTTACCATAGGAGAATATAGAGGTGCAACGGATCCAAAAAACCACTCACTTAATTTAATAACGCAACTATACTACACCAATATACAGATAGTGTGAAAAAGTAAGTATTCTTCTTTCAGAGGTGGTTTAATTGGCTCCCTCCAGATTTCATCAATAGCTTCAAAGATTTTAGAAGGGCGTTCCTTCTGTTGGTGCAATTTTTTCTGAGTCAAGGTTGACCAGGTTGACTAAACTTAAGTTGGCTTAAACTTGAGTCTTAATGTTTGATAATATATAGAGATTGCAAGTATAATTGTCCATATGGAAAATTGAAAGTAGGTCAAGTAGATTGACTAGAAATTTTTTCTCTAAATGAGACGCGGAACCAAGGAATACTGGGCTTCTGGACCGTCCACCGTGATCACTTTCCGATATACCCTGATGGTCAGTGGAAAACTTCCGTGAAATCGGACTCTTCGCCCCAAGTTCGACCTTACTTGAACTTGTTATTTTTTTATTTTTTTTTAATTTTTTTGAGTGAGTTAATGACCACATTTAAGTGTAGTTTTAAAATGAAACCTCTGTGAATGTCTAATGATATATCGAAAGTACAGTGGATGGAAGTTGAATGAGGAACCACTGGATTTACATAAAGAGTATATATATATATAAGATAAATGTTAATGTTCAGCAACTTCATCTGCTCAAATATATATTTCACACATGGTCACTGACTGGACATTGTTTATAAGAAAAGGAAAAGAGAAAGAAGAACTCCAATTAATACAATATTTTGAAATTCTTCCATTATCTCTTAGTTTTAGTTACTGATGGTGGTGTCTCAAAGCAGGAAGAAAACGACTCAGACCATAGCTAGATCGTCCTGCACTGCCTAAGTATAGTTAGTTAATCATTGAGACTTGATTGCCCGACAATGAGCAGCAAAAAATAGTTCAATGGACTATCCTGCTATTGTACTCCATCTATGTACCTCTAATAATGTTCAGATCTTTTTAATCATGAATGACGCTTCTCTTTGGAGAATGTTGAGCCACGAGCTTGATGGTTGATCTAGTTGAAGTCGAATTAGGTTTGGATGGAACTCGTTACGTATACAAGGTGATTAAGAGAATTATTATTAAAAATCTTTAAAGAATTGGGGCTTCTAATCCTAGCTGACGCATGTTCTCGAGAAATTTTTTTTTTTCATCATCTTGTCATTTAACGATCGATTATAAATTAACCTCATAATTTATCAATTTTTCATAACTTAAAACGGGTCCTAATAAAACATTTAGATGCAAGTAATCACCCATTTAAAAAATTAGAGCTTGTATAGCCTACTCCCCGCTCTTTCCACTACAAAAAAAAAAAAAATAAATACACTTTTATCGACGGAAGTATCCGTCGAAATTCCATCAGTATATGACCTTACTGACAGATTACCAACGAAATTATAGTTATCAGTAACCGATCTGTTGGAAACGAAATTACCGATGGAATTAGCAAATTCCGTCGGTAATATTATATTGACGGATCATAATTCTGTCGGTGGAAATGTCGGAACAGTGTTTTTGGCATAGATAGGTTACCGACGGAAAACTTTTTCCGTCGGCAACCTATCGAGATACCGACGGAATCATTGATTTCTGTCAATAACTTTTTACGATAGATACCGATGGAACGTGATTTCCGTCAAAATTCCATCAGTAAACCAAAAAAGAATTCACAGGTTCAACCTGCTTTCACGCTTTCCATATGTACAATTTTCAAATATCCAAACCATCACAGATGATGACATTATAATTCATTACATACAATCCACACATATATCATATATATAACAATCACATATAAACAATCATATATACACAATCCACACTTAAACAATCATATAGCATTCTAACAATTCATTCATACTTCTTCATACAAACATATAATCCACACATACATCATATATATATAACAATCACATTTACACAATCCACACTTAAACAATCACATCCTAACAATTCATTCATACTTCTTAATACAAACATATAATAAACTAACATTTATACTATTAGAAACAATCAAAATCATCTAAAACAAATTAAACTAAACAATTCTGCAGAATATAAATACAAATAGTCATATATAAATCCAAGTTTACAGAATACATACCATAGTGTAAAGTACTCAAAATAATACAAGAATACAAGATAATGCTGGAAATGGAAATCCTGTCAAAAAACAAATATCAAATGATCATGTTGATGTATAAATAAACATTTTTGCATATATGTATAACGAATTTTATTTATAATAAAATGATACCTAAACAAAAATGAGCATATGATGATATGAAGAGCCAATATGTAAATAGAACCGAACGTGATTCCTGAAATATATACCAATAAAACATTTAGAAATTAAATGAGCATATTATAATATCAAAACAGAATAAATATATTACTACGGTCTATATATGATAAATAAAAAACTAGAGTGTAATTGAACATACCTCAGAAAATGCTAATCATCACCGTCTGATGGATCTTGAGTCTCCTGTGACTCAAAACCATGTGATGCCTGAGTAAAATTAGCCACGATCTCTTGCATCTGGGCTATCAGAGCTTCATTACTCTTGTCACGTTCGACTCTCCTCTTCTCCTCATCAGCTCTCCACTGATCTATATCAGTCATCCTCTGATCCATTGATTTCAATTAAGTGTGTAGTTCTTGATTTTCACATCTTAAAGACTGCATCTCACTAGAAGAAGAGGAACTAGCATGATCTGTCGGATTTCTCAGACAATCAAATGCAACTTTGGCTTGAGAGCCAAGGTTGTAGAGGGTAGAGTTTTTTGTCCTTCCACCGACAGTATCATAATAAATCTCATTTAGAGCATCGGTGGATAAAAACTGTGACTCTCCCCCCTCTGCTGATGGCTGAGATGCCTGAGCCGCCCTTTCTGTCATTTGTTGTTGTATACAAAAATATAATATTCAATTTAATCAGTATTACTAAATACTAATTAAGATAGAAATGAACAAATGTAATAAAGTTAATAATCTTACATGTAGAGTCTGAGATCAAGAATCAATAAATAGCACATCCTTCTTCTTGTGGGTCTTGAGAAAGACCTCCATACATGTGGGATGTCGGGCAAGCTCACGTTCCTACATATAAAATAATTTTGGATAAAATTATACAAGTTTGGTAATAAATACTTAATTTGTTACAATGTATAACTTTAAATTTTACTCACCAGATCCATGGTATACTCAACAATAGATCTGGATCCTGACGTATGCCGAGCGGTTCTGGTGCTCGGGCCACCTGGTTCTGTATTTCTATTTATTTTTTCCTTTTCAACATTTGTTTGCCACCTTTCTACAGCCCAGGTGGTCATCCATGCACTCCATATCACCTCAGAAACATACGCAGGTCTAGTGCCCTTCTTTCTCATGTAATACATATGATCTCTGTACAGTTTGGCACAGTATGTATTCCATGTAGCTTTAAATTCTTCTTCATGCCTGTCCTCCCATGTATATCTTTTCTGCAATTATAAGTTAAGCATTTAATTTAAGTGATAATTATATTAACTAGAATACCAAATATATTAAATTTACTTACCATAAATTCATTATAATAAAATAGCTTCATCTCCTGGTCTACATGCCTCCATGTAATACCAGACGCGCTAACTCGTTCTTTGAATTTTCCAGGGATATATGTGGCAACTTGGTGGCCATCAGGAGTGAACCTGCACGAAATAATATTAAGTTAAAAGAAATCAATTATATATGAACTTGAATTATTAATAAGAAAAAATGTGTACGAGTCCCTGACGACTCTAAGGGCCTTGTAGCCATGTGGTGCTATAGGCTGCTGCTCTGCCATAATGATATCTGTAAAATAACATTGCAACACATCATAATAAGGTGATGAAAACATGATAATATAAATACAAATTAATATGGAAGCATAACTTACTTGATGAATAATAATGTTAATACTTAATCATCATTAACATCTGACTAATCAACTTTGTACAGTTTCTATATCCTCATCACTAGATGAGCTTAGTTCAACTTCATCCTCACTGTTGGACATCTCTCCATCATCTATCTCTTCGTAAGTGACATTAACATCTACAAATAATTGAGAAGTAGATTGGAGTTGTAAATTAACTAAATGTCTCTCCACTTCATCATTTTGAAATGCATCATGATTTTGAGGAGTGACTGTGTTCGACATCTCTATGGTTGAGCGAGACTTCATTTGACAAACAAACAACCATTCACTAGCTCTTCTTCTCTTCGTAGGGTATTCAAGATAGAAAACTTGACCCGCTTGTATCCCAAAAATAAAAGGCTCAAACTTGTTGAATCTTTTGTTTGCAGTAACCTCAACTAAATTATAATTTGGATGTATTCTCACTACAACAAAAATGACTTTCCGCAGCGCACATTTATGCTATCCGCAGCACTCATCGCATGCTGCACAACTCCATGCTGTTAAAAGTCATAACACATTCGCAGCGCGCAATCGCGCGTTGTCGTAAATTACATTCGTAGCGCACAACCGCACGTGCTGTAGTTAATATCATTTGCAACGCGCAACTGCACGCTGCAGTTAATTGTACATAAAATAAAAAAAATATCACACATATAATTATAAATATCGTACAATTATCACTAAAGGAATAACTGTGTTACAGGCATATAAAAATAAATAAATATCATATAATTTTTCTTTCCAATAGAAATAACTATGTTCCAGGTTGATAAGGTAAAAAAAAATTATTTGCAACAAGCCTTTCCTCTCCTATGTCTCTCTGAAGTAGTGCAAGTAGTTCAAAGTCCACACTGATCTCTGATTGTTGCGTTGGTTCTTCTAACTCTCTTGCATTGGAATACATAAAATAGCCACAACATTAATAGGTCACTCGATTCTCACAAGCTAACATTCATGAGACTAGTCTTACAAAAATCAAACGACATAAATTAACATTAGATAACCAACCATTAATTCATGTGTCTGAAAAGAATCAAACGATAGTTTTCTTATTCTGAAATAAAGAGAGTTAGAAACTCATTAATAACATAACAAAAAAAATATTTTAATAGGGAGGGATACTCATTAACCTTCTGTGCTTGTACAAAGCAACCAAATTCCTAAAGTTATAGATAATAAAATATGCATTTTTTAAAATTATTTCTACTCAAAATTCCTTTCTCCACTGAAGCATATGAGGGCCCACATAAGAGTTGCTTTCTCATGATCAAATTTTCTAGCTTTCATAAACCTGCAACACGTAAAAGCTCACCCATAATCATTGTGGAAGTGCTGGAGATGGTAGCTACCAAGAGTAAATGCAACTTATAGATACAAATGAATATGTTCATAAACTGAAGTAAAAATTGCATTAACAAAAAAAATTTCCAGTTGGTTTGATATATTTTTACAAGGCCATTTAGTGAAAATACTCATAGGTCGTTTACTTCATTGTGATAAAATCAACAGTTAAGCATACACTCATTCCTTTCATATGGTTCTTTCTCAATAATATTAATCTCAAGTTTAGACACATCAAGAGGTGTTCTTTCTCATTAGCAAAAGTTTTGGAGAATCATGTTTAATATATAGAATTTCAAATATTAATCGATCTAGCATACCCATGAAAGGATTAATAAGACTGTTACTGTATATGAATTCCCAAACATGTGAATTAGTATGTTCATACATGCAAGCCTCAAGCAGAACTTAACTACAGAGCAGATGCACATAAAAGATTCAGTAATAACACCACATTGCTGTTGGGTGTTACAGGAGACGAAGGGGTTCGTTTCTGTTGTTGCTGCAAATGCCTCTTTGCTGCAAATGCCAAGAAGACGAAGGAGTTTCCTTTCCCCTTCGTCTTCCTCAACCTTCCTATAAAAGGAGCGTCCAAGCAATGAAATCAAAGACGCAGCAGAAGGTGATACGAAGGAGATCAAAGAGGGGCAAGCAAAGCTGTGAGGTGATTTGGTCAAGCAAAGGAGAACGTCCAGAGGCTGGGATTTGGCTCGTGAACCTTGAAACACTTTCTGGTTACTTGTGATCGTGTTTCTGACAGCAGCGACATTTGGTAGTTCTTCTGTGATTTCTTCGGGAGATCACTGTGAGTGGTTACCGTTTTAATTTCATTTTATTTCATGCTCTTAAAGATACAACAATGGTATCAGAGCATAGTTTTGAAAGTATGAAAATCCCTATGGCATGAGATCACTCTCGCATTTTTTTTTTCTGTCGCAAAGAAGATGAACAGTGAACAATGTTCATCAATTGAATTGAATCGATTGAAGTTTCATTTCAATCGATTCAAAAAATGTGAACAGTGCACTGAATCGATTAAGGAATCGATTGAAGAAAAAAAATGAACAGTGCTTCGTTTTGACGAAGCACAGTGGATAAATAAAAAACGCGTGCATTGAATCGATTCATGAATCGATTGAAGGAAAAAATGACTTAATCGATTCATGAATCGATTGAAGAGAAAAAAAAAAGGGATGAACAGTACGGTTTTGACGAAGCACAGTGCATTTAAATTTTTTTCTCTTCACGTATATAAATCACTTGCATGTTTAAAGTTTAATTAACATACATGAACAGTAGCTTAAAATTTAATTAAATATTTATTTATTTATTAATAATATATATATGTATTTAATTAATTAATAAAAAATATTTAATTAATTTATGGTTCAATTTACTGAAAATTAAATCAGGCCAACTTGTCCAATCAAACCCAGGTCTGATTTAAATTATTAGTTGATTTAAGCAGACTAGTTTGATTCAATGATACCAAGATTTGGTTCAAATTATTTGTTGGTTTAACCAGTTCAGTTTATTATTGAATTAACTGGGGTAATCTTGATTACAGAAGTTGGACTGATCAAATATGACCAGATTAGTTCTGTTGTGTCAGATTTGATCAAAAGATTAGATTTGTTCTAATGGGTCAAACTTAATCTAATGGGCAATTGGATGAATCAAACTGACCTAAGTTTGATCAATAAGTCTGAAATTGACTCAAATGAGTTTAAACAATAACAGAACATAGGTCAGAAATCTCTGTCCAATAAGATTAGTTCTAATGAGGACAGTAGATTAGAGCTTAAAATCCACATTCCTGATCGACTGATCCAATGTGTCAGTCACATGAGACTCTCCAAAATAAGGAAATTTATTTTTCTTAATTGCTTGTGCATTCTATATATTTTGTTCTATATGTGGAAATTGAATTTGACCAATTTTTTTTACTGGTCTGTCGATTTTGTACTAACATCATGATTTTCAATTCCATATACAAAGAACGATATACACGATGACTGGTCGCTATGAACGACAACATGAGCTATGGGAGGAGATCAGAATATAACCCGGATCACAGAGTCGGTAAGCTTATTGGTCGGCTTAATTGGTTGTTCTGGAATCTTGAGCAAGAAGGGTATCCAACCCAGGAAAAAGAAAGAAGATGGTCTCTGGTTTATTCATTATCGGAACATCTAAGGCAGATAGCATTCCAACTTTGGGATGATTCTGATGGGCACATCTAATATTCAAAGATGTGTAGGGAGTTACTTCATTTGGAATGGGGTCCTGAAGAATCTGAAGAGAATCTAGATCCCAAAGAATTAGAACTTAAAGAATATGAGGAGGATCCAGAAATGGATTATGAAGATTTAGAGGAGGATCCAAATCTCGCAGAATCTGAGGATGATCCGGAGATGAACCTCGAAGAATTTGAAGAGGATCCAGAAATAGATCCTGAAGATTTTGAGGAGGATCCAGAGATGAACCCTGAGGAGGATCTAGAGATAGATCCCGAAGAATCACAGGAGGATCCTCAAGAGTGTGTAGAAGATCCATAAATGGATATGATGGATACATCTGAGGCTGAACCACCCATCATAGAATCCGGGATAAACGGGATGTAATTACCCACTACTCTAGCATTTATCCTAGTGGAAGTAGTGCTAGCTTATCTATGTTACTAGTGTTTTGTTTACTGTCGTTATGTACGAATAGTGTTAGCTCATCTAGTTTTTGAGTCATGTAATAATTTCTGTCGTTATGTACGAACATAATTATATAATGAAAAGTTATGTTATATATTAACAAACTTGGAAATGATTAGTTCATTTCATGATATGATTAGTTCATATGAAAATGATTAGTTCATTTTAATAATGATGTCGTTCATTAGATGAGATATGTGTAATATGATTGATCAATGTTGATTAGATTAGAATATACAAATGATGAGTGGAAACAATGTTATCACTTGATTTTGCAAACTAACTTTAATTTACACTAAGTCAATAAATAATTGCACATATATGAATTACACTGAAATAATAAATAATGTGTTTATTTATGTAGATCGTGCCAACTAAAAACATCATAGCTGAACTCAATAAGGGTGAGAAATTATATGGGGATAACTACAAAATCTGGTACTTCAAGATACAATACATTCTTGAGGAACACGAAGTTCTAAAGGTTGTAAATCAAATCATGGAGGAACTGATTGATGGTTCTACAGCACAGCACAGATGTGACCTTGATGCCTATAAGGCATGAAAAAGGAAGGACTCAATTGCTAAAGGTATATTGATTAGTTCAATGGTGGATGACCTGATATTTGAGTATGAGTCATTACCATCTGCTCATGCCGTCTGGGTAACCCTTAGAGAGAAGTACAGTGGAGTCAGTCTGAGTAAGCTCTGTCAGCTAACTATCAAGTTTGATAGCTATAAAAAATGCTCAAATGTTACCATAGCCCAACATCTCAGGGAGATGGGTAACATGATTCAAAAGCTTAAGACTGCTGGTCATGCGTTGACTAATGAACAACAGGTTCAAGTAGTTATCCGTTCCCTTCCTGATTCTTGGGAAACGATGAAATAGAATCTGACCCACGGTGAGAATATCAAGACTTTCACCGATGTCTCATGTCATGTTGAACTTGAGGTGGAGAGGATTGAATCCGCAAGGATTTCTGATCAAGATTTTGTAGCTGAAGGTTCTGGTTCCAAGAATAAGAAAAGATGGTTTAAGAAAGGAAAGGGAAAAGGAAAGGAGACTAGTGTTGTTGTTGTTAAAAACCAAATCAAGAAGAAGGAAAGAGATATGGACAAAGGCCTATGAGCAAGTTGACCTGCTTCAACTGTGGCAAGAAGGGTCATTTTGCTCGGGATTGTACTGAGCCTAAAAAAGTAGGTCCATTGTTATCTTCTTTCCACGAGCAATATGTTGTAAGTACAATGTTGTTAGTTGATTCATATCCTTTGTGGATTGTGGATTCAGGAGCAACGAACCGCGTAGCACGTGATCGAGCTATATATGTGGAGTACCGTCGGGTTCCAGCTGGCAACAAATAGATATATGTAGGAAACAATGCAAGAATTGAAGTCAAAGGAATTGACACTTGCAAGCTTAACCTACATGGTGTTGGTGCAATCGACCTCTAGGGTTTCGATGTTTTACAATATGACCAAGGGTTGACCCAAACAGGAGTTGATGTGAGTGAGAAGTCTAATCAGGACTAGATAACTAGCAAAGAAAAGTCCTAACCAAAGGTTAGGCAAAGTGGAAGTTCCGGTGAGTGAAGTCGGACCCTAGTGAGTGAAGCTAGGTGGTGGAAGTCCCGGTGAGTGAAACCGGGCCCTAGTGAGTGAATCTAAGTTGTGGAAGTCCCAATAAGCGAAGTCAGGCCCTAGTGAGTGAAGCTAGGTGGAGGAAGTCCTGGTGAGTGAAGTCAGGCCCTAGTGAGTGAAACTAGGTGGAGGAAGTCCTGGTAAGTGAAGCTAAGCAATGGAAGTCCTAGTGAGTGAAGCTATGCAACCCTAGGAGGTAACCCTAAGTTATACTTGATATCTGTTAATATTGTGCTAACTCGGTGTTGCAAGGAAACTCAGCTAGGTCGACGGGCTGACTAGATAGCTGACACGAAGTCCAGACGGGCCGAAAGGCTGATCGGACGTCTGGCAGGTAAGTGAAGGTAAGTCACTAGAGGGGAGTGACTGTGAGGACGCGTTCCTGGGAAGGAAACTTTGGCGCCGATCTGACATAGAACCATTTCGGAACTTTAAGTCGAGATCTTGACTAGATTCCGGTCTCGAAGAGACAGAATCTAATTAATACTCTACTTGTTAAACTTGAGTTGTGCTAACACTTTGTTTTGCAGGATATATGTATTATATATTTACCTCCGGACTAACGTTTTCATGTAGGAAGGAAGCTGCTAGAAAACTGGGGTCCGGGCGCCCGGGATGGATTCGGGCGCCCGGAGGTCCGGGCGCCCCGGAGGTGAAAAATCATCCTCAACGTCATTTCGTCGCGTGGAGCTCATTGATTGGTCCGGCTATGTCACAACCGGGGCGCCCTAAAGGTTCTGGGCACCCCGAACCTCCTTTATAAGGAGGGTCAAGGCTAGAGCCAGAACAACAACTCAGAATCTGCTCTCCTGTGCTCCTGCGATGTTGCAAAGCTACTCCGACCACGTGCTGTTCTTTTGTTTTCTTTCTTTTGTCGGTATTGCTTTTCTATTAGCATTCATGTAATTTAGTTTGTAATCAAATATTCGAATTGCTAGTGGATTACCCATGGAAAGCATCTTGCGTGCGAGCCTTGGAGTAGGAATCGACAAAGGCTCCGAACCAAGTAAAAAACGACTCATGTTAGCATTGTTTTATTCTTTTGCATTTACTTTTTTATTGCATACTTTTGACAAGTTTTAAATCGATATTCACCCCCCCCCCCTCTATCGAACGCTTACAATCCAACACGTGGTGGGCGTACCTTATTTCTGCATGATGTCCTGTATGCTCTTAAGATTCAATGGAATCTAGTTTCCATCATTTGTCTTCTTGATTTAGGTTACAATGTAAATTTTTATAGCCGTTGTGTGGAACTTCGAATTAACTCTGTGTTAATTGGGTACGGTTATGTAACAAATGGTTTTATGGTTCTTGGTGTAGAACCAAATAATAATGATGGTTGTTTTTCAAACATTGCTCTTACTAGTAATGCTGATATTAATGATGAAATTTGGCATGCTAGGCTAGAACATATAGAACAAGAACGAATGAATAGATTAGCTAAGGAGGGTCTTTTAGGCACTCATGCTAAGATTAACTCGTCTATATGTGAGCATTATCTTGTTGGAAAGACGACAAGGAAATCATTTAGTAAGGCTATTAGGGCTGAATCACCATTGCAATTAATTCATTCGGATATTTGTGGTCCAATTAATATGAAGGCTAGAAATGGGAGTTCTTATTTCGTTACATTTATTGATGACTTCACACGTTTTGGTCATGTGTATTTGATTTCTCACAAATTTGAAGCATTGGATTGCTTTATTCGTTACTTGAACGAAGTTGAGAATCAATTGGAACGTAAGATTAAAACCTTGCACACTGACCATAGAAGTGAATATTTGTCTAATCAGTTCAAGACAATGTATAATGAGAAAGGGATTATTAGACAGCTAATTATCCCTGGAACTCCACAGCAAAATGGGGTTACTGAAAGAAGAAATAGGACTCTTCTTGAAATGGTTAGGTCTATGATGGCGCAGACTAATTTGCTAATCTCCTATTGGGAAGATACATTATTAGTTGCGGCCTATATACTTAACAAAGTACCTTCAAAGTCAGTTCCATCTACCCCACATGAACATTGGACAGGCAAAAAGTCGGATTTAAGTAATCTGAGACGTTGGAGGTCAGCTGCCTACATTCATGATAAGACTCACGAATATGAAAAATTAGGACCCAGAGGTAAGAAGTGTATCTTTATAAGGTATTTTGAGACTTCCAAGGGTTATATTTTTATTGGTGAGCGACAAGATGGAACCATCTCTGAAATAGAGTCAAGAGATGCTACTTTTCTTGAAACTGAGTTCCCAACACGAGGTGAAGTTGATAAGACAATTCCTCTATATGAGATAGAGAAGGAGGATAATGTTCCTTTATCAACAGATCAGGAGATGCCTGAATCTAGTCAACCGAGTGGGAGTAATTTACCACTGAATGAGTCAGTTTCTCAACAGTCTAACCTTCGAAGAAGTAGTCGTCAGATTATTCCTCGGAGAAGGTTTGATATTGAGAATGAGGCATTGATGGTTCTCCTAGTTGATGATGAGGAACCTCGAACAGTTGAGGAAGCTTTGAGATTCTCGGTTAGAAAAGAATAGAAAGTTGCAATGGATGAAGAAATGGAGCCAACGAGAAAGAATCAAGTTTGGGATTTAGTCGATCTTCCTCCATGCCGAAGGGCTATTGGGAATAAGTGGATTCTCAAAGTAAAGAGGAAAACAGATGAATCGATTAATCGATACAAAGCTTGATTAGTTGCAAAAGGACATACCCAAATGGAGGGTATTGACTTTGAAGAGACATTCTCCCCAGTTGTGAAGTTTGTGTCAATACGTGTCATCCTAGCTATAGTAGCACAATATGACATGGAATTACATCAGATGAATGTAAAAATGACTTTCCTTAATGGTAATCTTGACGAAGAAATCTATATGATACAACCAGAAGGTTATGTTGTTGAAGACTAAGAGAAAAGAGTATGTAGACTTCGAAAGTCTATATATGGGCTAAAGCAAGCATCAAGACAATGGAACATAAGATTTAATGAAGTAATATTGTCTTATGGTTTCGAAATGGTCAATGAGGATCATTGTGTTTACCTAAGAAAAGAGAAAGGAAAGTTTATCATTTTATCATTATATGTTAATGATATGCTAATAGTTGTAAGCGACATAAAGTGTGTGATAGAAGTCGAAAGTTGGCTTTCATCACAATTTGACATAATAGATATGGGAGAAGCAGAGTACATCTTAGAAGTGAAGATTGTTAGAGACCGATCAAAAAGGATTTTGGGTTTGTCTTAAGAAGTTTATATCACTAAGATGCTACAACACTTCAATATGTCAGATTGCAATATTGAACAGATGCCTATAGCGAAAGGTACTGTTTTTAGTAAAAGTATGTATCCCAAGACTCTTGAGGAAATAGCTGAAATGAAGAAGAAACCATATGCCAGTGCTATTGGTAGTTTGATGTATACTATGTGGTGTACTCGTCCTGATATAAACTATGCTGTTGGCTTAGTTAGTCGTTTCCAGTTAAACCCAGGATCGAGACACTGAAAAGCAATAAAGAGGATATTCAGATATCTTAAAGGAACAACGAATTATTGTCTCTTCTTCCAATGATCAGAAATGAGCCTAAGTGGCTACACAGATGCAGATTGGGCAGGGGACCTTGATGATAGAAAATCCACATATGGCTATATCTTCTTACTGAATGGTGGCGCTATCTCATGGAACAGCAAGAAGCAGGCTTGTGTAGCCTTGTCGACAATGGAAGCTGAATATGTGGCTTGTGCAGTGGCTGTGCAAGAGGTTGTCTGGCTAAGAAGGTTCCTGAAGCATCTGAAGATTGCTGAAAACAATGGGAGTCCTGTTACAGTGTGTTGTGACAGTCAAGCTGCAATAGCTTTTTCCAAGGATCCCAAATATCACAGCAAAGGCAAGCATATAGAAATTAAGTATAATTTTGTAAGGGATATTGTTGACAAGAAAAAGGTAATTCTTGAGTACATCCCTACATGAAATATGCTTGCTGATCCTTTTACTAAGCCATTGACTAAAGAGTCATTTCATGGACATGTGAAGTCTTTGGGACTTCGAAGAATATAACTAATTGTAAAGACATTTTGATAAATGAAAAATGTCATGATCTATTCAGTGTATATGTCCTTGTTACATTCGAATAAAAGTCTCGATAAGCATGTTGGCAGATTGAGATTGGTCCACTCACATGGACAATCATCTCTATTTGTTAAGTACAAATAGAGGTAAGACCGTTGCTTATGGGACAGCTTATGTAGCTATGAATAGAGACATACCCATAAGTTAAGGTCGCCTTGATATGTGTGTCAAGATGAGATCATTTGTATAATGATTATAGTAAATGCACCCACCATTTACTGAATCTGCTTAAAGGTCATATTAGAATTCATATGTTGAATTCAGGATTAGACATTAAGTATGTCTAGATCAAAATTTGTACGATGTTAAATTTGGGAAAAACATGCACTTTTTTTAGTAAAGAGAATAACATCGTAGCATGTGATTCATACCACATGTGCTATGGCGACAAGAAGAGTAGTAGGAGAATGGATCCCTGCTTCTCTACTATGTGAGACCCTTGAGATTATAAGTTAATCTCGATCTTACCCTAAGTGACTATTTAACTGTCTACTTGAAGTTCTGATCAGTGTCTGCCTATGGATGATTCGGTCTATGGAACATAACTAGGAAAGTGACTGATTAGAATGAATAGATTCTAGCTAAAAAGGAAGATTAAGATTGATTTACATCTGTGACATTTATTCACTGGTACCAGTTACATTTTTAGTTCAGTACATAAAATGTAATTGTGAATAATTTGTTTGATTGGAGATGTTGAACATGCTCTTGACATATAGTCAATATGAGGGATTAGAGATGTTCATAATGATGTAAATAACTTAATCTGGGGTAAAGGCAAGTCATTTATGTCTCTGATTCGTTCTATGTACATTTATGTCTCTGATTCGTTTTATGGAGCAGCTAAGTAAGGTGTGACAATCTTCTTAGCAGTTGAATGCTCAATGTGCTTGCTGTCACACGAACCATTTTCCCTAATATATGGAATGGATGTTCTTACTTAGTCTTTGTGACTAATTAATTTTGCTCTGGTCTTCGTGACTTAATCCTCATAAAGTCTATGTGACTTATTTGGTCTTTGTGACTAATTTTGCTCTGGTCTTCATGACATGATCACCTTGAAGTATATGTGACTGACATGGTCTATGTGACCTTATGGATTAACTCAGATGAGTGGGAGATGTTGGGCATTACAGGAGACGAAGGGGTTTATCTCTCTCATTGCTGCAAATGCCAAGGAGACGAAGGGGCGTCCTTTCCCCTTCGTCTTCCTCAACCTTCCTATAAAACGAGCGTCCAAGCAATGAAATCAAAGGCATAGCAGAAGGTGATACGAAGGTGATCAAAGAGGGGCAAGCGAAGCTGTGAGGTGATTTGGTCGAGCAAAGGAGAATGTCCAGAGGTTGGGATTTGGCTCATGAACCTTGAAACACTTTCCGGTTACTCGTGATCATGTTTCCGACAGCAGCGACGTCCGATGGTTCTTCTGCGATTTCTTCGGGAGATCACTGTAAAGTGGTTACCGTTTTGATTTCGTTTTATTTCATGCTCTCAAAGATACAACAATTGCAATACTATAACTAAAGAAGTACTTCATTAAGTTTAACTATTTATTGAATCTTCCAATAATAATGACTGATGGTTTTCAAAGAACATATCATTAGAACACATAGACGTTGACTAGATTCTATAGTAATTGATCAACCAATATATCATAACTCAGAAGAAGCTTCAAAAAATCAAGGACCTTGTAACTTACGTTGCAACAATTTCTTTTCTAATTTTGCTATTCCATTTCATTTACTTCAAATTCTGTGCATCTTGCAAAAATACCACATGAATTTTGAAAATTACTATTTTTTCAGCACTGATGAAAAAAATTGAGTATTTCACATGCAAGTAGTTGTCAGGAAAATGGACTAAGAATTATACAGCATCCCTTTCACAATGAAGAAGCATGAAATTGATCTACAAGAAAGGTAATGGATTACAAAAAGAGAAATACCACAGAAAAATTGTTATTTCCTCTAGAGTTTATAATCATTATCAAAATGACTCTATTAATGAGACGATCACTATTATATATATATTTTTTAATTTTACACCTCCATTGACCATTTAAAAAAACTTTTCAAAAATAAAGCATTGGACACCTATATCCTACACATGAATTACATAAACAAGGTTGACCTAAACTATTCTGCAACTAGAGATAAGGATGGAGCAAACATATATAAAGATGGATGGTTATGCACCAAATTTTTAAATCAATAAACCAATTAAAGTATCAAAGCACATATGATCATTTTATACAACATAGGACCAAAACTGACGTACATATCCAACTGAAGGAAACTGAAATTGGGTGATAACATCTTCAACATTTTTTTTTAATTCTTTTTTCCCACGCTCAGTTAGATTTCATTCCAGTTTACCTTGAATGCAATTCTTACTTTATGAGCGTTATAATAAATTAACTACTAACAATAAATTCAAAAGCATCCTTACTAGTTGTATATCTTGACGAGATACCTTCTTGACTTCTCCGCTCGACATCATGCCCTTCCAACCCAAAAATTTAAAACATTTGAATCTTCTGCAATAGATAGTGTCCCAAAACGCACTCGATCATAGAGAACGACCTGATGAGCACATAGGAAAAAACTAAATAAACTCACTGAATTAAGACTGGCAAAGGATAATACACTCAGAGGTTTTGGGAATAGAGGGGTTGTTCTTGGGGTGGAAGAACCAGTTGTGGAGGTCCCAGGAGAACCAGTTGTGGGTTGTTCTTGAACAGATTCTTTCAAACATCAGAACTCTCGGTGGAACAAAAAAAAACAAGGATTACAAGAGTGCCAAAAAAGAGATCCAACCTGAGAAAGACAAGAATTGCAAGAGCGCCAAAAAAAAATCTCGACGAAGATGTTCAATTAGGTGGAGAGGGCTTGGTCGGACAGGGCTTCACCAGAGAGTGGGCTTCGCAGAGAGGGCTTCACCAAAGAGAGGAGGCTTAGGGTTGGCGCGTGTGATAGAGAATCGGCCTGAAGAGAGTTCATGTGAGGAGGGTACGAGATTAGGGTTGCGACTTCAGGAGTTTGGTTCGGTGTGAGGAGCTTGGCATATTTGTTTGCGTGAAGAGTTTCGGTCATGAGTGGGGGGAAGTTTGGTTCGCTAAATATTTCGACGAAAAATAATTTGAGTGGCAATATTATTGTATATATTTTATAATATTTATTAACAGGGTGCATTTTTTTGCACGTCATCATTTTTTGCACCTCATCATTTACATATTTTTTTGCACTATACACGGTTAATATTAACTTTTAACAGTGTACTTTGTATGCCGTGGAAAAGTTTATTGATAACGTATTTTTTTGCATGTTATTATTTGTATAAACATTATACTATTTGCGGCGCACATAATTGGGCATGCCGTAAAAACTATTATTAACAGCGCACTTTAATCGCACGTCGTTGATGATGCGCTGCAAAAAGTCACTTTTGTAGTAGTGCTTGTTGCATCCGAAGCACGTCACATTCCTTGATTCTGTTGGAGAATTGATCTTCTGAAGGTCCTTCTTGCTGAAACTCCTCTTCCTCCTAGTGAACATCTTCCTTAGCAGGTTCACCAGGTGCTCTTCATCTTCAGAGTTCTAGTCAGAGTCTTCTTCAGGTTCAAGCTTGTTCTTCTTTTCTTTGGAGGAACCTGCAAACAAAGCTATACATTTCTCAGTTCCAGCGTTAGTTTGTTCATGTAGTTCTAATTCACAAAAAAGTTCATCTAATTTTAATTTTGACAAATTTTTAGAAATTTTGTAGGCATCCACGATGGATGCCCACAAACTATTGCGTGGAAATGCGTTTAACGTGTACCTTATCAAGTCTCTGTTATCCATCTGGTGGCCTATCGCGTGGAGCCTGTTGAGGATGTCCTTGATCCTCGCGTGAAGCTGACTCGCTATTTCTCCTTCATGTATTTTTATATTAAATATTCTATTTAATAGTAAATCTCGTTTCGTTACCTTAGCGTCACTGGTCCCTTCGTGCAGCTCGATCAACTTGTCTCATAACTCTTTAGCATTCTAGTGTGGTCCTACCCGGTTCAGCTCTTCCCTTGTCAGTCCACATTGTAACGTGTTGATCGCCTTGTTCTCCATTGATGCCTTCTTCTTTATGTCTGACGTCCACTGTTTCGGGTCTAGCGGAATTCCGGAGTTGTCAATGGGTGTTTTGTAAGCTTTTGTGACGCTGAGCCACTGGTCGAATCCATCTTCAAGTAAACCTCCATCCGCTTCTTCCAGTATGAGAAATCGTCCCCGTTGAACAAGGGAGGACGCACTATGCTGAATCCTTCAAGTTGAGACATGATTAACCTGCACACACAAAAAAATAGACAAAGAGATCCCAAGACTAAGTCTTGGATTAGTAATGCGAGAGGAGATGGAAATAATAGAAAAGAACTAAATTGGTGTTGCACCAATTTAGATTAACTATAATGAGAAAATATTTCCAAAAAGGTAATAGTACCAGTTTGGAATTATGCGAAAAACTGAAAAGCCGAAAAAAAATTAAAAAAATTTCACCCCCTTGTCTGACTGGTGGTTACACCAAATCAGAGCAGTACCTGCTCTGATACCACTTGTTGGATCGGGAAAGTCGATAGAGGGGGGGTGAATATCGATTTTAAAAAATGACGAGAGTACGCAGCGGAAAAAGTAAAGTAAGGAGAGATGACACAAGTAATTTTTACTTGGTTCGGAGCCTATGTCGACTCCTACTCCAAGGCCCGCACACAAGGGTGCTTTTGGTGAGCAATTACTAATAATTCGAAATCAGAGTTACAATGAAAGTACAGGAATTATTAGTAAAGAAAATACCGACAATTATGAAAACTAAGACAGAAGGAAATAAAACTTGTCAGTGAGCTTTTGGCAGCGTCGCAGGAGCACTTGAAGATCTGATCGTTAGTTGTGTGTTGAGCTTCAGCCTTGACCCTCCTTATATAGGAGGTTCGGGGCACCTGGAACCTTCAGGGTGCCCTGGTGGTGACGTAGTCGAGCCAACCGGTGAACTCCACGTGCCTCAATGACGTTGGGGATAAAAGTTCGCCTTCGGGCACCTGGGTACCTCTTGGGCACCCAGACCATGTTTTTCAGCTGACTCCTTCCTGCAAGAAAAACGTTAGTCCGAGGCACTCATATATCCTGCAAAATAGATTATTAGCACAGTTTATAATTCAATAGAAAGAGTATGACTTAGATTCTATCTTTCCGAGACCGGAATCTAGTCATGATCTCGACCTAGAGTTCCGAAATGGTTCTAAGTCGGATCGGCACCTAAGTTCCCTTCCCGGGAACGCGTCCTCACAGTCACTTCCCTCCAGTGACTTACCTTTACTTACCTGCCAAACGTCCGGTCAGTCCTTCGACCCGTCTGGACTTCATGCCAGCTATCTGGTCAGCCCATTGACCTAGCTGGACTTCGTGTCAAACATCCGGTCAGCCCGTCGACCCATTTGGACTTCGTGCCAGCTATCTGGTCAGCCCATTGACCTAGCTGGACTTCGTGTCAAACGTCCGGTCAGCCCATCGACCTATCTGGGCTTCTCCTACACACTCAGTTTAGAGTGTTAGAAAAACAAAAAAACTAACTTAACCTATTTTGTCATTCATCAAAACCTGGATTAGACCGTTAGTGCTAACCGCACCAACAGTATGTGTACATTTGTTTGGTGTATTATTGGAGGTATATTGTCGATTAAATTTGTGTCGTGTTATGTGTACATGGGCCTGGTGTATTGTTGGAGGTATCATGCTAATTATACCCGTGTAGTGTGTGTGTTTGGTGTGTACTAATTGGAGGGTCATGTCGTGTTAGAGTATATACTAAAAGCCTAGTTTTTGTATAAACATTTATCTAGAAATAAAGAATCACAGTGGTCAATATCTATATTTATTTGTTAAATGTAATTTGTTCAATTAATTTATATAGTAGACAACATGGTGTGTGGTGTCACACACAGAAGATCATGTTGTCGGTTCTTTATAAATTATAAACAGTTGCTCGCGACTAAGATGGAAAGGAACAAACCGTTGAAGTAGTCGTAGTGTAATTAAGTATTAGTTTATCTTAACTAATAGATTACACTGATACACTCCAAGTGTATTGAGTAGGACCATTTTAGGTAAGTTCTTTTTGTACTGACTTTATAAAAGAACTACACCTTAGTTGTTATAGAAGTGTGTGCTCTTAATCCTAATATAATAACAAACACATATATTTAGTATTTATTTCTTTGACTTATCAATGGGTGAGATTTAACTCGATAAGTCAATAAGTCTGATAAGTTGGGAAATGATATTACTTATAGTGTGTGTTGTTGATTATAGAAGGAATTTGTGTCCTAGTTATCTAGGTTAAGAATGTCCCCAAGAGGAGCTCATAAGGATTGTCATGTTAAACCCTGCAGGTGGAGTTAGTCCAACATGACGATGAGGTTGAATGGTACTACTCTTAGACTAAGATATTAATTAAGTGAGTTGTCAGTAACTCATTTAATTAGTGAACATTCATTATCTTAAACACAGGGAGACTAACACACTCATGATAAGAAGGAGCCCATAATGTAATTTGGGATTGGTGCGGTAGTGTGATAATAACTCTCTAGTGGAATGAGTTATTATCGATGAACTTGAGTTGTGTGTTCGGGGCGAACACGGGATACTCAAGCTCATCGAAAGACCAAAACTAATTTCTCCTCTAGGTCCCTGTCGTAGCCTCATTAAACCCTCAAGTCCATCCAAAGAAAGGTCCATCTTGGTGTCCAAGAAGGGGGTCGGTCCATTGCTTGGTGACCAAGAAATGGCCGACCACATCTCCTCTCAAGAGGGTTGGCCCTATGCTTGGTGTCCAAGCATAGGAAGGGCCAGCCACAATATTTCAAATAGGAATGTGTGTTTTGAATTTTTAAAATCTTCTCTTTGTAGAAAACTACAAGTTTTAAAAGAGAGATTTTAAATTTAAAAACATTCCTTATTTGAATTAGGTCGCATGTTTTAAAAGAAAGTTTAAAAGTTTTAAAACTTTCCTTTTTTAACCATCCTCATGGTTTAGGAAAATAAAGAAGAGAAGTTTTAAAATTTAAATTTTCTATCACCATGTTAAAAAAAAGGAAATATTATAAGAAAAGTTTTAAATTTTAAAACATGTTTTTAATTTTTAAAACTTTCCTTTTTTAACTCCTACTTTAGGAAATTGAAAGAGAGCTTGTAAAATTTTATAAGAGGATTTCTTCTTGTAAAATTTTATAAAAAAAAAATATATTTCCTTCCTTATAGGGGTCGGCCACCCTTGCTTGGTGCCCAAGCAAGGGGCCGACTAATAGGATTAAATCATCATCCAATCTAATCTATGATTGGTGATTGATTCAATCAAGAGGAAAGAAAAGGAAAAATAAAAAGGGGAAAGGAAAAACATGAGGAAGATTTTAATTTTTTGTAAAAAGATTTTCCTTATTTGCCTTGGGCAAGTATTATAAAAGAAGAAGGAGGAGAGGCTTCATGGGTTAATATTTTTTTTTCTTCTCTCTAGTCTCCTCCTTAGGGCCGGCCCCTAGCTCTTTATCATGCTAGGGTTGGCCACATGTTGCTTGTGGTTTCTTTTAAGTGGTCGGATACAAGAAGGAGGAGAAGGAGAAGAAGAAGAAGAAGAAGAAGGAGGAGGAGGAGGCATCTAATTCTAGTCTCTTGCTTGTGCTCTCTCATGATGGCCGGATCTCTCCCCTTCCCTTTCCCTTGCTCTCTTTGGTTCCTAAATTGGTGGTGGTGGCCGGATTTTAGAGGAGGAAGAAGAAAGTTCTTTGGGTGGTGTTCATCTTGGAGGATTGTCGCCCACACGACGTCCAAGGCAAGGCGAGGAATACGGCAGAAGATCTCGAGGTCATTAGCATACAAAGAGAAGGTATAATTAGCAATTGTTTTCCGCATCATGCTAGTTATTTCTTTTTGTAAGAATTCCAAATACAAGAGACATTAAATCTAGTTTTTCGAATTAGTTTTTTGAGTTTGTGTTTTCTTTTTCGAATTTGTGATTCGATTGTTCTTTTTGGTTAACTTAGAGTTATTTAAGGAAATTAAATATTAGCTTTCCTTAAAAGGCTTTGTCTAGGCGGTGGTGGTTGCTCCCATATCCAAGAAGGTCATATGCCTCGCCATGCAGCCCTGGAAGCCAATTTTGGAAATTAATATTTAATGGAATTAATAACATAGGTGGATTTGAATCAATAGTGTTAAGTTCCGCTTGCGATTCAAATCTAAATCATTAAGAATAGATAAGTTAAACTTAGAATCAATGATGTTAAGTTCCGTCTGCGATTCCTAATTTAACTTCTAAAGAACACAATAGGTTATTTAAGGAAATGTTCGACACTTGTACAAAATTTTTGTACAGTGGAGCCGGTACAATTTTCCTAGGACTAACCAACATGTCGTTCATATCTATGTTGTGTGTGCACATATGTCAGGTGTATTATTGGTAGTATCATGATGATTCTACCTATGTTGAGTGTCTCTATTATGTCATTGGTTATATTACCCTATCAACTAATTCTCCTACTAGTGGGTGGCCCACTACGATGTTGAGAGAGTTGACAATGGATTTGATTTTCTTACTAGGTTGTTATACCCTTGGCTACTGACAGTGATCTGTGGTAGAGTGATCACGTGCAGTCTCTAGTTAGATAGTTAGATATCTTGGGCACTTATGGATTGTTTGTGGTGGAGTGTTGCTCCCACATGTTGTGGATTGCTTGTAGTGGAGCACTGCTCCCATATAGGTTACAATACTAGTGGTAGAGCGTTGCTTCCACATATGTGGTATTTCTTGTGATGGAGCATTGCTCTCACATTCGATGATTTATTCTTTGGTGATTTGTAGTTAGTGATCAGATTTCAGACTTGTTGTCAGGGATCTTATAGTTGAGTATGCCTATTGTACGAACATTATGAGTTCCTGGTTTTACCATTAGGGCTTACAGTGCCTTAGTTGTTTTCATGAACTCGATGATTTTGGTATTCCTAGGATGTTTGGATTGGTTTCTATTGTCTTTGTTGACGATGTTGTAGTCTATTTTTGATCCAAGGTGTAATATGTGCACCATCTTCGCATAGTTCTAGAGATGTTTCGATGAGAACATCTATATGTGAAATTCAGTAGTACCTACTTTGATTATCTTCTGTAAGATTTTGGGACACATGGTCACCAGTAGAGGTATACTAGTGGATCCATAGGAGATGTAGGTTGTTACCCGTTAGGAGTAGTCATAATATATACAGGAAACTCGTAGCTCCTTGGTTTGGTCGGATATTGTAGACGGTTCGTTGAGGGTTTCTCTCGCATTGCTATGTCGTTGACACGCCTGATCAGGAAAGGCATGAGGGTCACGTAGCCAAAAGAATGCGAGACCAACTTCCAGGAGCTGAAACGGAGATTAGTGTCAGCACCAGCTCTAGTTTTACCTTCCGGAGAGGACACATTTGTACTCTACACCGATGCTTCTCTACTGGGTTTGGGCACTATTTGATGCAGCACGGCAGGGTAGTCTCCTATGCTTCTGGTCAACTAAAGGAGCATGAGAAGAACTACCCAATACATGATCTAGAGCTAGCCGCTATTATCTTTGCTTTGAAGATTTGGCGGTATCATCTTTACGGTATTACATTTGAGATTCTCACTGATCATAAGAGTCTCAAATATCTTTTCACTCAGAGGAACTCAACCTCCGACAAAGGAGATGGATGGAGTTCCTGAAGGATTATGACTGTACTATTAGCTACCATCCGAGGAAAGCTAATGTGGTTGCTGATGCACTTAGCCAGAAGTCCAGAGGGACTTTAGCATGTCATCGAGTTTTAATCACAGATTTGGTTCAGGGATTCTCCGAGTTAGGCCTTGAGGAGCAGGAACAGACTGTTAGGATGTATATTAAAAGTCTAGCTTTTGGTATAAACATTTATCTAGAAAAAAGAATCACATTGGTCAAATGTCTACATTTATGATAAATGTAGTTGTTCAATTAATTTATATTGTAGATAACATGGTGTGTGGTGTCACACACAGAGGATCATGTTATCAGTATTTTATAAATTATAAATAGTAGCTTACGACCAAGATAGAAAGGAACAAACCATTGGAAGGTCATAGTGTAATTAGGTATTAGTTTATCTTAACTATATAATTACACTAGTACACTTAGAGTGTATTGAGTAGGACCATTAGAGGTTGTTTCTTTTTATACTGACTTTATAAAGGAATAAAGACCTCAGTTATTATGGAAGTGTGTGCTCTTAATCCTAATATAATAACAAGCACATATATTTGATATTTATTTCTTTAATTTATCAATGGGTGAGATTTAGTTCGATAAATCAATAAGCTCGATAAGTTGGGAAATGATATAACTTATAGTATGTGTTGTTGATTATAGAAGGAAACTGTGTCCTAGTAATCTAGGTTGAGAATGTCCCCAAGAGGAGCTCATAAGGATTGTCATGTTAAACCCTGCAGGTGGACTTAGTCCGACATGACGATGAAGTTGAGTGGTACTACTCTTGGAGCTAGATATTAATAAAGTGAGTTGTCAGTAACTTACTTAATTAGTGGACATTTGTTATCTTAAACACAGGGAGACTAACACACTCATAATAAGAAGGAGCTCAAAATGTAATTTGTGATTGGTGCGGTAGTTCAATAATAGTTCTTTAGTGGAATGAATTATTATTGATGAAATTAAGTTGTGTGTTCGGGACGAACACGGGATGCTTAATTTCATCGGGAGACCAAAACCAATTCCTCCTCTCGATCCCTATCGTAGCCTCTTGTATATAGAGATTTATACTCACCACATACCCACCTTCTTACCCATCCAATGGGGCCGGCCAAGCTAGCTTGGAACCCAATCTAGGGCCGGCCAAGACCAACTGGATGAGCCAAGTTGGTGGCCGGCCAAAGCTTGGGTCCCAAGCTTAGGTGGCCGACCACTAAAATATTAAAAAGGATTTTTATTAAAATTATTTCTTATGTGGATATCATGGTTTTAAAAGAGAGTTTAAAAATTAAAAATTTCCTTTTATAGCTTTCTACAAAAGATTAAGAGAAGAAATTAATCTCTTTCCTTATTTGTAGATTAAAAGGATGGTTTTAATTTTTGGTAAAAACTTTCCTTATTTGTAAATCATCTACATGTTTAAAAGAGAGTTTAAAATTTGAAATCTTTCCTTATTTGTTGATTAAAAGGTGGATTTTAAATTTTAAGAAAACTTTCCTTTTTAACTATGTTCATGATTTAAAAGAGAGTTTAAAAATTAAATATTCTCTTTTATAAGTTTCTACACGAGATTAAGAAAAGATTTGATATCTTTCCTTATTTGTAGATTAAAAAAGATTTTAATTTTAGAGATAACTTTCTTTTTATCCACATGTTTAAAAGAAATATTTTAATTTCCTTTTTACTAACCATGAAGGGATGAAAATTATTGGAGAAATTTTTTATAAATTTCTGGAGACAAATTAGGAAGTTTTAATTTATTAAAACTCTCCTTGTTTGTAGCTTTAATATGGCCGGCCATTATAATTGATGAGAAGAAAATTGTTTTTAATTAAATAAATTTTCTTTTTCAATGGAAAAAGAATTAAGAAAGTTTTTATTAAATTTTCCTTATTTGCCAAGACCAAGGATTATAAAAGAGGGGGTAGAGGAGGATTCATGGAGAACGACTCTATTCTATTTTTCCTCTCTTTTCTCCTTGGGTGTGGCCGGCCTCTCCTTTTCCTCTCCTCTCCTTTGTATGGCCGAAACCTTCTCTTGATGGAGATAGCTTTGGTGGCTGGATCTAAGAAGGAGAAGAAGGAGAGAAAAGAAGTCTCTTTTCTAGCATCCCTTGGAGCATTGGTGGTGGTTGAATCTCTTCATCCTTGGAGGTGCTCTTATTGTGGCTGAACCTTGCAAGGAGGAGAAGAATGTGCTTTGGTGGTTTCTCATCTCGGAAGATCGTTGCCCACACAACGTCCGAGGTTAGAAGAGGAATACGGTAGAAGACCTAGAGGTTTTTGCTTGCAAAAGAAAAGGTATACTAGTATTTAATTTCCGCATCATACTAGTTTTATTTCTTTGTAAAAATACCAAATACAAGAGGCATGCGATTCTAGTATTTCGAATTAGTTTTCGATGTTGTGTTCTTTTGTTTTTCTTTTCCTTGTGATTTGATTGTTCCTTTTGGTTGACCTAAAGTTATTTAAGGAAATTAAATATTAGCTTTCCTTAAAAGGCTTTGTCTAGGCGGTGGTGGTTGTTCCCATATCCAAGAAGGTCATGTGCCTCGCCATGCAGTCCTGGAAGCCAATTTTGGAAATTAATATTTAATGGAATTAATAACCTAGGTGATTTGGATCGAACGTGTTAAGTTCCGCAGGAGATCCAAGTCTAAACCTAAAAGAACAAATAAATTAAACTTAGGATCAAACGTGTTAAGTTCCGCAGGCGATCCGAGTTTAATTTAAAAGAACACATGGTAGCTAGGAAAAGGTTCAGACCTTTGTACAAAATTTTTGTACAGTGGAACCATTAGGTTTTCCGAGTAGCAACCAACACAGACAGAGTAGGGTATTCTGGTTACCATGGTTGCTCAGTCATCGATCAAGATGAGGGTCCGAGAGGCCCCAGGCCGGTAATCAGCGCTTACAGTCTATCGGCGGCCAGATAGCTTCCGGGCAGCAGATGGAGTTCACCCGAGATGACGAGGGTGTTATTTATTTTCGAGGCAGGTTATGCACACCTCAGTCTCACTCGGTCTTGGAGGAGTTACTTCAGGAGGCTCATCGCTCCCGATTTGTGATCCACCCAGGTGGAACTCGCATGTATCAAGATTTGAGGTGTTCCTTTTGGTGGAATAACATGAAGAAAGACATCATGGAGTTTGTGGTTAGATGTCTAGTCTGTCAGCAAGTGAAGGCGGAGCACTAGAGACCTGCCGGATTACTTCAGAGGATTCCTATTCTGTAATGGAAATGGGAGCACATCACCATGGATTTTGTGGTGGGATTGCCTAGGACACGATGAGGTCATGACGCGATTTGGGTAATCGTTAACTGGTTAACTAAATCCGCATACATCTTAGCAATTCGGAAGATTGATTCTCTGGAACGATTAGCAACTGTATGGTGGGGAGATCTGTTGGTTAGTCCTAGGAAAATCGTACCGGCTCCACTGTACAAAAATTTTGTACAAGTGTCGAATCTTTCTTTAAATAACCTATTGTGTTCTTTAGAAGTTAAATTAGGAATTGCAGACGGAACTTAACATCATTGATTCCAAATTTAACTTATCTGTTCTTAATGGTTTAGATTTGAATCGCAAGCGGAACTTAACACTATTGATTCAAATCCACCTATGTTATTAATTCCATTAAATATTAATTTCCAAAATTGGCTTCTAGGACTGCATGGCAAGGCACATGGCCTTCTTGGATATGGGAGCAACCACCACCGCCTAGACAAAGCCTTTTAAGGAAAGCTAATATTTAATTCCCATAAATAACTCTAGGTTTAACCAAAAAGAACAATCGAATCACAAATTTGAAAAATAAAACAAAAAAAAACACAAATTTGAAACAAATCCAAAAACTCTAGAATCATATGCCTCTTGTGTTTGGTATTTCCAAAAATAACTATACAAAGAAAAACTAGTATGATGCGGAAAACAATTACTAGTTATACCTTTCTTTGTAAGCAAAAATAACCTCTTGATCTTCTACCGTATTCCTCTTCTAGCCTCGGACGTTGCGTGGGCAACGATCTACCGAGATGAGAACCACCCAAACCCTTCTTCTCCAAGCAAGTTTCGGCCACCACATTAACTCCAAGAGATGTGAGGTTCGGCCACCACCACCAAGCTCCAAGGGATGCTAGAAACGAAGCCTTCTTTCTCTCCTTCTTCTCCTAGCTAGAACCGGCTACCATGGACTTCCCTTATGTTGATGCCACTGGCCACAAAGGAGGAAGATAAAAGAAGGAGAAGAGGAGACCCTAGGTCCGGCCACACCAAGGAGGAAAAGAGAGGAAGAAAAGAATAGAGTCGTTAGCCATGAAGGCACCTCTACCTCCTCTTTTATATTCCTTGGTCTTGGCAAATAAGGAAATTTAATTAAAAACTTCCTTAATTCTTTTTCCATGAAAAGGAAAATTTTATTTAATTAAAAACAATTTTCCTTTTCATTATTACATGGCCGGCCACTTATTTCCCCAAAACAAGGAGAGTTTTAATTAAAACAAAAATTAAAACTTCCTAATTTGTTTCCGGAAATTTATAAAAAATTTCTCCAATAATTTTTCCCTTCATGGTGGTTATAAAAAGGAAATTTTATAAATTAAAATCTTTCTTTTAAACATGTGGATAATTTCTAAAAAAGAAAGTTATCTCTAAAAATTAAAATCTCTTTTCAATCTACAAATAAGGAAAGATATCAAATCTTTTCTTAATCTTTTGTAGAAACTAATAAAAGAGAATATTTAATTTTTAAAAATCTCTTTTAAATTATGATCATGGTTAAAAAGGAAAGTTTTCTCAAAATTAAAATCTCCTTTCAATCTACAAATAAGGAAAGATTTCAAATCTTTTCTTAATCTTTTGTAGAAAGCTATAAAAGGAAAGATTTAAATTTTAAACTCTCTTTTAAAACCATGATATCCACATAAGAAATAATTTTAATAAAAATCTTTTTTAATATTCTAGTGGCCGGCCACCTAAGCTTGGGACCCCAAGCTTTGGCCGGCCACCAACTTGGCTCATCCACTTGGTCTTGGCCGGCCCTAGCTTGGGTTCAAAGCTAGCTTGGCCGACCCTATTAGGATGGGTAAGAAGGTGGGTATGTGGTGGGTATAAATCTCTATATACAAGAGGCTACGATAGGGACCGAGAGGAGGAATTGGTTTTGGTCTCCCGATGAAATTAAGCTTCCCGTGTTCGCCCTGAACACACAACTTAATTTCATCAATAATAATTCATACCACTAAAGAATTATTATTGAACTACCACACCAATCCCAAATTACATTTTTGGCTCCTTCTTATTATGAGTGTGTTAGTCTCCCTGTGTTTAAGATATCGGATGTCCACTAATTAGTGAGTTACTGACAACTCATTTAATTAATATCTTAGTCCAAGAGTAGTACCACTCAACCTTATCGTCATGTCAGATTAAGTCCACCTGCAGGGTTTAACATGACAATCCTTATGAGCTCCTCATGGGGACATTATCAACATAGATCACTAGGATACAGTTTCCTTCTATAATCAACAACACACACTATAAGTGATATCATTTCCCAACTTATTCGGCTTATTGATTTATCGAACTAAATCTCACCCATTGATAAATTAAAGAAATAAATATCAAATATATGTGCTTGTTATTATATTAGGATTAAGAGCACACACTTCCATAATAACTGAGGTCTTTGTTCCTTTATAAAGTCAGTATAAAAAGAAACGACCTCTAATGGTTCTACTCAATACACTTTAAGTGTACTAGTGTAATCATATAGTTAAGATAAACTAATATCTAATTACACTACAACCTTCCAATGGTTTGTTCCTTCTCATCTTGGTCGTGAGCTACTGTTTATAATTTATAAGGTGCTGATAACATAATCCTCTGTGTGTGACACCACACACCATGTTATCTACAATATAAATTAATTGAACAACTACATTTATCATAAATGTAGTCATTTGGCCAATGTGATTCTTTTATTTCTAAATAATTGTTTATACAAAAGCTAGACTTTTAGTATACACTCTAACAAGATCATCAAGTTGCATGGTGTTCCTTGAAGCATTATATTGGATAGAGACCCACGGTTTACGTTCCGGTTCTAATTGAATCTGCAACAGGCCTTGGGCACACAGCTCTGTTTCAGCATAACACTCCATCCACAGACGGATGGACAGTCAAAGAAGGCCATTCAGACTTTAGAGGACTTGTTGGGGTCTTACATTATGGATTTCAGAGGCAGTTGGGAGGACCACTTGCCATTAGTAGAGTTTGTCTACAACAACAACTATCATTCAGCTATCCAGATGGCATCATTTGAAGCATTGTATGGTAGGTCTTGTCGGATACCCACCCTCTGGGAGGAGGTTGGGAAGGCCCAGTTGCTAGGACCCCAGAGAAATCAGCAGGAGGCAGAGTTGGTTTGTACTATCAGACGGAGGATGTCCAAGGCGCAGGATCGTCAGAAGAGTTATGTTGATCAGAGACGGAGAACCCTAGAGTTATCTACTGGCGACCATGTATTTTTGAGAGTCTCACCCATGAAAGGGGTGAAGAGATTTGGTTTCCGAGGTAAACTATCTCCATGATACATTGGGCCTTTCCAAATCTTGAAAAGGGATTGAAGCGGTAGCTTACCATCTGGCGCTACCACCAGCTTTGCCAGACGTTCACGATGTATTTCATGTGTCCATGCTGAGAAGATATGTGCCCAACCCTACACACATTTTGTCAGATATATTAGTTCCCATTCAGCCTGACGTTACCTACGAGGAGGTTCCGGTACGGATTCTAGAACACAAAGAGCATTAGCTGCAGAACAAGACTATCCGGCTAGTTAATGTTGTTGGTTGCTACTCGGAATATCGTACTGGTTCCCTTGTACAAAAATTTTGTACAAGTCTCGAACATTTCCTAACAACCTATTGTGTTCTTTAGAAATTAAATTTGGAATCGCAAAAAGAACTTAACATTATTGATTCAAAATTCAACTTATCTGTTCTTAGAGGTTTTGACTTAGATCGCAAACGATGCTTAACATTATTAATCCAAATCCACTCATGTTATAAAGTTGATTAAATATTTATTTCAAAGATCGGCTTCCAGGTTAAACATGGCAAGGCACTAGGCCTTCTTGGGTATGGGATCATCCACCACTTCCTAGACAAAGCCTTTTAACGAAATTCAATATTTAATCTCCTTATAGTAACCTTAGGTTTAACCATTAAGAACAATCGAATCACAAGATCAAAAAATAAAAGAAACACAAAATCAAAACATAAATTCGATTGCTTAGAATCGTTAGCCTCTTGTGTTTGGTAATTCAAAATCCGTATAAAGAAAACTAGTATGATGTGGAACAAGACAACTAGTTATACCTTTTTTTGTTAACAAAAATCTCTTAATCTTCTATTGTATTCCTCTCCTTCTCTTGGACGTCGTGTGGGTGACGATCTACCAAGAAGAAATCCACCAAAACCTTCCTTGCTTCCAAGTTTCTGCCACCACCACAATACTCCAAGGGATGCTAGAAAACAATACATCCTTTCTCTACTTCTTCACCTCCAAGCAACCGGCCACCAAGAGCTCCACAAGAGATGATGCTATCGGCCACAAAGAAGAAGAGAAAGAGAAGAGGAAGGGTTGGCCACCGAGGATGGAAGAGAGGAACAATAGAATAGGTTGTGTGTCTCATGAAGGCACCCCCTCTCTCTCTTTTATAATCCTTGGTGAATCCAAAAAAGAAAAGTTTTATAACAAAAAATAAAACTTCCTTTTATTCCTCTCTATGGCCGGCCACACCATGTTTAAACAAACAAGGAAAGATTTTAAACAAAAATTAAAATCTCTCTTTTAAAAATCCCTTTTGTGGTTAGCTATAAAAGGAATGTTTTATAAATTAAAATCTCTCTCTTTTAAATCCTTTCATGGATATCTATAAAAGATAAGATTTAAAAATAAAACTCCTTTTATATCATGGTTACAAAAAAGGAAAGTTTTCTTAAAAATTAAAATTTTTCTCTTAACATTATAGATATCTACAAATAAGGAAAGATATCTAATCTCTCTTTTAATCCTTTGTAGAAAATCTATAAAAGGAAAGATCTTAAAATTAAAAACTCTCTTTTAAAACCAGGTGCATAAAAACATAAAAGGAAAGATTTTATCAAAATTTCATTTTTAATAAAATCACTCTTCCCTTTCACACTTGGTCGGCCCCTTGCTTGGGCACAAAGCAAGGCTTGGCTGGCTCTAGCCTTAGCTCCAAGTTTGGCTTGGCCGACCCCTTGCTTGGGCTCCAAGCAAGGATAGAGGCCGGCCCTTAGCATAGGCTAAGAGGCTAGGCTTTGGGTGGATATAAGACTCTATATAAGAGGCTACAATAGGGACCGAGAGGAGGAATTGGTTATGGTCTCCCAATGAACTTGAGCTTCCCGTGTTCGCCCCGAACACCCAACTCAAGTTCATCAATAATAACTCATACCACTAAAGAGCTATTATTGAACTACCACATCAATCCCAAATTATATTTTGGACTCCTTCTTATCATAAGTGTGTTAGTCTCCCTATGTTTAAGATATCGAATGTCCATTAATTAAATGAGTTACTGACACTCACATAATTAACGTCTAGCTCCAAGAGTAGTACCAATCAACCTTATTGTCATGTCGGACTAAGTCCACTTGCAGGGTTTACAAGACAATCCTTATGAGCTCTTCTTGGGGACATCATTAACCTAGATCACTAGGACACAGTTTCCTTCTATAATTAACAACACACACTATAAATAATATTATTTCTCAACTTATCGGGTCTATTAATTTATCGAACTAAATCTCACCCACTGATAAATTAAAGAAATAAATACTAAATATATGTGCTTGTTATTATATCGGGATTAAGATCACACACTTCCATAATAATAGAGGTCTTGTTCTTTTATTCTGTCAGTATAAAAAGAAACTACCTCAAATGGTCCTGCTCAATACATTCAGAGTGTACTAGTGTAATTTTATAGTCAAGATAAACTAATACCAAATTATACTACGACTATTCCAATGGTTTGTTCCTATACATCTTAGTCGTGAGCTACTATTTATAACTTATAAGGAACTGATAACATGATCTTCTGTATGTGACACCACACACCATGTTATCTACAATATAAATTAATTGAACAACTATACTTAGCATATAAATGTAGACATTTGACCAATGTGATTCTTTATTTCAAAATAAATATTTACAAAAACCTAAGCTTTTAGTATACACTCTAACAAAAGTCGTATGGTCGTATCATTTTGATGAGAAGGCTACTTGGGAACTCGAGGATCTGATATGAGCTCGATACCCCCATCTTTTTTACCTGAGATGTGTGGGTTAATTTCCATTCAACATTTATACTATCTATCTATTGCTAGTACTTGCTGATGGTAAATAATAAAAATTTGGGGACCAAATTTTTATTAGTGGGGAAGAATGTAAAATACGGCACTGTTACGAACCGCAAGTGTATGGTTACGTCGACAGTAATAATAAAAGATATCGTATCCACAGTGACTGGTTATAATCACTAAAGATGTCTCAAAAGTGAATTAGTTAAACAAACGATTAAAAGATCATTTACAACTAAAGATTAGATGTAAGGGTTAAATGCAGAAATTCAGTTTGATAAGGGTTCTAGGAGTTTTGGTTTCTTTACGATATTCATCTATGTAAAGCAATCTACCAATTCTTGTCCTCAATTGAAATGTATTTGTAAGAAGTCACCGGTTATTTCCTGCAGAAAACACCGGTCAAGGACTCAAATCTAAACCTTATGTAATCAAAGAGTTATGATCCCTATGAAGTCCATTAGTGGGGCAGCCCTGTCACGACGCCCCTCGGTCATACGACATAGAAATGCATCACTAATCAATTCACCTTAAGATATAGAATTAAGCATATCAATCCGTCCTACTTCTTTGTATATTCTTGCTTTACCCCTAAAGGTGATCCCCTAAAAAGTCCGTTAGCGGGGCAGCCCTGTCACGACGCCCCTCGATCATACAATTCAGTGAATTCCTCAACAAGATTCCACAAAAAATACAAACAATCAATCAAGAATGGTAATTAGGCACAAAACACAACAATCCATACAAGATTGATTGATACAAAACATAACAAAATCCTTGAATCAAGAAGATGGCAAATCCATGAATCTTACATCAAATTACATCACAAATACTCCCTCCTTCCTAGAACAAAAGATCTACTCCATAGAGAATGAAGAAAGAATCGAAGACAAGAAGATCAAAGACATTCCGATCCAAATCAAGAAGAATAGAAAGGGATGCTTATCTCAATATGGCGAGTGATCTTCGGAACCAATCCTCTGCTCTTTGAGTCAAATCTTGGACAGAAATCTCCTTTCGAACGCTGAAAATTCGCCCAAGAACAGATCTGCCCAAAGGGAGAGCCTCCCCTTTTCAAAGAGGAAGAGGCTCTATATATAGAGGAGGACATTTGGGCATGGCCCAGGACATGGCCGTGTGAGATCCACACGGCCAAGGCATTCCTCCTCTCGGCCAAGGTCACACGGTCATGTGATCCTCACATGGCCGTGCCATGTTCTATTCCTACCTGTTTGCATGGTTGTGTGAAACCACACGGCCTGGTCAATTCTTTTCTCTAGAAGGGCTGCACAGTCGTGTGGCACACATAACCATGCCATTCTTTGGCTCTGGAAAGGCTACACGGTCATGTAATCATACACGGCCAGGGAAATCTCTATCACTAGAATGGCTACACGGTCATGTAACCATACACGACCGTGTACTGGCTGGCTGAAGAAGGTGGCACGGCCGTGTAACTTCACATAGCCAAGACATTCTTCCTTGCTATTGATGCTACACGACCCTGTCATAACCACACGACCAGGGTCATTCCCCTTTGCAAGGCCATGTGACACTCATTACCAAAGTCATTCTTTCTCCGTTTGGTTGTAGAATCAGCCACGAACATCAATTCTTCTCCAAATTCAACTCCTGAAAGCATAAAATGAACAAAAGCATATCTCCGAATAAAGATAAGTATTTATGATAAAAGCAAAGTAAGGTACATGAAAGTGCATAGATAAAGCATGTATAAAACATAAGAATGTGTGTCAAAATATGCTAAACAAGTGTATAAAATCTACGCACATCACACCCCCAGACTTAGACTTTTGCTTGTCCTCAAGCAAAATGTTGCAATCAAAATTCATGTATTCAATAATGCATCATAATCCTTAATGCACTTTCCTAACTCTATCTAAAAGTTTCATTAATGAGCATGATCATAGAAACAAACCAAGTATGACTTAAGCATAAGTCTCCTATGTATGGTGCAAATAAATAACTCAAAACCCTTCAAGTTTCAATCTTTATCCTAGTCAAGTCGTCATCCAATTGAGTTCCTAATGTTTCTGGTGATAGGCACTTACCTACCACACACTTGGTTCATATTCCTCAATCAACCCAGGGTCTCAAAGGCGTGCTCTATATCAGGAGAACCATAGAAGTCATTTCCCCAATAACCTAACTCGATCTCAAATGGGTGACTTGCTAGTTTCCACTCACGATAATTGTTTTTTATATCCCTTTTTTTCAACACTTTTTTTCTCTTTTTTTTCATCATCATGCACTTTTTTTCACTAAGTGATTGCATTGTGCAACACTTAAACACATAAGTTCATAGGCACAAAAGTTGGGATATTTTGTTTTTTCCAAATGAGCTTTCAAGATTCGAGCCTCATCCAGTAACCAAAATGAAGTTTGAGAAATCACCATGGAAACCAAGTACTAAACAAATATAATGAATCATGACTATTTCAATGATATCAACTATTCAAGTTCAAGTGAAGTGAAGATAAGATCCTTAAGGTTAAGCCAAAACTTAAACTTATTTCTATATGATACTTAGCTCACATCATGCTACTCAAGATAGAGAAAAGAGGTACACTAAACATACTAGCATCATTTACAATATCATGAATCAAGATAAAGAATGTGCTAACAATTTTGCTTTTGAACAAGTAAGCATAAAAGTGAGGATTGATGTTTTCTTCAATGGGGATGCCACAGAATTTTTCAAAAGACAGTCAAATGACTATCAAAAACAATCCAAGCAAAGCAAAACAAATGCAAAACAAAGACAAACTGAAAGTGCAGAAAAAATGCAAAAATTTTCAAGTTACAAACCACCACCCCCCCCCCCCCCCCAGACTTAAACTTTTCATCGTCCCGATAAAATCAATATGGTGGTGGAGGTGGATGAGGGAAAGGAGGTCTACATGGATGTCCAATAGGAAAGCTAGGAAAACCTGGAGTCTCACTCAGGATCCTATGATACTCATAGAGGGCATCTACTTGTTGACTAGTAATACTCATGCCCTGCATAAATTCTCTCATTCTAGCTTGATCAGTATCATAGTTCTGAACTGAATGATTCCGTACTTCTCTAAACTGGTCATCTGATAAAGAAAAGTGACCCTCCAACATTACTCGTTGGGCATCCTGCTTCTCATGAAGCGAGTCTAGAGATGCACAAAAAACAGAAAAATCAAATCTAGAACTACCCGTACCAAAGGCAAACGAGTGCCTAGCAGGTTTTGGATGATCGGAAGGATGCGGATGTCCAGATGATGAGGGCTCAAGGTGGGGCTTTGTGTCTCTGGATATGGAAGGAACATTCTCAGGATCTCTATCAGTGATTACCCAATTAGCAGAGTTGTGGACAGAGGTGCGTTCGGGATAAGGAAGAGGTAGTGGAAAACCATTCTTCCTAGGAAAGGCAAAACCATTCTCATCCCGACAAATCATTTTCATAGCAAGACATGCATCAATATCAATCATGTCATTGCCATGAATGACCTCCAACCCATCTAGGTCAAGTTCCAAATTTATAGCTATTTGAGTAATCAACCCACCAAAAACAATTGATCCTGAGGATGCCCTCCCGGCTCTCACCAAGGTTTGCAAAAAATGGAAACTAGAATCAAAGTCAACCTTATGTAGCATAGCCCACAAAGCATAAAGTTCCACTTTCTTAATGACTCCATCACTTTCCCCTCTACTAAAAATAGTTTTACTCATAACAATATGCAAGTATCTAAAAATGGGGTTTTGCATATGAGAAGCTTTAGCTCTAGAGGGCTCATAGGGTTGATCTAATCCAGTAATCAAATTCCAAAAATGATTCCAATTAAATCTTGAGTCAAACCTATGAGAGTTACTGGTAGACAATCCAAAACAATTATTGAAATCACTAAATGTCCACTGAAACTCTTGGTTCATAAGTCTAAAAGTTATTTTGCCAACAAAATCATCTTCATTAGTAAAGTAAACATCTAGTGAACTCAAAAACTCTAGTATGACACAAGGATATGTAGGTAGATGTGTATACATAATATCGTTCCAATCAAGGGACCCAATCATCCAATCTACATCATCTCTAATTCTTAGCATATCCAAAACAGTTGGGTCCATATATCGTGTACACGCAATCTTTCTATTGACAAGAATTTCAAATCTAGACTTATGATCTTCATTTCTAAAAATAATATTGAATTTATTGTCGTTACCTTCGTCGCATGCTATCCTCTTTCCCTTGCCCTTTGTTGGTTGCTTTCCTTTTTCTTTGGTTGGCTCCCTTCCTCCGCTTGATCCACCACTTCCTTTACGAAGTTTCTTCAAAATATTGGACATGTTGTCAAGCTTGAGTAAGGGAAGGTGTTGTTTTGTTGGAGAAGTAAGTTCTTGTGAGGATAGATCTTGAAAGACAAGATCTTTAGGACTAGGAGTTAAGGATCTTGAAGATAGGAGAGGAGAAAAGTGTTCTTAGAATCCAGATCTTGATGAAGTTTGTGGAGAGAAACGAGTTTGAGGTCTAGATCTGAGAAGATTTGGAAGAAAGATTGAAGAAGAGAGGAGTTTGGGAGAGAGGAATGTCTTGAGGATGAGGGGTGTGTATGGCCGACACAGCTAGGTCTAGCCATGTCTTCTAGACACGGCCAAAGTAAATGGCTCTACATGGGTCGTGTAGATCTACACGACCCCGACCCTCTCCTTGTCGGGTTGGTCAGAACGGCTGTGCCGATTGGCACGGCCACATCCATCTTCTTCTCGGTCTAACTCACACGGTCGTGTGTGAGACACGGCCTCGTCCTTTTCCTCTTCGGGTAGCCTTGCACAGCCGTGCTGGATGACATGGGAGTGCAGATTCCTCCTATGAATTTTTACATGGCTGTGTGTGGGATACGGTCGGGCGCATTTCTTCCTTTGGAATCATCACACGGTCGTGTCTAGTACACGGCCAGGCAGTTTTTCTTCTCGGGAACCCTTACATAGTCGTGTCTTAGAGATACGGCCCATGCATCCTCCTTCTCTGCAAGTCACACATGGTCATGTGTGACACACGACCAAGCTCTGTTTTGCTAAGAATTAAATGATATTGCTCCTTCCCGACTTCTCCAATGCTTCCATGCCCATGAAGAAGTCATGGCTAGCAGAATTTCAACTTGAAAACAAAAGTAAAAACAAATTTAAAAGTACTAACTAATGAAATGAAAAACTACAACTGAAAAACACTAAAGGAACCCTTGGGTTGCCTCCCAAGAAGCGCTTGTTTAAGGTCTTTAGCTCGACCGTTCTCCTTGATCCTTTCATCTTTTTCTTGCCCTAGGAGGGCAGACGTATTTCTCATTTTTTATTGGGAGGCCTCCTCCTAATATCACTCGCCAGATCATGTTCCTCATCCAGTGGCCTCCCATGATGATGGAAATTCCACTCCTCAAGTTGATAAGCGTCCGCCCCGCTGCGAACACGTAATAAGAAAGAAGAGACATAGTTAGAAGAGTTAGGCAAATCATACTCCAACCTTTCCTTACCGATTACCAATGAAAGCTTATGGTTTTTAACATCAATTATTATTCCGGCTGTTGCAAGGAAGGGTCTTCCTAATATGATTGGAATCTTCGGGTCCTCTTCCATGTCCAGAACTACAAAATCTGTGGGAATTGTAATCCCACCAACCTCTACCGGCACGTCTTCAATAATACCCATAGAATATCTACAAGAATGATTAGCTAATTGTAGTTCCATGGTAGTAAGTTTCATGTTTTTGAGACCTAACTTATTACAGATTGAATAGGAAATGAGGCTAACACTTGCCCCCAAATCACAAAAAGATTTTTCTATGAACTCAGATCCTATGTAGCAAGGAATGTAAAGCTTCCTGGATCTTTAAGCTTTGGGGAGATATTCTTCTCAAATAAAGCGTTGCATTCCTTGATAAGTGCAATGGTCTCAATATCTCCCCTTCTTCTTTTATTTGACATGATGTCCTTCAGAAATTTGGCAAATTTTGGCATTTGTAGGATTGCATCAATTAAAGGCACTTCAACACAAATTTCTTTGACTTTATCCAAAAATCTGCCAAACTCTTCATCCTTCTTTAGCATTACTAATCTCTGAGGAAAAGGGATTACTTGACTCTGTTGGTTTAGTGGAAGAGTCTCTTCAACCTTAATGGTACTCTCCTCATTTTCTTGAATCTGATTTGGTTCAAGTGTTAGAGGAGAGAGCTCTTCTTCAACTTTTGTCCCTTTTGGAGCAGTCACTTGAGGATCCCCCAAGGTCCGTCCGCTCCTAAGCTCAATCTGATTGCAATGTTCTATTGGGTTAACATCAGGTTTTCCAGGAAATTTCCCTGGTGCTCTTGAAGATGATGAGGCTAGCTAGGCAATTTGGCTATCTTGAATCTTTTGATGCTTTTCAGAATTATCTATTCTCTGAGTTAGCTTCAAAATGTCTTGCTTCATTTCATTTTGATTGGAGATAATTTCCTCAAGCATCTTCTCAATTTTAGAAAACTGATAGCCTTGAGTAGATTGTTGTTGTTGCTAAAAATTCTGTTGCCCGGATTGGAAATTCGATTTGTCTCCCATGGATGATCCTTGTTCTTGATTATTTCTATAAGAGAAATTAGGGTGATTCTTCCACCCAGGGTTGTATGTGTTGGAATATGGATTGTTCTACCTTTGATTAAAATCCATGATAGCGTCACATTGCTCTAATTGATTTATCTGTGCAGATATAGCTCCCAAAGGACATGAGTCTTGAGAATGATCAGAACTTCCAAATGTTTCACAATAGCATACTATGGCATTTACTGTATTAGTGCTTGTCCCCATATTTTTTAGTTTCTTTGTAAGAGCATCCAGCTTTGCAGTCATTAGAGTGACTGCATCTACATCAAATTTTCCTGATACTTTTGTTGGGTTTGAATAAGAATAGCCTCCACTTCTCTCTGTTGCCCATTGATGATGATTCTGTGCTACACTCTCAATGATTTCTTTAGCTTCATTTAAACTTTTGTTCATAAGTGCCCCTCCAACTGCTAAATCTAGGGACACTTTAGTATGATAGTTAATGTCATTATAAAAAGTGTGCAACACCAATCATTTCTCTAAACCATGATGTGGACATTGTCTGAGCATATTATTGTATCTATCTCATGCTTCAAATAAATATTCTGAATCGGATTGTCTGAAGCTTGCAATACGATTTCTCATATGAGCTGTCTTGCTAGGAGGATAGAATTTATCTAAGAATTGATGCTCACATTATTCCCAAGTGGTAATGCTATTTGAGGGTAAGGAATTCAACCATTGTTTAGCTCTATCCATTAAAGAAAACCCAAACAGTAATAGTCTAACTGCTTCTGAAGGAACACCATTCGTTTTCATGGTACCGCAGATTTCATAGTAGACTTCCAAATGCTGATTAGGATCTTCATGCGATCCACCTCCAAACTGATTTTGTTGAACCATATTGATTATTGCAGGCTTGATCTCAAAGTTATTTGCTTCAACAGAGGGTCTAGTAATGCTTGAGCGAAACCCCTCTAGCATAAGGTGATGCATAATCTTTAAGTGGTCTATTAGCCATTGTTGATTGTTCTTGTTCTTTTTGATGTCTTTGCATGATTCTCCTTCTATGGAATGTTCTATCAATCTCGGGGTCAAGAGGAAGTAAATCTCCTACAAAGTTAGATCTTCACATACAAGAACAAGATTAAAGAATTTGCTTCTAAGAAAAGAAAAGAATAGAAAGAATGTAATTTACAAAAAGAATTAAAGAACAATGTAATGAATGAATGAATGAAAACAAAGAACGAATACCAATGGAGGAATACAAAACAAAATTAGAAAACTAGTTACAAATCAGATGTAAGAAAAGAAAAGAAAAGCTTAGTCTAACTCAATTGATAATCTCTAATGTTATAAGCGTAGTCCCCGACAACAATGCCAAAAACTTGTTATGAACCATAAGTGTACGGTTACGTCATCAGTAATAATAAAAGATATCGTATCCACAGAGACTGATTATAATCACTAAAGATGTCTCAAAAGTGAATTAGCTAAACAAATGATTAAAAGATCATTTACAACTAAAGATTAGATGTAAGGGTTAAATGCAGAAATTCAGTTTTATAAAGGTTCTAGGAGTTTTGGTTTCTTTGCAATATTCATCGATGTAAAGCAATCTACCAATTCTTGTCCTCAATTGAAATGTATTCGTAAGAAGTCACCGGTTATTTCCTGCAGAGGACTCAAATCTAAACCTTAAGTAATGAAAGAGTTATGATCCGTATGAAGTCCGTTAGCGGGGCAGCCCTGTCACAACACCCCTCAGTCATACAACATAGAAACATATCACTAATCAATTCACCTTAAGATATAGAATTAAGCATATCAATCAATCCTACTTCTTTGTATATTCTTGCTTTACCCCTGAAGGCGATCCCCTAAAAAGTCTGTTAGCGGGGTAGTCCTGTCACGATGCCCCTCGGTCATACAATTCAGTGAATTCCTCAACAAGATTCCACAAGAAATATAAACAACCCATCAAGAATGGTAATTAGGCACAAAACACAACAATCCATACAAAATTGATTGATACAAAATATAACAATATCCTTGAATCAAGAAGATGACAAATCCATGAATCTTATATCAAATTGCATTACAAATACTCCCTCCTTCCTAGAACAAAGATCTACTCCATAGAGAATGAAGAAAGAATTGAAGACAAGAAGATCAAAGACATTCCGATCCAAATCAAGAAGAATAGAAAGGGATGCTTATCTTAATATGATGAGTGATCTTCAGAACCAATCCTCCGCTCTTGGAGTCGAATCTTGGACAGAAATCTCCTTTTGAATGCTGGAAATTCGCCCAAGAACAGATCTCCCCAAAGGGAGAGCCTCCCCTTTTCAAAGAGGAAGAGGCTCTATATATAGAGGAGGACATTTGGGCGCCACACGTCCTAGGACACGGCCGTGTGAGATCCACACGGCCAAGGCATTCCTCCTCTCGGCCAAGGTCACACGGTCGTGTGATCCTCACACGGTCCTGCCATGTTCCATTCCTGCCTGCTTGCACGGCCGTGTGAAACCACACAGCCTGGTCAATTCTTGTCTCTGGAAGGGTTGCACGGTCGTGTGGCACACACGGTCATGTCATTCTTCTACTTTGGAAAGGCTACACAGTCGTGTAATCATACACGACCAGGGCAATCTCTGTCACTGGAAAGACTACACGGTCATGTAACCATACATGGTCGTGTTCTAGCTGACTGAAGAAGGTGGCACGGTCGTGTAAATTCACACGACCAAGGCATTCTCCCTTGCTGTTGATGCTACACGACCCTGTCATGGCCACACGGCCAAGGTCATTCCCCTTTGCAAGGTCGTGTGGCACTCATTGCCAAAGTCGTTCTTTCTCCGTTTGGTTGTAGAATCAACAACGGACATCAATTCTTCTCCAAATTCGACTCCAAAAAGCATAAAACGCACAAAAGCAGATCTCTAAACAAAGAAAAGTATTTATGCTAAAAGCTAAGCAAGGGACATGAAAGTGCATAGATAGAGCATGTATAAAACATAAGAATGTGCGTCAAAACATGCTAAATAAGTGTATAAAATCCATGCATATCAGACATCCAAATAATAATAAAAATAATAAGGTTATTTAAGGAATAGCCTTAACAGAATTTATAGGAATTTTTAAAAAAAATTTGAGAATTTTTCGAAACACGTATGACAAGTTTAAGAGGATGCATATATAGGTTTGGGACAAGCCTGTTTGGAATACCCAAAAAAATGGGGGTTGATTGAGGAATTTAACCTAGGGTTTAATTAAAAAATCCTAAGTTTATAACATTCCATTTCTTCTCTTCTCTTCCTCTCATCTGCCGAATCCCTTCTTCGCCTGACGCCACTTCTCCTCTCTCGCGGCGCCAAGCCACCGCCGTCGTTCTTCTCCCAATTGTCGGCATCGATGCCCCCTGAGCTCCGATCTGGCCAGCGCCTTTCTTCTCTGGGCCGCAGACACTCGGAGCTTGCCGAAAATCGAGCAAGGAGCCCCGGATCATCCCGATCGACACCAACGGATCGTTGATCCACTATATTTGAGGGCCCACCTAACATCGTCATCGCCTTCCTTTTCTTGGCCACGGACATTCGGCATTAGCCGGAACCCGAGCTCCCTTTTTGTGTCATTGCCCTAGATCACCAATCGTGCTGACATCGTTGCGTCTCCTTGCGCCAACGACCGACGCCACTGCTCCTCCACACGAGGCCAGATCGGCGATGCTGTAGTCATCGCTGTTGCGAGGGTGAGTTGTTGGACTTTTGATGTGCGTAGATTTTATACGTTTGTTTGGCATGTTTTGGTGCACATTCTTATATTTTATACATGCTTTGTCTATACACTTTCATGCTTCTTACTTAACTTTTAGCATAATTACTCTTCTTTTTTTTTGGAGATCTACTCTTGTGCATTTTATATTTTCAAGAGTCAAATTTGGAGAAGAATTGATACTCATAATCAATTCTACAATCAAAATAAAGGAAGTTGACACTAACCATGAGGGTCGCATGGCCATGCCAAGGGAAATGGCCCTAGCCGTGTGGTGATGACAAGGTCGTGTAGCATCAACAGCAAGGGGGAATGCCCTGACCATGTGGTGATGACAGGGTCGTGCAGCATCAACAGCAAAGGGGAATGCCCTGGCCATGTGGAGATGATATGGTCGTGCCACCTTTTCAAGTCAGCCAGTACATGGTCGTGTATGGTTACACGACCGTGTAGCCTTTCTAGAGCCAAAGAATGACATGGTCGTGTGTGCCACACGACCGTGTGACACTTCCAGATACGAAGACTGACTAGGCCATGTGGATCTGCATGGTCGTGCAAGCTAGCCAGGGATAAAGCTTGGCATGGCCGTGTGAGGGTCACACGACCGTGTGTCCATGGTCGAGAAGGGGAATGCTAAGGCCGTGTGAATCTCACACGGCCGTGTCCTGGGCCGTGTGGCGCCCAAATTCCCTCTTCTATATATAGACCTTCTTCCTCTTTGAAAGGGGAAACTCTCCCTTTTGGGGAGATCAATTCTTGGGCACGGTTTCCAGCATTCAAGAGTTGTTTTCCGTCCAAGATTCGACTCCAAGAGAGGTGGATTGGTTCCGAAGATCACTCGTCGTATTGAGATAAGCATTCTTATTCTATCTTCTTGATTGAGATCAGAATGTTGACGATCTTCTTGTCTTCGGTTCTTTTCTTGTATTCTATGGAGTAGATCTTTTTGTTCTAGGATGGAGGAAGTATTTGTAATGTAAATTGATGTATGATTTAAGGATTTACCATCTTCTTGATTCAATAATGTTGTTATGTTTCATATCAATCAATCTTGTATGGATTGTTGTGTTTTGTATCTAATTACCATTCTTGATTGGTTGTTTGTATTTCTTGTGGAATCTTGTAGAGGAATTCTCTAAATTGTATGACCGAGGGGCGTCGTGATAAGGCTGCCCCACTAACGGGCATTTAGGGGATCACCTTGAGGATTGAAATAAGAACCTACAAAGAAGTAGGATGGATTGATGTGTTGAATTCTATATCTTAATGTGAATTAATTAGTGATGCATTTCTATGTTGTATGATTGAGGGGCATCGTGACAGGGTTGCCCCGCTAACGGACTTCATAGGAATCATAACTCTTTGATTGCTTAAGGTTTAGATAAGAGTCCTTGATCGGTGTTTTCTGCAAGAGATAATCGGTGACTTCTTACGAATACATTACAATTGAGGATAAGGAATTGGTAGGTTGCATTACATTAGTGAATATCACAAAGAAACCAAACCTCCTAGAACCTTCACAAAACTGAGTTTCTGCATTTAACCTTTACTTCTAATTCTTGGTCATTTCTTAGGTCATATAATCTCTTATTTGATTGTTTAGCTAATTCGCTTTTGAGACATCCTTAGTGATTATAACCAGTTCTTGTGGATTCGATATTCTCTTATTACTAACGACGTAACCGTACACTTGCGGTGCGTAACAAGTTTTTGGCGCTGTTGCCGGGGGCTGCTGTTAGTTAGAGCCCTAGAGCCAATCATTTGATGATTGTATTATGGACTTGTTGTATCATATTCTTATATAAATGAAGGCATTTTTTTTTGTTATTATACTTACTTGTATTGGTGCCAAATAAACTAAGTATAATAGCGTCCTTGAGTAGAAGGTTCTCACCTATATCAATCGATTAGTTGAACCGATAGTGAGATGATATAGGGAACACTACTCTTAATCATTCCTAGTCGAGTATTAACATTCAGGGACAATGTTAATGCAATAAGACTAGCATGTAGGTCAACTCGATGACTTGATCTCACAAGTCATGGATATAGAGATATCAAGTTGACACATGGGTATGCATTGGAGAATGTATACTGAATGACCCGCCATGAGAAAGTATCATGGATCGTTATATGAGTGTCATATACTTTCTCATATGGCTATTAGTATGACTACTAGTCCTTGAAACTGAAGTCACCATGGATCCCTACATAAGGAGTTATGTACTTTAGTTTCGTCAAACGTCACCCGTAACTGGGTGGACTATAAAGGCGATTACTGGATATGTAACGAATTATGTAGAGGGATGTGAGTGATGTAGATGGGATCTATCCCTCCTATATGACGGGAGCGACATCAATATTCTTGATAGAGTGAGACCACGATGTGCATGGTCATGCCCAAATGAGTCAATATAAGATATTGAGCTCATTTGATTTAGTGAGTCTACTTGGAGTTTAAGATTTAGATTGGTCAGAGGATGACACAGTCTATTCCTCACATTGATCAATCTAGATGTTTAGGATAGAAGGACACTTGTCATATTTTGTGAGGAGTCATAATTAGTAGTCACAAGGTGATGTTGGATCTCAACATTCTTGTAACTTGGGTAGTAATGATGTGTTGCTAGATACCGCTCATTACTTATGCTCCTAAATGGGTTTAGGGGCATTGCCAATGTTACAAGAACCTATAGGGTCACACACTAAGAATAATTAGATGGAGATTAGGTTCATATGATGAACCAAGAGGATTAGATTCATTTGATGAATCAAATTGGATTAAGATTAATCCTAATTGGGCTAATTGAGTTGGACTCAAGTTAATTCATGTGTTCAGTGAGTCTAATTTAGATTATGACTCATTGAATCAATTTAATTAAATGAATTAGATTCATTATATTAAATTGGCTTGAATTAAATGGTTGGATTAGATCAACCATGAGAGAGATTAAGTCAAGTTTGACTTGACTTGAGAGGAAGAGGAAGAGTCAAGTTTGACTTGACTTTATGCCACATCATTTGTGACTTGGCATTAAGTGGCCAATGATGAGGTGCCACATCATCATGTTTAGCACATGTGTGTGCCACCTCATGGAGGTTACAAATCTCTTTAATGGCCACACTTAATGCAAAAATGGGGGTTACAACTCCATGAATGTGGCCGACCACTTTTGATGGGAAAGAATGAATTTTTCATTCAATTGTATTCATTCACATCTTCTTCCTCCTAGTACTCTCTCTTCTTGCTCTTCCTCTCCTCATCTTGCCGAACCCTACTAAGGTGCTAGCACACTTTAGTTTGGTGATCTCCTTCTTGTGTTCGTGTGGATACTTCTAGAGGGTTGTCTACTTTGACAATCTCGAGATCCGGCAAACCGTTGGACTAGCGGGATAGCGAAGGGCATCGTATCGAGGGTAACGCTCTTATCTAGTGTAGATCTAGAGTTTGTAAACTCGTACTCATAATTTTTTTTTTCCTTCGCACGGATCCGGCGGCGGGGCTTTCGGGGTTTCTGCGATGCGAAAAAGTGATTTTCGCGGCCCGAAAAACCCAACAGTGGTATCAGAGTCACGTGCGAAGACTTGTACTAGTTTAATTTGATTTTTTATGAATAATATAGCTTCTGTGATTTTCTATAAATTTATGTTTTTATGGTTTTTATGAGTAATTTTCTCATAGAAGCGAAGCACAAGTGTTTATACACTTGTAGGCTTCGACTACCGAGAAGTTTTTTCCGAAACGGTAAGGTTTTGCCCCAAAACTTTTTGGGACAGCGGGCTAAGGCGCTGTAGGATCGCTTAGGGACACTCGTGATGGTTAGATCGTGGGTAGGGGTGCTGCCCCTAGCCCCGCAAGGGGATTTGTTCCGTGATTGCGCTCGAAAACCGCTAAACGGGACCGCCGGAAAATTTTACTTGTAAAAATTAGTATTAAAATTATAGAAAATTATGGAAATTACATAATTTAGAATTATGTATAATTTGTGATGGTTCATGGGCCAAAAAGACCCAATCTGATTAGATTTGTGTTGTAATTCATATTACGGCCTGCGCGCCGTCATTTGTGTTGTGCGTGTTGTACATTTGATTCGCGACCTGCGCGTCGTGCCTTTCTCTATTTTGTATTCTTGTTGTAAATTAGTTTAGACTCAAATGTAACTCGAGTTTCAAGATTGTAATGTACAAAATTGGTGCCGTGGAAGGTCCACTCGAGACGGAGTTACGAGGAGGGCGCGAGCAACACAAGGTGGTCAAAGGGAGGAGCTTGAGAAGCTGTTGACCCTAGGTTGACCATCCGATCTTCTCATTGGCTTGAGAAGATCGTAGTAGGGCCATGACTAATCACAAATAAATTTAATTAATTGTTTGTGTGTATGTGATGCATGATTAGTAATTAATTAGTGTCTAACGATTAGATTAGATCTAATTTGTGCACATGATGCACCCCACGATTAGATTAGATCTAAATTGAGTATATGATACGCATCATCGTTTAGATTAGATCTAAATCACGTCAACTCTAATGCCTACCGTGTCGTGATACCTATCACTACCACGATCACATGTGTTGTTGAATCTGCCAAAGCAGAGCAATACATATTATCTTGGTAGGGTACGGAGGGACAATCTTGGTCCCGCTTATCAATGCATGGCCGAGTATAAACTCAATTAGATTGAGTATTCCTAGTTAACTCGGTTGGATCGAGTACAACTATAGGCATTCTTCCAATGGTTGGAAAGATAGGACATAAATCACGTTTATATTAATTCTTGGGCGTATTAGCCAAAGCTAACTCAAGTTTTAATATAACTGTGGATAATGATCCTATAAACAAGAGTTGCATAGAGATGTAATTGGTAAATCGTTACCTACCGATCATACTAAATCTTGGGTGTATTAGCCAAAGCTAACTCAAGGGTTAGTATGATGTGGATCTTGTCCCACATGAATTATAGAATGCAGTGGGAGCATCATTTAGTTAAAGGTCTAATTAAATGATTTAAAAGAATATGATATTTATTTTCTGCATTTTTCTGTTGTAGATAACCATGACGTCGAATACGAACACCTTCTCTCTGCGTTCTGTCCTTGAGAAGGATAAGCTCAACGGAGCAAATTTCCTGGACTGGTACAGGAACTTGAGAATAGTTCTCACCCAGGAACGTAAACTGTACGTTCTGGAGCAGCCCATTCCGGAGGCTCCTCCTGCCAATGCCACGCGAGCAGACAAAGATGCTTACAAGAAGCATCAAGATACGCATTAGATATGTCATGTCTAATGCTCGCGACCATGAACTCTGAGCTTTAGAAGCAACACGAGTTGATAGGCGCTTACGATATGGTTGAACATCTTCGTCAACTGTATCAAGGACAAGCGAGGCATGAGAGATTTGAGATCTCAAGTGCACTATTTCAGTGCAAGATGTCATACGGGGCTCCCGTAGGCCCATATGTACTCAAAATGATTGGGTACATAGAAAACCTACAGAGGTTGGGATTCCTGCTTGGCCAAGAGCTGGCCACTGACCTGATCTTGCAATCCTTGTCGGATAGCTATAGTCAATTCGTTCTAAACTACAATATGAACGAAATTGACAAGCCACTGCCCGAGCTGCTTAGCATGTTGAGAACTGCTGAGCTGAACCTTAAAAAGGCTAAGTCCCACACTGTTCTGATGGTTCAGAAACACAAGGGCAAGGGCAAGCCCAAAGGCAAGGGAAAGTCCCAAGCCAAGGGCAAAGGCAAGGCACTGAAGCCTAAAGGAGGGGTTGCCAAGGATGCTACCTGCTTCCACTGTGGTCAGACCGAGCATTGGAAGAGGAACTGCAAGGTGTACTTGGAAGATCTTAAGAAGAAGCGAAGTGAGAATTCTACTTCAGGTATATATATTATAGAAGTCAATCTATCTATTTCTTCATCATGGGTATTAGATACCGGATGTGCTTCTCACATTTGTACTAATGTGCAGACGCTGAGAAATAGCAGGGCATTGGCGAAGGGCGAGGTGGACCTACGCGTAAGCAATGGAGCACGGGTTGCTGCTGTTGTTGTAGGGACTTATTTTCTATCTCTGCCCCTGGGCTTGTATTAGAGTTGGATGATTGTTGTTATGTGCCTGCATTAACTAAGAACATAATTTTGGTTTCTTGTTTGGACAAGAAAGGTTTCTCTTTTATAATTAAGGACAAATATTGTTCTGTTTATTTAAAAGATATGTTCTATTGTAATGCACCTCTTATGAACGGACTCTACATTCTAGACCTTGAAAGCCCTATCTATAACATAAATAACAAGAGGTTCAAGTCAAATGACATGAACCAAACCTATCTTTGGCACTGTCGCTTAGGTCATATAAATGACAAGCGCTTATCCCAGCTCCATAAGGATGGTTTGCTGGACTCATTTGATTTTGAATCTTATGAGACGTGCGAGTCATGCCTACTGGGCAAGATGACTAAGACTCCCTTTAGTGGGCACAGCGAAAGAGCGACTGATTTGTTAGGACTCATACATAGTGATGTATGTGGCCCTTTCAATGTCGCTGCTAGAGGTGGTTATAGGTACTTCATCACATTTACTGATGACTTCAGTAGATATGGTTATGTGTACTTGATGACACATAAGTCTGAATCCTTTGAAAAGTTCAAAGAATTCAAGAATGAAGTACAGAACTAGCTTGACAAGAGTATTAAGATACTTCGATCAGATCGAGGTGGAGAATACCTTAGCCATGAGTTTCGTGACTACCTAGCTGAGTGTGGGATTCTATCCCAACTCACTCCTCCTGGAACACCACAGTAGAATGGTGTATCCGAAAGGAGGAATCGTACCCTATTAGATATGGTACGATCTATGATGAGTCATACAGATCATCCGATATTCCTTTGGGGCTATGCTCTAGACACGACAGCTTTTATACTCAACCGAGTTCCATCCAAGGTCGTGATAAAGACACCATATAGGATATGGACTGGGAGAGATGCCCAGGTGTCTTTCATAAGGATTTGGGGTTGTGAGGCTTACGTTCGACGTCAAGTCTCAGTCAAATTAGGACCCAAATCCGACAAGTGCTACTTTATTGGATATCCCAAGGAAACTAAGGGATATTACTTCTACATTCTCAGTCAGTACAAGGTAGTTGTGGCAAAGACTGGGGTCTTTCTAGAAAGGGACTTTATTTCTAGAAAGACTAGTGGGAGCACGTTCGATCTTGAAGAAGTTCAAGATGCGAACAATAGCACTGAAGCCTCGATGGAAGTTGAACTAGAACCTCAAAGTGTTGTGGATGATATTGTTCCACAAGGAGTTGAGGAACAACAATCAGTTCAAGTAGACATACCTCTTCGCAGGTCTGATAGGGTACGTCGTCAGCCTGAGAGATACTCATTTCTCTTGTCTGACCATGATGACATTGTGTTCATAGAGGATGAGCCTACCACCTATCAGGAAGCTGTGATGCGACCAGATTCTGAGAAATGGCTAGAGGCCATGAGATCCGAGATGGAATCCATGTACACCAACCAAGTATGGACTTTGGTTGATCCACCTGAAGGGGTAAAACTCATTGGGTGTAAGTGGGTATTTAAGAGAAAGACTGACATGGATGGACTTATCTATAAGGGTCGCTTGGTAGCCAAAGGTTTCAAGCAGATTCATGGTATTGACTATGATGAAACCTTTTCTCCAGTAGCGATGTTTAAGTCCATTCGGATCATGCTTGCTATTGCAGCATACCATGACTATGAGATATGGCAGATGGATGTCAAAACCGCGTTTCTGAATGGAAACCTGCTCGAGGATGTGTACATGACACAACCTGAGGGTTTTGTAAATCCACAGCATACTAGCAGAGTATGTAAGCTGCATAGGTCCATTTATGGACTAAAGCAAGCTTCTCGGAGCTGGAATCTTCGATTCGATGATGCAATCAAACAGTTTGGTTTCATCAAGAACGAAGATGAACCTTGTGTCTACAAGAAGGTTGTAGGGGGCATAGTTGTCTTCCTCATATTATATGTGGATGACATATTACTCATTGGGAAAGACATCCCTTTGCTACAGTCTGTCAAGACTTGGCTAGGGACATGTTTCTCAATGAAGGAATTAGGTGAGGCATCCCGCATTCTAGGGATACAAATCTATAGAGATAGATCTAAGAGATTGCTTGGCCTAAGTCAGAGTACATATATTCACAAGGTACTCCTTCGGTTTGCCATGCAGAACTCCAAGAAGGGATTTCTGTCGATGTCACATGGCGTGAGTCTTTTGAAGACTCAAGGTCCCTCTTCTAGAGAGGAGAGAGACCGCATGGATCAGATCCCTTATGCCTCAGCCATAGGATCTATCATGTATGTCATGCTATGTACTCGACCTGATGTCTCGTATGCTTTGAGCATGACAAGCAGATGCCAGTCAAATCCAGGTGAAAGTCACTGGATAGTGGTCAAGAATATTCTTAAGTACTTAAGAAGAACTAAAGAATATTTCTTGATATATGGAGGCAATGATGAGATAGCTGTAAAGGGTTACAGTGATGCCAGCTTCCAGACCGATTAGGATGATTATCGATCGTAGTCAGAGTTCGTATTTTGCATTAATAGTGGTGCTGTGAGCTGGAAGAGTTCGAAGCAGGACACAGTAGCTGATTCTACGACAGAGGCCGAGTACATTGCTGCATCAGAGGCAGCAAAGGAGGCAGTTTGGATCCGCAAGTTCATCACTGAACTTAGGGTGGTTCCCAATATCGCTAACCCTATTGAGCTCTATTGTGACAATAATGGAGCTATAGCACAGGAGAAGGAACCTCGCTTGCATCAGCGGACCAAACACATACTACGACGCTTCCATCTCATTCGAGAGATTATCGAGAAAGGAGATGTGAAGATATGCAGAGTACCTACAGAGGCTAACATTGCAGATCCCTTGACCAAGGCTTTGGCACAGAGGAAGCATGATGGTCATACTAGGTCATTGGGGCTTAGAGCCTACACTGATTGGCACTAGTGCTAGTGGGAGATTGTTAGTTAGAGCCCTAGAGCCAATCATTTGATGATTGTATTATGGACTTGTTGTATCATATTCTTATATAAATAAAGGCATTTGTTTTTGGTTATTATAATTACTTGTATTGGTGCCAAATATACTAAGTATAATAGCGTCCTTGAGTAGAAGGTTCTCACCTATATCAATCGATTAGTTGAACCGATAGTGAGATGATATAGGGAACACTACTCTTAATCATTCCTAGTCGAGTATTAACATTCAAGGACAATGTTAATGCAATAAGACTAGCATGTAGGTCAACTCGATGACTTGATCTCACAAGTCATGGATATAGAGATATCAAGTTGACACATGGGTATGCATTGGAGAATGTATACTGAATGACCCGCCATGAGAAAGTATCATGGATCGTTATATGAGTGTCATATACTTTCTCATATGGCTATTAGTATGACTACTAGTCCTTGAAACTGAAGTCACCATGGATCCCTACATAAGGAGTTATGTACTTTAGTTTCGTCAAACGTCACCCGTAACTGGGTGGACTATAAAGGCGATTACTGGATATGTAACGAATTATGTAGAGGGATGTGAGTGATGTAGATGGGATCTATCCCTCCTATATGACGGGAGCGACATCAATATTCTTGATAGAGTGAGACCACGATGTGCATGGTCATGCCCAAATGAGTCAATATAAGATATTGAGCTCATTTGATTTAGTGAGTCTACTTGGAGTTTAAGATTTAGATTGGTCAGAGGATAACACAGTCTATGCCTCACATTGATCAATCTAGATGTTTAGGATCGAAGGACACTTGTCATATTTTGTGAGGAGTCATAATTAGTAGTCACAAGGTGATGTTGGATCTCAACATTCTTGTAACTTGGGTAGTAATGATGTGTTGCTAGATACCGCTCATTACTTATGCTCCTAAATGGGTTTAGGGGCATTGCCAACGTTACAAGAACCTATAGGGTCACACACTAAGGACAATTAGATGGAGATTAGGTTCATATGATGAACCAAGAGGATTAGATTCATTTGATGAATCAAATTGGATTAAGAGTAATCCTAATTGAGCTAATTGAGTTGGACTCAAGTTGATTCGTGTGTTCAGTGAGTCTAATTTAGATTATGACTCATTGAATCAATTTAATTAAATGAATTAGATTCATTATATTAAATTGGCTTGAATTAAATGGTTGGATTAGATCAACCATGAGAGAGATTAAGTCAAGTTTGACTTGACTTGAGAGGAAGAGGAAGAGTCAAGTTTGACTTGACTTTATGCCACATCATTTGTGACTTGGCATTAAGTGGCCAATGATGAGGTGCCACATCATCATGTTTAGCACATGTGTGTGCCACCTCATGGAGGTTACAAATCTCTTTAATGGCCACACTTAATGCAAAAATGGGGGTTATAACTCCATGAATGTGGCCGGCCACTTTTGATGGGAAAGAATGAATTTTTCATTCAATTGTATTCATTCACATCTTCTTCCTCCTAGTGCTCTCTCTTCTTGCTCTTCCTCTCCTCATCTTGCCAAACCCTACTAAGGTGCTAGCACACTTTAGTTTGGTGATCTCCTTCTTGTGTTCGTGTGGATACTTCTAGAGGGTTGTCTACTTTGACAATCTCGAGATCCGGCAAACCGTTGGACTAGCGGGATAGCAAAGGGCATCGTATCGAGTGTAGATCTAGAGTCTGTAAACTCGTACTCATAATTTTTGTTTTATTTTTCCTTCGCACGGATCCGGTGGCGGGGCTTTCGGGGTTTTCGCGACGCGAAAAAGTAATTTTCGCAGCCTGAAAAACCCAACAGCTGCGTCTATAACATTTGGGATAATCATTTAAGTTAGTCTAAACTTTTCTTTTCTATTCTTTTCTTACATCTAACTTGTAATTAGTTTTCTAATTCTTTTCTGAGATTCTTTCTTTGTATTCTTTCTTTACATTCGTTATTCTTTAATTGTTTTGTAAATCAAATTCTTTCCATTCTTTATTTTTTGTGAATCAAATTCTTTAATCTTGTTCTTGTATGCGAAGATCTAACTTTGCAAGAGAATTACTTCCTCTTGATCTCGAAATTGATAGAACATTTCATAGAAGGAAAATCTTGCAAAGACATCAAGAAGAACAAGAACATTCAAATATGGTGAATAGACCACTTAAGGATTATGCAGCACCTTATGTCAGAGGGTTCCGTTCAAGTATTACAAGACCTTCTGTTGAAGCAAATAATTTTGAGATCAAGCCTGCAATAATCAATATGGTTCAACAAAATCAGTTTGGAGGTGGACCGCATGAAGATCCTAATCAACATTTAGAAGTCTTTTATGAAATCTGCGGTACCATGAAAATGAATGGTGTTCCTTCAGAAGCAGTGAGACTATTATTGTTTGGGTTTTCTTTACGAGATAGAGCTAAACAATGGTTGAATTCTTTACCTCCTAATAGCATTACCACTTGGGAACAATGTGAGCAATAATTCTTAGATAAATTCTATCCTCCAAGTAAGACTACTCATATGAGAAATCTTATTGCAAGCTTTAGACAATCAGATTCGGAATCTTTATTTGAAGCATAGGATAAATACATAGTATGCTCAGACAATGCCCACATCATGGATTGGAGAAATGGTTGGTGTTACACATATTTTATAATGACATCAATTATCATACTAAGGTGTCCCTTGATTCCATAACTGGAGGGGCACTTATGAACAAGAGTTTAGATGAGGTCGAAGAAATCATTGAAAGTGTAGCACAGAATCATCATCAATGGGCAACTGAAAGAAGTGGAGGCTATTCTTATACAAACCCAACAAAAGCATCAGGAAAATTTGATGTAGATGCAATTACCTTAATGACTGCAAAGCTGGATGCTCTTACTAAAAAGCTAGAGAATATGGGAACAAATTCTAACACCGTAAATGCCCTAGTATGTGCTTGTGAAACTTGTGGAAGTTCTGAACATTCTCCAAACTCATGTCCTTTATGAGCTATATCTGTTGGATCGAGAAGCACTAGAGGGGGGTGAATAGCGCTCGTGGCTATTTCGTTCGATTCGTAAAACACTAATCGAGTAAAGCAGCGGAAATAAAAAAGAACACAACGCAAACACAAGGTATTTACTTGGTTCGGAGCCTGTGGTGACTCCTACTCCAAGGCCCACACTCATTGAGCATTTACGTTGGGCAACAACTATAATTTCGAAAAGGATTACAAATTTCAAGTACAATTCACAATAATTAAATATACCAACGACAATAGAAATGGCTGTTTCTGAGCTCCGGGTAGTCGGTGTTAAGTTGTAGCTTCGTCGGAACTTCTCTCAGCAGCTGGTTGCATAAGGATTGCTTGGAAGGTGATATTCTAGACTGCTGCTCGAGACCTCCTTTTATACATTGCTGAAGGCGCCTTAAAGCCCATCCGAGGCGCCTATAACCCGCCGAGTTAGCCGCGTGGATCAGCACTGATCCGGTCGCACCTCATCCACTTGAAGGCGCCTTCAAGCCACTCCAAGGCACCTCCAAGCTCTGGTCCAAGGCGCCTTCAGACTCATCCAAGGCGCCTCCAGCTCTGCTGTGCTGACTTCTTATGGATTGCACCCGAGGCGCCTCCAAGCTCCATGGAGGTGCCTCAGACACTGTTCATCCGAGGCCAAGTGTGCTCTTTTGTCCCTGCACAACGTGTTAGTCCATAAAATACACATATACCCTGCAAGACAAGGTTAGCACACATAGATATGATAAGAAAGGTGTTTGACAGTCTCTGGACTATCCGGGTCTGACTTCGGATTTCCAACTGGAAACCCTAGGTTGACCCGACGCCTACTGTTCCCTCTGTGGGGAACGTGTCCTCACCTACTCCTCTCAGGAGATTTACCTGTTGCCAGCACGATCCTCCAGATCGAATGGACTTTTGCTCGGCGCTCGATGCTTCCAGACTTTCTGCTGGACGCCCGCTCCCCGGCCCGTCCAATCTTCCACCTAGTTCGCGACACCAGGACTTTTCACCTAGGGTTACCACCCCCTAGGACTTTTGCCTGAAGCCCTCGACCCGCCAAGAATTTCTGCATAGGGTTACCACCCCCTATGACCTAGGGTTACCACCCCCTAGGGTTTTCCACCTGCCTAACTGCAGTTAGGACTTTTGCCTAAGCACACTTAGGACTTTCCTGCAAGCTCATTGAAACTGTTAGATTATAAACCAACTTAACTTTGAATCCTTTGCCATTATCAAAACATGGGTTTGATCGTCGGATGCTTCCGGCACCAACAATATTTGCACAAATAAATTAATTAGAGCAATGTGATGTTATCATGGGTTTTAATCAGAGACAGAACAATCCCTATTCCAACACATATAACCCTGGGTGGAAGAATCATCCAAATTTTTTCCTACAGAAATAATCAAGAACAAGGACCATCCATGGGAGGCAGACCAAATTTCCAATCCGGGCAACAAAATTTTTAGCAATAACAACAATCTTCTCAGGGCTTTCAATTTTCTAAAATTGAGTAGATGCTTGAGGAAATTATCTCCAATCAAAATGAAATGAAGCAAGATATTTTGAAGCCATCTCAGAGCATGGATAATTCCGACAAGCATCAAAAGATTCAAGATAACCAAATTACCCAATCAGCTTCATCATCTTCAAGAGCACCAGGATAATTTCCAGGAAAACCTGATGTTAACCCAATAGAGCACTGCAATAGAATTGAGCATAGGAGCGGACAGACCTTGGGTGATCCTCAAGTGACTGCTCCACAAGGGATGAAAACTGAAGAAGAACTCTCTCCTCCAGCATGTGAACCAAATCAGATTCAAGATAAAGAGAAGAGTACCATTAAGGTTGAAGAGGCTCTTCCACTTAACCCTCAAAGTTAAGTAGTCACTTTCCCTCAAAGATTAGATATGTTAAAGAAGGATGAAGAGTTTGGCAGATTTTTAGAAAAAGTTACCAAAGTTTGCCAAATTTCTGAAGGACATCATGTCAAACAAAAGAAGAAGAGGAGATATTGAGACCATAGCACTTACTGAGGAATGTAGCGCTTTGTTTGAAAAGAACACTTCCCTAAAACTTAAAGATCCAGGAAGCTTTTATATTCCTTGTAATATAGGATCTGAATTTATAGAAAAAGCTTTTTATGATTGGGGGCAAGTGTTAGCCTCATTCCATATTCAATCTATAATAAATTAGATCTCAAAAACTTTAAACTTACTACCATGGTACTACAATTAGCTGACCATTCCTACAGATATCCTATGGGCATTATTGAAGATGTGTCGGTAGAGGTTGGTGGGAATATAATGATGGTTGCTACTCGGAAAACCTAGAGGTTCCACTGTACAAAAATTTTGTACAAAGGTCTGAACCTTTTCCTAGCTACAATGTGTTCTTTTAAATTAAATTTTGGATCGCCTGCGGAACTTAACACGTTTGATCCAAAACTTAATCTATTTGTTCTTTTAGGTTTAGACTTGGATCTCCTGCGGAACTTAACACGTTTGATCCAAATCACCTAAGTTATTAATTCCATTAAATATTAATTTCCATAATTGGTTCCCAGTACTGACGTGGCGAGGCACATGGCCTTCTTGGATATGGGAACAACCACCACCGACTAGACAAAACCTTTTAAGGAAAGCTAATATTTAATTTCCTAAAATAACTCTAGGTTAACCGAAAGGAACAATCAAATCACTAGGAAAAGAAGAAAACATAAGAACACTACATTGAAAATAAATTCGAAATACTAGAATCGTAAGCCTCTTGTATTTGGTATTATTTCCAAAAATAACTAGTATGATGCGGAAAGAAAAATTACTAGTTATACCTTTTAGAAAGACCTCTTGATCTTCTACCGTATTCCTCTTCTAACCTCGGACGTTGTGTGGGCAACGATCTACCAAGATGAGAAACCACCTAAGCACCTTCTTCTCCTCCTTGCTAGGTTCGGCCAAAACAAAAGCTTCACCAAGGATGAAGAATAACACCAACCAAGCTCCAAGGGATCCAAGCTTTCTCTCCTTCTTCTTCTTCTTCTGCAAGTAGTATCCGTCCACCACAAGAGCTCCAAGCAAGAGATAGGTTTCGGCCACCACAAAGAGGAAGAGAGGGAGGGAGGATGGCCGGCCACAACACCAAGGAAAAGAGGGAGAAGATAATAGAAGTTGTAACCCATGAAGGCACCCCAACCCCTTCTTTTATATTCCTTGGCTTTGGCAAATAAGGAAATTTATTTATAATAAAATTTCCTTAACTTTCCTTGACAACAATTAATTAAGAAAAATTAAATAAAATTTTCTAATTAATTGTATGTGGTCGGTCACCTCATGTAGAGTAAATAAGATAATTTTTAATCAACAATTAAAACTTCCTTATTTGTCTTTGGAAATTTTAAAAAAAAGAAAATTTCCCTTTAAAATCTCTTCATTGTTGATAAAAAGAAATTTCTATAATTTTAATTTTTCAACATGTGAATAATTTTCAAAGAGAAAAAATAAAATATCTTTCCAATCTACAAATAAAGAAAGAGATCTAATCTCTTTCTTTAATCTTTTGTAGATCCTTTTAAGAGAGATATTTTAATTTTAATTCTCTTTAATAAATTATATCTTCCATATAATAAAAATTAAAAATTAAAATTCTTTTTAATTTAATGGGGGTCGGCCACCTAAGCTTGGGTTCAAGCTAGGGTCGGCCACCTATGAATCAAGGCTTGGCCGGCCCTAGCTTGAACCACAAGCTAGCTTGGTCGGCCCCCTTATCATAGGTATGAAGGTAGGTATAGGTGGGTATAGTACTCTATAAATAAGAGGCTACGATAGGGACCGAGAGGAGGAATTGGTTTTGGTCTCCCGATAAAATTAAGCATCCCGTGTTCGCCCCGAACACTCAACTTAATTTTATCAATAATAATTCATTCCACTAGAGAACTATTATTGAACTACCACACCAATCCCAAATTACATTTTTGGGATCCTTCTTATTATGAGTGTGTTAATCTCCCTGTGTTTAAGATATCGAATGTCCACTAATTAAGTGAGTTACTGACAACTCATTTAATTAATGTCTTAGTCCAAGAGTAGTACCACTCAACCTTATCATCATGTCGGACTAAGTCCACCTGCAGGGTTTATCATGACAATCCTTATGAGCTCCTCTTGGGGACATTATCAACCTAGTATCTCTAGGACACAGCTTCCTTCTATAATCAACAACACACACTATAAGTGATATCATTTCCCAACTTATCGGGCTTATTGATTCATCGAACTAAATCTCACCCTTTGATAAATTAAAGAAATAAATATCAAATACATGTGCTTGTTATTATATTAGGATTAAGAGCACACACTTCCATAATAACTGAGGTCTTTGTTTCTTTATAAAGTCAGTATAAAAGAAACTACCTCTAATGGTCCTACTCAATACACTCTAAGTGTACTAGTGTAATTATATAGTTAAGATAAATTAATTCCTAATTACACTACGACCTTCCAATGGTTTGTTCCTTTCCATTTTGGTCGTGAGCTACTGTTTATAATTTATAAGGTACTGATAACATCATCTTCTGCATGTGACACCACATACTATGTTATCTACAATATAAATTAATTGAACAACTACAAATAAAAGTAGATCATTTGACCAAATGTGATTCTTTATTCAAAATAAATGTTTACAAAAGCTTAGGCTTTCAGTATACACTCCAACAATCTCCCACTTATACTAATGACTAAGCTGCCATATCTTCTACCATACATCTGATTCACATTCCCTCCACATGCCGATCGAAAGCTTTCGCTGGAAGGGCCTTAGTGAAAGGATCTGCCAGGTTATCCGCTGATGCAATCTTGGCGATGACAACTTCTCCTCGCTTCACGATATCTCGTATCAGGTGGTACTTGTGCTCTATATGTTTACTTGCCTTATGAGCTCGTGGTTCCTTTGAGTTTGCAACTGCACCGCTATTATCACAATAAATTGTGATGATTTTGGGCAAACCAGGAATCACATCTAAGTCCATTAGAAAGTTCCTGAGCCTTACTGCTTCTTTAGCTGCCTCAGAGGCTGCTACATACTCAGCTTCCATGGTTGAGTCCGAAACGCATTTCTGCTTAACACTCCTCCATGAAATGGCTCCACCTCCTAAAGTAAACACATAGCCTAATGTAGACTTACTGTTGTCCCTATCTGATTGGAAATCTGAATCCGTGTAACCCACAGGGAGCAAATCGTCTGCTTGGTAAACTAGCATATAATCTCTAGTCCTTCTCAGGTACTTTAATATATGCTTTACCGCAGTCTAATGTCCTTATCCAGGGTTACTCTGATATCTGCTAACCATGCCCATGGCAAAACAGATATCAGGTCTCGTACATAGCATTGCATACATTAGGCTTCCTACAGCCGAAGCATAAGGAACTACTTTCATGTCCTCTATCTCCTTTGATGTCTTCGGAGACATCTCTTTAGATAGAGCTACTCCATGCCTAAATGGTAAGAATCCTTTCTTGGAATCCTGCATGCCAAAATGAGCAAGGACTGTATCTATATATGAAGCTTGGGACAAACACAACATTCTTTTCTTGCGATCCCTTATAACTTTGATCCCAAGAATGTGTGCACAATCTCCTAAGTCCTTCATATCAAATTGTTTGGACAACCATACCCTTACGTCTGATAATACCTTGACATTGTTGCCAATTAACAAAATATCATCTACATATAGTATAAGAAATACCACCACGTTTCCGTTACACTTCTTGTATACACAAGACTCATCCGGACACTGAATAAATCCATATGACTGGATTACTTCATTAAACCGGATGTTTCAAGACCTAGAAGCTTGCTTCAGTCCATAAATGGACCGATTGAGCTTGCACACTAGATGCTCTTTGCCTTTTTCAATGAACCCTTCTGGTTGCTTCATATGGATGTTCTCTTCAAGACTTCCATTTAGGAAAGCTGTCTTGACATCCATTTGCCAAATCTCATAATCCATATGAGCAGCAATGGATAAGAGTATCCGGATATACTTAAGCATGGCTACTGGTGAAAAAGTTTCCTCATAATTGATTCCCTCTTTCTGAGTGTACCCTTTTACAACAAGCCTAGCTTTGAAGGTTTCTACCCTCCAGTCTGTCTCTCTTTTCCTTTTGTAGATCCACTTGCATCCGACGGCTTTTACACCATCAAGTGGTTCTACAAGCTCCCAGACCTTATTAAAGTACATAGACTCTATTTCAGAATTCATCGCCTTTTGCCAAGATGCTGCATCTATATCTTGGAGTGCTTCGTCATATGTTCGGGGATCAGGTTCATGTTTATCAGGGACCAAGTCTGAAGACTCTCCCAAAAACATGAATCTATCAGGCTGTCTTACAACCCTCCCACTACGACGAGGCACTGTCTGTGGTTGTGTATCATGTGTAACACGTGTTGCAGTCTCTTGTGGTACTTCATCTTGTACTGTTGGTACTAAGGTAGACGTGTCCTCTCTAAGTTCTTCTAAAACAACTTTGCTACTGGGCTTGTGATCCATTATATAGTCTTCTTCTAAAAACTGGGCATTGGTGCTAACAATGACCTTCTGGTCTTTAGGACTATAAAATAAACCACCTTTCGTTCCTCTGGGATATCCCACAAACACGCGAACTTCTGTACGAGATTCTAACTTATCAGCATCTGGTTTCAGCACATGTGCTGGACTACCCCAAATCCAAATATGTCTTAGACTGGGTTTTCGCCCATTCCACAATTCTATGGGAGTAGAAGAAACTGATTTAGAAGGTACTAAGTTCAGAACATATACTGCTGTTTCCAGAGCATATCCCCAAAATGAATTTGGTAATTCTGAATAACTCATCATCGATCTAACCATCTCCATAAGAGTCCTATTCCTTTGTTCTGCTACACCATTCTGCGTGTGCAGGTGCAGACAATTGAGATTGAATCCCGACCTCTGATAAGTAATTCCTAAACTCTCCTAAGAGGTATTCGCCACCACGATCAGATCATAGTGTCTTGATAATTTTACCTAGTCGTTTCTCCACATCAGCCTTGTATTCTTTGAACTTATCAAAGCACTCAGACTTGCGGCGCATTAGGTAAATGTATCCGTATCTTGAATAATCATCTATAAAAGAGACAAAATATTCAAAACCTCCTCTTGCCTGGACAGACATAGGACCACACAAATCAGAATGAACTAATTCTAACACTTCTTTGGCTCTATACCCCTTGGCCTTGAAAGGCCTCTTGGTCATTTTACCTTCCAAGCAAGATTCACAAGTTGGAAAATTTTCCAACTCTAATGAACCCAAAAGTCCATCGGCTATAAGCCTCTGAATCCTACTTAAGTTAATATAACCAAGCCTTAGATGCCAAAGATATGCTTGGTTCATTTCCAAAGGTTCTTTTCTCTTATTAGAGTTAAAAGATGAGTTATAAATTTTCATGTTTTGCTTTGTGGGAGAAATTGGATTTAAAGTATATAAATTGCCAACTAATGTACCAAAACAGATAATCACTTTATTTCTCTTAATAACTACATCGTTACTAAAGGAAACTGAATATCCATTTAAAAACAGTTTAGAAACTGAAATTAAATTCTTTCTAAAACTGGGTACATAAAGACAATTTCTTAAAACCAAATTTCTATTTCTACTAAAAGATAAGTAGACGTCTCCCACTGCAACAGCTGCCACCTTAGTAGCATTGCCCATGTAGACGGTAATCTCTCCTTCAGATAGTCGTCGGGTTTCCTGGAACCCCTGCAAGGAATTGCAGACATGATCAGTGGCTCCCGTATCTACACACTAGGTGCTGGTAGATAACACCGCTAAACATGTTTCAACAACTAGAGCATGAGATATACCTTTGTTTTTGTTCCTACGAGGACAGTCCTCCTTCCAATGTCCTGACTGCTTGCAGATGAAGCACTTGCCCTTCGGCTTCTTCACTCCAGCTTTAGATCCTGTACTCTGAGATTTATTCACTTTCTTTGCTGAGCTAACTTGTTTCTTCTTCTTCTTTCCTCTCGGTTTAGAAGTAGAACCATTTTCAGCATAGTGAATTTGAGAATTGTGACGAAATAATCCTTCTGCTGCTTGAAGTTCTGTCAGTAGTTCCGCTAATGAATATATCCTCTTATTCATATTATAGTTCGTGAACCGCTCAAAACTTCTAGGTAGCGTTTGAGGATCATATCGATCCGGGTTTCCCATCAATTTCTCCTCCAAGGATCTGTATCTCGTTCGGATAAGCCATCATCTTTAGGATATGATTCCTCACAGAGTACCCTCTTGCATGGTGGTTGTCATTATTTTCATGACTTCTTGCCTAGAAGCCCTATCCTGATGACCAAAGAGTTCCTTGAGATTGTTCATAATATCATAAGTTGTTGGTAAATCTTGATGCTGATGTTGCAATACATTTGACATTGAAGCCAAAATGTAACACCGCGCCATCTTATCTGCTTTTACCCATTTCCTATGATATTCAATCTCCTCTTGGGTAGATTCACCAGTGGGTGCTTCAGGGCAATGCTCAGTCAGTACAAATTTATAGCTTTCAGCAGTAAGAACAATGTCCAGGTTCCTTTTCCAATCTATGTAATTAGGACCAGTAAGTCTATTCTGTTGAAGTATGATGGACAGTGGGTTGAAAGTCATCCTAAGAATCATAAATAACTTTTGGTCAGAACTCTAAATTTAGAATAATATTGATTCCTCAAACAATACTATTTTAAATTGACCAACACCTCAAAACACCGTGAATTTTGTATGCCACGATAGTGTGGACGTATACAATTTCAACATTTGTAAAAGGAGGGTTTAAACCCATTAATTTTATTATCTTGTCAACCTAACTTTTTGACAAATAAAATTAATAGTTGGCATCCTTTGGTCACACAAATAATAGCAGTGACTCCGATAGGGAGTATACTATTAGATGTGCCTAAATGTGTACCATTACTTGACACTAAGTCCATTAATAAGATTGTGTCCCTTCTGATGGGGAAGATCACACGCTCTTAATTAACTTCCTTTAGTCATCCAAAATGGAAGTCTGTTCTAGTGATCCACAAACAAGCTCATCCGATATGGAGGAAGGCACTCAGAGCCAACGCGCAAGCTTGTTTGTATTACTTACAAAACAGTAATAGAGACCATGGGATTTACTTAAAAATCCCTCTCCCACTTAGTTATTTATAAATGAGGAATTTTAACTATGCTAGCCTACTAAACATGTATACTAACATGCACACACAACATAATATAAAAGCAATAAATAGAAAATCTAATTTTCAACTATTATTGTTTTTATCTATAGTTGTCCTCCGTGTGTTGTCATACCAAGCTGCTGCCATATTTGGCCACCGCCACCGGGTCTAGCTGTCGCATCCATCTTTCTCCTAGTTCCGCTGCGCCTCTGGTCCTTAGAAGGTTCCACGCTTTGCAAGATTCGATCCGCGACATAAATAGAATTTTACATTTTTGATCCTATATTCCATAAAAGGAATGTACATGTATCTAGATCAAAAATAAAATCCTAATAAAACTAAATACAGCTCCTGCTATATTTTTATAATACAATCATGCACATACATATAAATGCCCTTGACATGTCCAACGGTCCAATCACACACATAAAACTATAAGCCATAATAGTTGGATCATGCATCCACAAAGTTAACACATCCTACTATTATCCTGCCTAAATTATGTATGACATGTGCATAATTAGACTAATACCAAATACACAGAGGCAAAACCCTAGCTCTGATACCAATTGTTGGTTGCTACTCGGAAAACCTAGAGGTTCCACTGTACAAAAATTTTGTACAAAGGTCTGAACCTTTTCCTAGCTACCATGTGTTCTTTTAAATTAAATTTTGGATCGCCTGCGGAACTTAACACGTTTGATCCAAAACTTAATCTATTTGTTCTTTTAGGTTTAGACTTGGATCTCCTGCGGAACTTAACACGTTCGATCCAAATCACCTAAGTTATTAATTCCATTAAATATTAATTTCCATAATTGGTTCCCAGTACTGACGTGGCGAGGCACATGGCCTTCTTGGATATGGGAACAACCACCACCGACTAGACAAAACCTTTTAAGGAAAGCTAATATTTAATTTCCTAAAATAACTCTAGGTTAACCGAAAGGAATAATCAAATCACAAGGAAAAGAAGAAAACATAAGAACACTACATCGAAAATAAATTTGAAATACTAGAATCGTAAGCCTCTTGTATTTGGTATTATTTCCAAAAATAACTAGTATGATACGGAAAGAAAAATTACTAGTTATACCTTTTAGAAAGACCTCTTGATCTTCTACCGTATTCCTCTTCTAACCTCGGACGTTGTGTGGGCAACGATCTTCCAAGATGAGAAACCACCTAAGCACCTTCTTCTCCTCCTTTCTAGGTTCGGCCAAAACAAAAGCTTCACCAAGGATGAAGAATAACACCAACCAAGCTCCAAGGGATCTAAGCTTTCTCTCCTTCTTCTTCTTCTTATCCAAGTAGTATCCGGCCACCACAAGAGCTCCAAGCAAGAGATAGGTTTTGGCCACCACAAAGAGGAAGAGAGGGAGGGAGGATGGCCGGCCACAACACCAAGGAAAAGAGGGAGAAGATAATAGAAGTTGTAACCCATGAAGGCACCCCAACCCCTTCTTTTATATTCCTTGGCTTTGGCAAATAAGGAAATTTATTTATAATAAAATTTCCTTAACTTTCCTTGACAACAATTAATTAAGAAAAATTAAATAAAATTTCCTAATTAATTGTATGTGGCCGGCCACCTCATGTAGAGCAAATAAGATAATTTTTAATCAACAATTAAAACTTCCTTATTTGTCTTTGGAAATTTAAAAAAAAAAAGGAAATTTCCCTTTAAAATCCCTTCATGGTTGATAAAAAGAAATTTCTATAATTTTAATTTTTCAACATGTGAATAATTTTCAAAGAGAAAAAATAAAATATCTTTCCAATCTACAAATAAGGAAAGAGATCTAATCTCTTTCTTTAATCTTTTGTAGATCCTTTTAAGAGAGATATTTTAATTTTAATTCTCTTTAATAAATTATATCTTCCATATAATAAAAATTAAAAATTAAAATTCTTTTTAATTTAATGGGGGGCGGCCACCTAAGCTTGGGTTCAAGCTAGGGTCGGCCACCCATGAATCAAGGCTTGGCCGGCCCTAGCTTGAACCACAAGCTAGCTTGGCCGGCCCCCTTATCATGAGTATGAAGGTAGGTATAGGCGGGTATAGTACTCTATAAATAAGAGGCTACGATAGGGACCGAGAGGAAGAATTGGTTTTGGTCTCCCGATAAAATTAAGCATCCCATGTTCGCCCCGAACACACAACTTAATTTTATCAATAATAATTCATTCCACTAGAGAACTATTATTGAACTACCGCACCAATCCCAAATTACATTTTTAGGCTCCTTCTTATTATGAGTGTGTTAGTCTCCCTGTGTTTAACATATCGAATGTCCACTAATTAAGTGAGTTACTGACAACTCATTTAATTAATGTCTTAGTCCAAAAGTAGTACCACTCAACCTTATCATCATGTCGGACTAAGTCCACCTGCAGGGTTTATCATGACAATCCTTATGAGCTCCTCTTGGGGACATTATCAACCTAGTATCTCTAGGACACAGCTTCCTTCTATAATCAACAACACACACTATAAGTGATATCATTTCCCAACTTATCGGGCTTATTGATTCATCGAACTAAATCTCACCCTTTGATAAATTAAAGAAATAAATATCAAATACATGTGCTTGTTATTATATTAGGATTAAGAGCACACACTTCCATAATAACTGATGTTTTTGTTTCTTTATAAAGTCAGTATAAAAGAAACTACCTCTAATGGTCCTACTCAATACACTCTAAGTGTACTAGTGTAATTATATAGTTAAGATAAAATAATTCCTAATTACACTACGACCTTCCAATGGTTTGTTCCTTTCCATTTTGGTCGTGAACTACTGTTTATAATTTATAAGGTACTGATAACATCATCTTCTGCATGTGACACCACATACTATGTTATCTACAATATAAATTAATTGAACAACTACAAACAAAAGTAGATCATTTGACCAAATGTGATTCTTTATTCAAAATAAATGTTTACAAAAGCTTAGGCTTTCAGTATACACTCCAACATATAATTCCCACAGATTTTGTGGTACTTGACATGGTTGAAGATTCAAAAATTTCTATCATAGTAGGAAGACCCTTCCTTGCTATAGCTGGAGCAATCATTGATGTTAAAAACCATAAGCTTTCATTGGTAATCAGTTAGGAAAGGTTGGAATATGATTTATCAAATTCTTCTAACCATGTCTCTTCTCTCTTGGTGAGTGTTTGCAGTGATGTGGACACTTATAAACTAGAGGATTGGAACTTCCATCCTTATGGGAGGCCACCGGATGAGGAACATGATTCGGCAAGTGATATTGGGAGGAGGCCTCCCGATAAGAATGAAAAATATATCTGCCCTCCTAGGGCAAGAAAAAGAGAAAAGGACTAAGGAGATCAGTCGATCTAATGACCTTAAACCAGTGCTTCTTGGGAGGTAACCCAAGGGTTCTTTAGTATTTTTCAGTTCAAGTTTTATTTTCATTAGTTAGTACTTTTAAATTTGTTGTTACTTTTGTTTTCAGGTTGTAATTTTGCTTCCATGAGCTGTCCATCCATGACAACTTCATAGACATGGAAGCATTGGAGAAGTCGGGAAGGAGTAAAATCATCCAATATTGAGCAAAACAGAGCTCGGTCATGTGTCATACACGACCGTGTATGACTTGCAGAGAAGGAGAATGTTTTGGCCTTGTCTATAAGACACAGCCGTGTAAGGGTTCCCGAGACGAAGAACTGTTCGGTCGTGTTCCACACACGGCCGTGTGATGATTCCAGAGGAGGAGATGTGCTTGGTCGTGTACTACACATGGCCATGTAAAAATTCAGATAAGGAATTTGCTCTGCTCGTGTCATTCAGCATGACCGTGCAGAATTACTCGAGAAGAAGAAGGATGAGGTCGTGTCCCAGACATGACCGTGTGAACAAGACCGAGAGGAAGATTGCTGTGGCCGTGCAAATCAGCACGGCCGTGTAGGTATACCTGAGAAGGAGAATGTGTGACCCGTGTAAATTAACACGGTCGTGCTAAAAATTTAGGCGCGACCGTGTGAGGGGTGAAGCACAGCCCAACCCAATTTTAAAGAACTAGGGAACGGGGTGTGTGTGTGTCACACGGCCCCGCCACACACCCTCTTCCTCTTCTCTTTTCTTTCTCACTTCCTTTTCCCTAGGGTTTCAAACTACTTCTTCTAATCTTTTTCTCTCATTCTCCCTTCAAAGGTTCAATCTTTCTAGCTTCTACCATGTCAAATGGAAAGGATATTTCATCGACAAGAAGAAAAGGGAAAGAAAATATGCTTGCCACAAAAGAAAGAGACCCTTGTTTCAAAGGTATTTCTAATAACTTTGGCATTGTCTTTTCTAGCAAAGAACGACTTAGATATTCCACTTTATGTAAACATTCTCTCTTGAGTACCAAATTTTTGGATGATATAACTTTGGATACATTAGGGTTTAGAGATGATATAAATTGATTATTTGGAAGAATAGGTTGGAGTAGATTGATGAATATGAAATACCCAACTTATCCTAGAATTATTTTTGAAATTTTAAGTTCTATAACAGTTGGCAATGTACAAGGTGGGGGAAAGTTAAAATTTTGTTTATTAAATGAAGATTATGAATGGACATTGAGTGATTTTAACATTTGCTATGATTTGCCTAAAAATGATGTGTGTACATTTTACCTGAATTTGAAAATTCACACTTTTGGCAACAAATTTCTGAACAATCACATTTTAACCCTCATAATTCTAAAGCTCCTCATATTATTAATCCCATTTTTAGATATATTCATTTAGTCATGAGAAACACTATATTTGGACAAGAGGACAAAGAAGGGTTAGTAAGACTTATGGATTTGTATTGTTTATTGGCAATGGTTAAAAATATTACAATTAATTCTGGTTATTTCTTTCTTAAACATTTAGTAAAATTGGGAAAATCAGATTCTACCACACCGACTGTTTTAGGAGGGTTGTTAACCCAAATAGCCTTAGTGTTAGGGTGTGATTTGAATGAGTTAGAGGTGATTGATGAATCTTATAGATTAGACTTGAATTCATATTTAGCAATAAAAATGATAAGGTGTGAAGAACATAGATATAGTCTTCTTATTAAAAATAATTTCCCTTTAAGATTGCCCAATCATGATATCATTACTGTTCGTGTTAAGGATAATTAGTGGTTAATATTAGCAATTCAACAATCTAAACCATTGTCAACTTTATTCTCAAGAAATGTTCCTTCGGTTAGTCGTGATGTTCATAATTTCAATTTTCAAGAACTTCATTCTGTTTTGGACAAAATTCATAGTAATTTAGACTCGACTAGCAAATTTCTTACAAGTAAAGAGTGCATGGAAGAGAAACAATTTAAAAAATTGAATGAGTGTTTTAAAAGTGAGAGAGAATTGTGTGACAAGATTTTTGGAATCATGAATTCTTATAGAGCTCGAATGGAATTTAACGAAGATTTTCGAAGTTTTATGAGATTTTTACAGGATGATTTAAATAAATTGTTTGAATATCATAAATTCTTTAGAGATGAAGTAAAATGGTTTATTAATGCTTTCCCATTTCCCCTTCCTGAGTTCCCTGAACTTCCACCTCCACCACCATATTGATTTCATCAGGGCGATGAAAAGTTTAAGTCTAGGGGTGATTTGTAACCTAAAAATTTTTACATTTTTCAATTTTCTGCATTTTTGTTCTTGTCTTGCATTTGTTATGTTTGTTTGGATTGTTTTTGATAGTCATTTGACTATCTTTTAAAGTGTTTTGTGGCATCCCTATTAAAGAAACATCAATCCTCACTTTTATGCTTACTTGTCCAAAAGCAAATTGTTAGCACGTTTGTATCTTGATTCATGATATTGTGAATGATGCTAGTATGTTTAGTGTACCTCTTTTCTCTATCTTAAGTTGCATGTTGTGAGCTAAGTATCATATGAAAATAAGTTTGAGTTTTGGCTTAACCTTAAGGATCTTACCTTCACTTCACATAACTTGAGCTTGAATAGTTGATATCATTGAAATAGTTATGATTCATCATATTTGTTTAGTACTTGGTCTCCATGGTGACTTCTCAAACTTCATTTTGGTTATTGGATGAGGCTCAAATCTTGTAAGCTCATTTGGAAAAATCAAAATATCTCAACTTATGTGCTTATGAACTTATGTGTTTAAGTGTTGCACAATGCAATCACTTAATGAATGAAAAAAAAGGTGAATGAAAAAAAGTGGAATGAAAAAAAAACGCTGAAAAAAGGGATATAAACAATAGTTGTCGTGAGTGAAAACTAACAAGTCACCCCTTTGAGACCAAGTTAGGTTACTGGGGAAATGACTGTTATGGTTCTCTTGATATCGAGCACACCTTTGAGACCTTGGGTTGATTGAGAAGTATAAACCAAGTGTGTGGCAGGTAAGTGCCTATCACCGGAAACATTAGGAACTCAATTGGATGACGACTTGACTAGGACAAAGTTTGAAACTTAAAGGGTTTGGGTCATTTATTTGCACTATGCACAAGAGATTTATGCTTAAGCCATACTTGGGTTATTTCTTTGATCATGCTTATTAATGAAACTTGTAGATAGAGTTAGGAAAGTGCATTACGGATTATGATGCATTATTGAATACATGAATCTTGATTGCGGTATTTTGCTTGAGGATAAGCAAAAGTTTAAGTCTGGGGGTGTGATGTGCGTAGATTTTATACGTTTGGCATGTTTTGACGCACATTCTTATATTTTATACATGCTTTGTCTATGCACTTTCATGCTTCTTGCTTAACTTTTAGCATAATTACTCTTCTTTGTTCAGAGATCTGCTCTTGTGCATTTTTTATCTTCAGGAGTCGAATTTGGAATCAATTCTGCAATCAAAATGAAGGAAGTTGACACTAGCCATGAGGGCCACACAGCCATGCCAAGGGAAATGGCCCTGGTCGTGTGGTGATAACAGGGTCGTGCAGCATCAACAACAAGGGGGAATGCCCTGACCGTGTGGTGATGACAGGGTCGTGCAGCATCAACAACAAAGGGAATGGCCTGGGCGTGTGGAGATGGCACGGCCATGCCACATTTTCAAGTCAGCCAGTACACGGTCGTGTATGGTTACACGGTCGTGTAGCCTTTCTAGAGCTAAAGAATGACATGGTCGTGTGTGCCACACGGCCGTGTGACACTTCCAGAGATGAAGACTAACTAGGTCGTGTGGATCTGCATGGTCGTGCAAGTTAGCCAGGGATAAAGTTTGGCACGACCGTGTCCTGGGTCGTGTGGCGCCCAAATTCCCTCTTCTATATATAGGGCTTCTTCCTCTTTGAAAGGGAGAACTCTCCTTTTTGGGGAGATCAATTCTTGGGCGCGGTTTCCAGCATTCAAGAGGAGTTTTCTGTCCAAGATTTGACTCCAAGAGCGGTGGATTAGTTCCGAAGATCACTCGTCATATTGAAATAAGCATTCTTATTCTATCTTCTTGATTGAGATCGGAATGTTGACGATCTTCTTGTCTTCGGTTCTTTTATTGTATTCTATGGAGTAGATCTTTTTGTTCTAGGATGGAGGGAGTATTTGTGATGTAAATTGATGTAAGATTCAAGGATTTGCCATCTTCTTGATTCAATGATGTTGTTATGTTTCGTATCAATCAATCTTGTATGGATTGTTGTGTTTTGTACCTAATTACCATTCTTGATTGGTTGTTTGTATTTCTTACGGAATCTTGTAGAGAAATTCTCTAAATTGTATGACCGAGGGACGTCATGACAGGGTTGCCCCGCTAATGGACATTTAGGGGATCACTGTAACACCCCAAATTTCATGATTTGGAGTCCTAAAGGACCTTATTAAAATCTATAAATGCTTTAGAAAAATTCTAGAGATTTTTAGGAATTTATAGAATATTTTTATGCAATTTTTGGAGGTCGTTTGGTATTTTTACTAAATGAAAGAAGTTTCGACAAAAAAATGTCCAAGCTGAGGCTTGAACCGGCAACCCCTGACCCGAGCAAAACCCAGCTAACCAACTGGGCTAGCAGTTATTACTTGATCAAATAAGGGTCGAATTGTATTTAAGTAATAAATAGTTAATAGCAGAATAAAAGGAGAATAAAAGGCTTGGCTGGGGACTTGAACCTGCGGCCTTTGGCTCGGTCAAAACCCGGCTGACCAAGTGATCCAGCCGTCGGTTTTGTTTAGAAAAGGTAGGAAAATTTATTTAACAAGTTAACAGAATATGGAGATTATAAAGAGGGATAAGTTGAGGAGGTAAAATCCCGAGCCCTAATTTCTCTCGACCCGAAACCTTTTCCTCCTCCTTCTCGCGGCGCGACGCCATTCTTCTCTCGGGCGGAAACACGAAGGAGCTAGGGTTTCCTCCCTCCGGCGGTCGGCGAAGGCTTTTTCCGACCGGTCTTCACCCGTGCGTGACCACCTTGACGCGGGGAGCTCAGAAACACAAAGGAGCCACGAGATTTGGAGTTTCTCCGAACCCTAGAAGTTCCTTTCTCCGGCAATAAGTCCAAGAAAACTCCATGTAAGTGCTTCCTCACCTGCAGTAGAGTAGCTCCGGGTTCTCGTTTCTTCCTTGTTTTCGAATTTTGCTATGGGGATTTCTGTTTAGGGCTTGTTGCCGTGAGGTTGATTTCTTGTGAAACCTGCTGTCGAGAATCTCAAGGAAAGGAATTAATTGGTTTGTTAGGCATATGTTTTGGTTTCTACAGATTTCGAATTTATGCTGTAAAATTCTATTTAGCACAGCATTCACTTCCTTTGGTTCCCTGCCGTGATGTTCTTGTAGGAAGATGAGAAGGGGTTTCATTGGGTTTGGCAAATAGTTAGGCTTCTCAATTCTGATAACAAGCAAGTTGATTTCTTAGGTTGCAATTCAGCAATTTTTATTCTTTTTGTTATAAATTCAACAGGTTAATTAATTTAGTTTTCCTTCAACAAGTTAGCTAAATTCAGTCATAGTTTTTGGTGCTAGTTAGTGGGCACGAACAGCCCTATACATATATTTAGCATCTGTTTAGACCCTTTTGTACTATGTAGTGGCACGAACAACCCTTACTCCAAGTACATAGTTAGTTTTCTGTTGAGATACACAATAGGTTTTAGTTTTGTTCATGCTAAGCAATTGACATGAACGGCAAAAGTTTTGGGGAGCAGCAGTTGAAAGAAAATAGAAGTAATAGCTTTGAACAAACGAAACAAGTTATATAGGTTCCATGATTTCAGCTAGTTCTAGTTTGATTTACGTCACGGAAGGGGAACGTACAACTCTGTTAGAGCTTAGAACAGTATTGGATTTGGTGTTTGCTGTGGGCAACGTACAGCTCTATTAGAGCTTAGGACAACCCTTCCTTCTGGAAATTTCAGCAGGAACGAACATTTTCCTTGGAGCCTTCTGTTAGTTTCCACAGTAGTTTTATTTGTGTAATTTAGAGGGCACGAACAGCCTTTAATCTAAGTACAGAGTATTAGTTTTCTTTGCTATTTTAACAAACATGATCAACCCTGTTGTTAGCATTGTAGTGTTAGTTACTTTGTTACTTTAACAAGCATGAACAGCTACTCTCTAAGTGTATGCAGTTCCTTTTTTAAGAATGCAAATTTTTCTTCTTTGATTTATTTCTGCTGTAGCATGCCTAAAGATTTCAGAATTGTTTTCCTTTGTTTTAAACCTGTTGTAGCATGTTTGAAGAAGTTAGATATGCTTTCTTTTGATTTGTCTCTGATATAGCATGCTTATAGAAGTCAGATTTTCTTTCCTTTGATTTAATCCTGCTGTAGCATGCCTATATTCTTTTAAGAGTTTAAGAAAAATATAAGAAAGATAAAGAAAAGAAAAAAAAAAGGCCAAGGCCTTAAGTGGATCCCAAAGTCAAGATTTTAGGGATTTTGGCACACAATGTGCTGAAGAAAATGCCGAGGCATTATATAGAAGTATTAAAAGATAACAAATATTTTACTTTTATCAGTGGCACTGTGCTGGACTCTCAGTTGTCCTTGGGTTGGGCTCTCATAGTCGTCCCTAGGTTTAGATAACCTAGTAGTAATGGCACGGCCGACGGTCGACGGTCGACGAAATGGGTCAGGTCGTTACAAAAGTAAAAGCACAGTTGCCGGACCCAAGAAGAAGTTGATTATTATTTTAAAGTATTATAAGTATAAGTTTTTGAACAAGTAAAACGAGTTTTACATAAACATAAAATATTAAAGATTAAGTTAGAACAAATGAAATAAAGTTTCATATAGTTCTGAAAATCAGTAAATTTAGTTCTTTATTCTACCATGTTTATCTAGTGGATGAGTAGTTTTCATGTTTAACTATTAGATGAGTAGCATGATTAGCTATTAGAATTACATGAGTAGATTCCTTAGCTTTTCTTTGCTATTAGTTTGACATGAGCAGTTATGTTTATGCTTTATTTCTTTTTAGAGCATATAGTTTTTAGTTCTTTTCGTATACATGCACATTCATGATTTTGTGAGTTAGATAGCGCTTACTAAGCAAATTTTGCTTATAGACTACACTTCCTCTTACTGCAGATACAGGAAAGGAAAAGATATAGAAAGGAAGGCGACAAGGAGGTGTTCGAAGGATGTGTGATGCCAGGACTATGGAAGCCTTGGGACTAAGAAAGAAGTTTTAATTTTAGTTTCCGCATTTTAATTATTGTAAACATTTGTGTTGTATTTTAAGTTCATGTCATTTGAGATTATTCTGTTTAGATTGCATGTAGGATGAGTTCAGTAGATATTTGTGTGTTTAATACTTATTTAACTGCGTGGGTGTTTGATAAATGTTCCAGCCGCATGTGGCTGTGTATATAGTGTTTGTATATCAGTTTAAGGTCACCGGTACAGGGGAGACTCTGCCGAAATTTTTCAGTAGGGTTTCCATGTGGTTTTTAATCACACCGGTTAAGTAGAGTTAGTAGTTAAGTAACGGTCACTCTTAGGTAGTAGTAATAGTAGTAAGAAGGGTGGTCGTTACAATCACCTTGAGGGGTGAAACAAGAACCTACAAAGAAGTAGGATGAATTGACGTGTTGAATTCTATATCTTAATGTGAATTAATTAGTGATGTGTTTCTATGTTGTATGACCGAGGGGTGTCGTGACAGGGCTACCCCGCTAATGGACTTCATAGGAATCATAACTCTTTGATTGCTTAAGGTTTAGATGAGAGTCCTTGACCGGTGTTTTCTACAGGAGATAACTGGTGACTTCTTACGAATACATTGCAATTGATGATAGGGAATTGGTAGGTTGCATTACATTAGTAAATATCACAAAGAAACCAAAACTCCTAGAACCTTCATAAAATTGAGTTTCTGCATTTAACCTTTACTTCTAATTCTTAGTCATTTCTTAGGTTGTATAATCTCTTGTTTGATTATTTAGCTAATTCGCTTTTGAGACATACCAGTCCCTGTGGATTCGATATTCTTTTATTACTGACGACGTAACCGTACACTTGCGGTGCGTAACAACTTCCTCTCGATCTTGTCGATGCCACCGCCCAGCGCCTGAGGTGTTGGTTGCTACTCAGAAATCCCAATGGCTCCACTGTACAAAAATTTTGTACGTGATCTGAACCTTTCCTAGCTACCATGTGTTCTTTTAAGTTAAACTTGTATCTCCTGCGGAACTTAACACGTTTGATTCTAAGTTTAACTTATATGTTCCTTTAGGTTTAGATTTGGATCTCCTGTGGAACTTAACACGTTTGATCCAAATCACCTAGGTTATAAATTCAATTAAATATTAGTTTCCAAAATTGGCTTCCAGGGCTGCATGGCGAGGCACTTGGGCTTCTTGGATATGGGAGCAACCACCACCGACTAGACAAAGCCTTTTAAGGAAAGTTAATATTTAATTTCCTTATATAACTCTAGGTTAACCAAAAGGAGCAATCAAATCACAAGGAAAAAAGAAAAAGAACACAACATCGAAATTAAATTCGAAAAACAAGAATCGAATGCCTCTTGTATTTGGTATTTATACAAAGAAAAATTAACTAATATGATGCGGAAATTAAATACTAGTCATACCTCTTCCTTGTATGCTAAAAACCTCGAGATATTCTGTCGTATCCCTCGCCTCCTCTTGGACGTCGTGTGGGCGACGATCCTCGAAGATGAACACCACCCAGAAAGCTTCTCCTCCTTCTCTAGAATTCGGCCACCACCACCACAAAGGAGCAAAAGAAAGCAAAGGGAAGAGAGGGAGAGGGGTCGGCCACTTGATGATCTCCAACAACACAATATCAATTGTTATATTTTTATGGCCTCCCCTTCCCCCCTTTTTATATTAGTTTCCCAACGGAAAATTATGGAAAGAGTTTTATAAAAATTAGACTCATTCCTATTTCCTTTTAATTTTTCCTTTTTCTTTCCTTTTAATTAATCAATCCTAGATTGATTTACTAATTAAACAACTATTTGTTGATGTTTAATTATTTGACCGGCCCCTTGCTTGGGCACCAAGCAAGGTGGTCGGCCACTTATTAAAAGGGAAAGAAAAAAAATTATAAAATTTTAAAAGAAGAAAACTTCTAATAAAATTTTACAAACTCTCTTTTTTTTCTAATGTGGATATTAAAAGGAAAGTTTTAAAATTTAAAACCAAGTTTTAAAATTTAAAATATCTCTAATAATATTTCTTTTTAAAAGAAAGTTTTATAAATTTTACAACTCTCTTTTAAAACCTTGTGGCCTAATTTAAATTAGGAAAATTTTATAAATTTTTAAAATCTCTCTTTTTACAAATTGTAAATATCTGAGGAAATTTAAAAATTCAAAAACAACCTTCCTAATTTAAATATTGCGGCCAGCCCCCTTGCCCAAGGTAAGGGTCGGCCACTTCTAGAGAATATGTGGTCGGTCATTGCTTGGTCACCAAGCAATGAACCGACCCCTTCTTGGACAGTAAGATAGGCTTTTCTTTTGATGGACTTGATGCTTTATTGAGGCTACAACAAGGACCTAGAGGAGAAATTGGTTTTGGCCTTCCGATGAGCTTGAGTATCCCGTGCTCACCCCGAACACACAACTCAAGTTCATCGATAATAACTCATTCCACTAGAGAGTTATTACCGCACTATTGCACCAATCCCAAATTACATTATGGGCTCCTTCTTATCATGAGTGTGTTAGTCTCCCTGTATTTAAGATTACGAATGTCCACTAATTAAGTGAGTTACTGACAACTCATTTAATTAATATCTAGCTCCAAGAGTAGTACCACTCAACTTTATTGTCATGTTGGACTAGGTCCACCTGCAGGGTTTAACATGGCAATCCTTATGAGCTCCTCTTGGGGACATTCTCAACCTAGATAACTAGGACACAGATTCCTTCTATAATCAACAACACATACTATAAGTAATATCATTTCTCAACTTATCGGGCATATTGATTTATCGAGCTAAATCTCACCCTCTGATAAGTCAAAGAAATAAATATTAAATATACATGCTTGTTATTATATTAGGATTAAGAGCACACACTTCCATAATAACTAAGGTCTAGTTCTTTTACTAAGTCAATACAAAAAAAACTTACCTAAATGATCCTACTCATACACTTAAAGTGTATCAGTGTAATTTATTAGTCAAGATAAACTAATACTTAATTACACTACGTTTATTCTGATGGTTTGTTCCTTTCCATCTTAGTCGTGAGCAACTGTTTATAATTTATAGAGAACTGACAACATGATCTTCTAAGTGTGACTCCACACTCCATGTTATCTACTATATAAATTAATTGAACAATTACATTTAACAAATAAATGTAAACATTTGACCAATGTGATTCTTTATTTCAAAATAAATGTGTACAAAAGCTAAACTTTTAAGTATACACTCCAACATGAGGTATATCTTGTGCCCTAGCCTCGGTCCTTCTTCAGTTGAGCTCTCCCTCTTCTTGATCTATCACCACCACTTCTTGTAGATTTTCGGTTGGATCTTTCCGCAATCATATGTCAACGCTGACAATTTCTTATGGCTGCACCCGGATGTCTTCACCAAGTTTCTATAGATCTGCAGATAAGTTAAGTTTTGTTCAGCTTCAAATTGCTGTATATTTGTAATCATTTCTATATTTGTTTGATTAGCTAGTTAATAAAAAGGGGATGTGTTTGGATTTGGGATTTTAGTGGGTTAAACTGTGCTTAGTTGTAGATTGTGGATTGATTTGAATATTGTAGTTGGTTATTCATGTGTGGTTGATGGAGTTTGATTTTAGATTTTTTGTGGTGGTTGGGATATTTGGTAGTTAAGTTGAAGAATGAATTGTTAGTAGAATTGATTTAAGTTTAGCTTGATATGAGTTGTTGGAGGTCAATTCAATGTTGTCTTAACGATGCAAATTGATTAAAGGATAGTTAAGGATAATGATTATATCGATTAGGGTTTTCCCTAACTAGTTTTAGGGATTTTATTTAGCTATTTAATTCATATACATTTAGCTAGATAAAATATATATATATTGATTGATGCAGGACTTAGATTTGAGACGAGTGTCTCGGCGTGTGATCTATTTCGGTTACGATCTTCATTTTAAGGCGGATACTTCTGACTTATCTCTTTGATATAGTCATTTTAGATATGTATAATAGTATATAGCTAGTAGCAATGATTATGTTTGCATTTGCTTTGGTATATCACTATTTAGTTCTTGTAGTATACCTATATTCATATCTGTTATACATTCATGCTTATATCATCTTGATTGTTGTCATATGTACCCCTGTTCTTAGAAATAGTGACATACATTGACCTACTATGTAGTAGACTTGTTATTTGTCATATCTGATTTGTGTACTTAGATTCATGATTCCTAGATCATTGTATGATTTATTTACTTTTTGGTGCATTTTATATGGAGGTGTATACTATCAGTGTCTATATGTTTAGTGTCATGCACCATCTTGCATGATTGCATGTTATGAGATTGTAGACTCCATTATTGTTGAGTGCATCGCCAGTTACATAATCTGCACACACAACCACTCATGGGTTAGTGGTACATCAGGTAGGGTGTGTGCAGTTTGCTTTGTCAGGGCTCCGCTGGTCAGCTCATGGGTAGCGATGACTGCAGCGTGTAGCGGGCAGGGATCCCTTCCCTTGACCATGATACAGGGAGATGAGAGCATTGAGCTTCCCCACTCTATTTGGGGTAGGAGGATAGGTGTACTCCGACAACATCCTATCCACTCGGTCACTCAGGAGCAGTGATGGCAGAGTGCACAGTTGTCATAGCCCTACCCACTTGGTCTCACCATCGCATGTGAGATGGCTGACTGGCGCCAAGGGTGGCACATGTCATTTTTGCATCATATGCATGGATTACATTTATTGTTTGTTCTTATTGTATTATGTATGTTGAATTTTGGTGGTTGCATATGATTGACATGCATACAGGTGCCATTTTGTATCTGGTCTGATGGCCCTTATTTCCAGATAGGAGGTTTTGGTGAGTACAGTTTCTTCAGCCCTTTTTAATCTGCATTTCTTACTTTTGTTCAGGAAACTGTACCGCATAATTATTACTATTAGTTATATCTTATTATGCATGTATATCCGGTATCCGCTGAGTTCTTGAACTCACATCATTGATATATTTTTATTTCAGATATCAGGTAGAGGTACGTGGAGTCGCTTGGAGTATCCTGTTTGTCGATTCTCACGTCATATCATAAGACTGTTATCGTTTTCATTTGTGTGTTTATTTGTTTTATGTATTAAGTGTACTTAGCATTGTATATTCCGATTTTATTTCTGAAGTGTTGTTATTGGTATTTTGTGTTGTTTGTGGTTTTGTGTAAGTTTAGCCGGCTAGTAGTCTTGATTTTAGTTTGTGATGGTTTCCTATCATTTTTTGCTGTGTTTTTGGTTTTAGTACAACCGAGTGGGCTGAGTATATAACTGTGTGGTTGTCTATATTTTCCAGTCGTGTGTGGCTGATGTATTTTGTTTGTGGATGTATTCATGCTTCAGATTGTCACCGGTACAAGAGATATGCTACTGGATTTTCCTCTGGCTAGGACTCCTCTAGGGCATGACAGTTCTAGACTCGTCTGACTAAGCTTCACGAGGAGTTGATGGAGCTAGAAGATCAAGTCACAAGTGAATCCAAACTCAAGTCAAATCCAATGGAGAAACCTATTGAATTAGGGGATGCGCTTAAGGTTAGTATAATTTGTAGGACCGTTGCGGCCGGCTAGAAGAGGGGTTGGATAGCCTGCAAAAATAAGATAACCCTTTCTCGAACTCTCAACAGTACACTTGTATAAAATTAAAGCAGTAAATAAAAAACAGAAAGAAAGAGGCAAAAGGTTTTTACTTGGTTACAACCAAGGAGGTTGTTAATCCAAGGAATGTAGCACTAGTATCTCCTTCGGGCGGAGAAGCCTCTTACAGCAGTGAAAGCGTAAAATAGAGAAGCTAATCTAGAACAGTAGCGTACAAGTGTTGGAAATGGAATGCACTGAGTTGATGAAAAGCTTCTGGACTAAGGCTATATTTATAGCTTTGGTCGGGGCACCTGGAAGGGTTCCGGGTGTCCTGGGGGGATAAAACTTTATCCCCCAACATTCAAATCGCGTTTGACGCGATCTGGTCAACAAGTCTGGTCCGAGCGCCTGAAAGGGTTCCGGGCTCCCGGAAGGGTTCCGGGCTCCCGGAAGGGTTCCCGGCGCCCCGGGCTGCTCCGGGCGCCCCGGAACCTAAAGTCAACCGATGTTGACTTTTTCATCCGAAGACCACTGCTCCGGTTTAGTTCGCCTCGGTCCGGGTCTTCAACTCCGGATCCGCTTGCTTGGGTGATCTCTGTCATCCGTAAAAGGGCTCACCCGAACCCAAGTTCCGATCTTCTCGAGTGGGCTTCCCTCCGGCTTCTCGTCCCTCAGAATCGCCGCGTGTTTCCTTCTCATCCGCCGGCGTACTCATCCGCAGTCTTCGTCCCTCGGATGCACTGCATGCAGTCCATCTCGCTAGCTGCATCTCTTGCTCCTCGAGCAGTCTTCCGCTCCGGCTTTCGTCCCTCGGAACCACCGCGCGTTTCCTTCTCGTCCGCCGATGTACTCTTCCACAGCGCCTCGTCCCTCGGACGCACCGCGTGCTGTTCTTCTCGCTGGATGCGTCTTCCGCTCGACTACCTGTGCTCCTAAGCTCCTGCACACTTAAACACAAGGTTAGAAACACACAGGACCTAACTTAACTTGTTGATCACACCAAAATAACCTTGGGATTCCAACAATCTCCCCCTTTTTGGTGTGATCAACCCAAGTTAAGCTAGGGTTAAAAATAAAAATAAACTTAACTAAATTTGCATTTAAGTACAAAAAATAAAACAAGTTAAATTTTGGTTTACCTCCCCTTAGACTTATACTAATCCTTCTCCCCCTTTGATTATAAAAAAATGGGGTTTCAAGAAAAAATCTAAGGGTTAAAGACTTAGAAAATTTTGAGATCCTTAAATATTTGCAATAATTTTCACATAAACAGTTTCTAAAAGTAAAATTTGAATAAAATTTTCTAAGTGAAATTATAAGAAAAAAAATTCTAACTTAAACAGTTTTGCAAAAATATTTTTTTCAAAAAAAAAATCTTAAAAACTTTAAGCAGAAATTTTCTATTTCATAACAACCTTTAACTTACACAAAATATCTTCTGAGAATATTTCTAAGTATTAAAGAGAATTTTTTAAGAGGAAAAATACTAAAAAGGTTTTTTTAAGTAAAAAATATATATTTTTGACAAAAGATTTTCTTAAATCTTTGAAAAATTTTCTAAGTAATTAAATTTCTAAGTCAATTTCAAAAAGTATTTTTCTAAGTATAAAAATATTTTGAGAAAAAAAAATATTTGAAAAACTTTGAAAGCATTAATTAATTCTAATTTTAATGCTTTGACATAAAGTTAATTAAACATTTATTTCAATATTTTGGTTTCCAGGTTATGGCGAGGCACTAGGCCTTCTTGGTTATTGGAGCAACAACCATGTCACGCCCCAGTTAGTCCCAGCTAGAAGAAATTTCGGCAACATCTCACCTGTACGGGTGACAATATGAATCTAGAATATATATATCCATACATCGGCCCACACGGCCGGAACAATACTATATAAATAATAATCAAACCACGCAGTTTATATCAACATTCCACACAGTTTAATATAAACAATCTACGCAGTTTAATATAAAAAAAAGACGATATAGAAATCATCGCAGATATATGTATAACATCCTACTCCACTACAACGAAGAAAACGAAATCCACGAAGTAATGAAAATATCCGCAACAGAAAACAAAAGTAGCAAACCCAAAGGTTCAACATAAAGTCCACAATACAAAACCCACATCACCGGTATATGCATAAAGGTGAAAACAGAAAACGACAACTAGAAATCCACGCAACAATAGGGGCTAGCGACTGGAATATCTCCCAACGACCTCAACCTGAAAAGTAGTAATACAACGGTGTGAGTCTAAAAAACTCAGCAGATAATCCAATAGATATGTACAACAACATATAACTATCAGTAATAACCTATGATACAACCTCCTAAACCATGGAACCTATAGTACAGTTTCCTAACAGTATAACAGATATGCATAGCTGAATAAACTGTAGTAACTAACAGTAAGCATGTAATACTGTTCACAGCAAGAATAATAAGAAATGCATAACTGAAATAAACTGTACTCACCTGCGAGGCTGGTGCAACTAACTGTGAACATACACAGATAAAAATAGTCAGAGCAAAAGTATATAACCTGTATGCATGTCAATCATATGCAATCACCAAAATGCATCAATCACAAATAATACAATTTGTGCATATGATGCAAATGACATGTCCTGGTCACCCCTACTGCCAGCCAGCCATCTCACACACAATGGTGAGACCGAGTGGGTAGGGCTGTGACAACTGTGCACTTTGCCGTCACTATCCCTGATGAGTGACCGAGTGGACGGGATGCTGTCGGAATACACCTATCCTCCTACCTCAAACACAGTGAGGGAGAGCAATGCTCTCATCTCCCGGTACGTAATGACGGGGAGGGACCCCGGCGTGCTACCACACTGTCATCGTACTACCCATGAGCACCCCAGCGGAGCACCACCGAGCAACCTACCATACACACCCTAAGAGCTGTACCACTACCCATGCAGTGGTCACATGTGCAGAGGTCTATGTAGCCGACCGACGAGCTCAACAATAATGGAGTCGTCAATCGCCCAGCATGCAATCATGAAATATGGTGCATGTGGCTACAGTATGTCATACCTGAACATATCCTCCTCCATATATATAGGTGCCAAAAAGATAAACACATATATAACAAGGATAACAAACAACATGAATCTAACATCACATATACAACATATCTATCAACTAATCCAGTATAGAGGGAAGCACAATAAATACCTCTGTCTCTATGAACAACAATAAACATAGCTAGAAAGAAAAGCATGTCAGACTAATGTATAGCAGCTAATAGTAGAAGCATGTATCAGGTATCAACTAAACTAAACCCAGGGAAAGTGTTAAACTACCAATCACTAGTAATTATATATAAACTATACATATCATAAGACACTATCAAGAGATAAGTCAAAGGGTACCCGCCTCAAATAGCAAGTAGTATCACGCCAAATTCAACGTCGAGACGCCTGTCTCAAATCAAAGTCCTGTGTCAAACAAACAAACAATATATATATTTTATTTAGCTAAATCCAAATGAATAGCTAAATAAAATTCCTAAAACTAAATTAGGGCAAAAACTCTAATCAACACAACCTCAATCTACCTAATTAAATCTAACGGTTAATTAGGATTAGTTACCTAATCCCTAATCACCAACTAGATTAGAAATCTAAACTTAAATCTAATCCAATAGTTGACTAGGGTTAATTATTAATCCCAATCATTCCATTAGATTAAATTTAAGCAAATAAATCTAATCACAATCAACTCCTAAATAATCGGATTACACCATGATCTACAACTAAGATCAAAACCTACATTTAACTAATCATGCCTAATTCAACTTAACCAATTTGTATCAAAATTACTACACATCATGTATCAATTCCCTGTTCCTTACCTCAATTCAAACCTCTGCTCTTGATCCAAAGCCACTGGTGATGCTGGTTGAAGTGCTGTCGACAAGGAAACACCACTGGAACTAAGATCACCCTCAACAGATCCTCACTAAAGGATTCACCTCATGAATCACAGAACCTAACCTCACTAGATCGGATCAAGATGAGGAGATCACAGATCAACCAAGCATTCTAAATTCGAATGACAACCTAATTCCTAAAACCAAACCTTACCTTCAATCGGTTGTCTCCAGAAGAAGTCACCCAATCCGATCCAACTTGAGGAGACACGGATTGTTATGTGAACAACTCAAGAAGAAAGAGCGAAGGGTTAATCGGTCGGAGACAATGCACATCAAGCCCTCCGCCGTGCCCTAGCCACCTAGCCGTCGTCGCTTGTGTGCAAGAACCGGCCGAGGAAACGATTGCTCCTCGGTGGCGTCGCCCGATCGAATCCGAGATGGATCGCACTGTAAGAAGCACGATGAGAGCTAAGGGGAGGTCGATCGGTTAGGAGACGACGCGAATCAAGCCTCCGTCGTGCCCTAGGTACCGTGTCGTCGACGTCCGGCCGCCGAATCCACTGAACAACAACCCCTCGGCCGAAGATGACCTGAAGCTCACTGGTTCCCGTCGAGCTCCGGTGACGTGCTCCTCCAACCTCGGCACTGATTCGTCCATGAGAGGGGTAGCGAGAAGAAGAAGAGGGAAAGAAGGAGATCGGCTCTGAGCAGAGGGGAGATCGGGGAAAGGAGAGGAAGAAAGGTTTCAGATCAGTGCTGGTTTGGGGATTTTGGCATTTGGGAAAGAATAAGTATAAATAAAGGAAAATAATTTATAATTAAAAACTTTTCCTCTCTTAAACGGGTATCTCAAACAGGTTTTATCTGCACCCACTGATCGATCTCCTCAAAACCCTCCGTTCGAGCTTCGAAAAATTCTCAGAAAATTTCTAAAAATTCCGGAAATATTCTATAAGGTTATTTCTCAAATAACCCTATTATTTAAATTTTTTCATATCTCACATTCTCCCCTACTAATAAAAATTTGGTCCCTAAATTTCGCTATAACCAACAGCAAACACTAGAATATAACCAAACAGTATAAATGCTGAAAGAAACTCTAACCCACATACCTCAAGTAAAAAGATGAGGGTATCGAGCTCGGATCGTATCCTCCAACTCCCAAGTAGCCTCCTCGTCAGAATGATACTGTCATCCGACTTTAACCAGTCGGAACGTCTTGTTCCACAGCTGACTCTCTCTATGGTCCAGAATCCGTATCAGAACCTCCTCGTAAGTAACGTTAGGCTGAATAGGAACTGATATATCTGACAGAACATGTGATGGATCGGATATGTATCTCCTCAGCATAGATACATGGAATACATCGTGAATGTCTGCTAGAGATGGTGGTAGCGTCAGACGGTAAGCTACTGCTCCAATCCTCTCCAAGATCTGGAATGACCCAATATATCGTGGAGCTAATTTACCTCGAAGACCAAATCTCTTCACCCCTTTCGTGGGTGAAACTCTCAAAAACACATGATCACCAGTAGAGAACTCCAGGGGTCTCCGTCTCTGATCAGCATAACTCTTCTGACGGTCCTGAGCCTCAAACATCCTCCGTCTAATAGTACGACCCAACTTTGCCTCCTGCTGAGCTCTCTGAGGTCCTAATAGTTGGGCCTCCCCAACCTCCTCCCAGAGGATGGGTGTCCGACACGGTTTACCATACAAAGCCTCAAACGGTGCCATCTGGATAGCCGAATGATAGCTATTGTTGTAGGCGAACTCCACCAATGGCAGGTGGTCCTCCCAGCTGCCTCCGAAGTCCATAACACAAGACCTCAGCAAGTCCTCCAAAGTCTGAATAGTTCGCTCTAACTGTCCATCTGTCTGCGAATGGAATGTCGTACTGAAATGGAGCTGTGTGCCCAAAGCCTGCTGCAGACTCTGCTAGAACCGGGACGTGAATCGTGGGTCTCTATCTGATATAATACTCAAAGGAACACCATGCAACCTGATAATCTCACGACAGTATAACTCTGCTAATTAATCCAGAGAATCAGTCTTCCGGATCTCTATAAAATGTGCGGATTTGGTTAATCAGTCAACGATTACCCAAATCGCATCATGACCTCGTCGAGTCCTAGGCAATCCTACCACAAAATCCATAGTAATGTGCTCCCACTTCCACTCTGGAATAGGGATCCTGTGAAGTAAACCAGCAAGTCTCTGGTGCTCAGCCTTCACCTGCTGACAAACAAGACATCTAGCTACAAAATCTGCGATGTCTTTCTTCATACCGTTCCACCAATAGGAACACCTCAAATCCCGATACATACGGGTCCCACCTGGGTGGATAGCAAATCTAGAACGATTAGCCTCCTAAAGTAACTCCTTCATGACCGGGTGAGACTGAGGTACACATAATCTGCCTCGAAAATAAATAATACCCTCGTCATCTCGTGTAAACTCGGTCTACCCGGAAGCTATATGGCTGCCAATGAACTGTAAATGTTGATCTCCGGCCTGGGCCTCTCGAATCCTCATCCTAATCGATGACTGAGCAACCATGGTAACAAGAATGCCCTACTCTATCCGTCCCTGCTCCTCAAGGCCCAACTCGGAGAATCCCTGAATCAAGTCCATGACTAAAACTCGGTGACAAGTTAAAGTCCCTCTGGACTTCCTGCTAAGTGCATCAGCAACCACATTAGCTTTACCCGGATGGTAGCTAATAGTGCAATCATAATCCTTCAGGAACTCCATCCATCTCCTTTGTTGGAGATTGAGTACCTTCTGTGTGAAAAATATATTTGAGACTCTTATGATCAGTAAGAATCTCAAAAGTAATACCATAAAGATGATGTCGCCAAATCTTCAAAGCAAAGATAATAGCGGCTAGCTCTAAATCATGTATTAGGTAATTCTTCTCATGCTCCTTCAACTGACGAGAACCATAGGAGACTACCCTACCGTGCTGCATCAAAACAGCGCCCAAGCCCTGAAGAGATGCATTTGTGTAAAGTACGAATCCGTCATCACCAGAAGGTAAAACCAAAACTGGTGCTGATACTAATCTCCGCTTCAGCTCCTGGAAGCTGGTCTCGCAAGCCTCTGACCACGTGAACTTCATGTCTTTCCTAGTCAGACGTGTCAACGACATAGCAATACTGGAGAAACCCTCAACGAATCGTCTGTAATATCTAGCCAGTCCCAAGAAACTGCGGATCTCCTGGACTGACTTCAGCTGCTCCTAGCTAGTGATAGCCTCAATCTTCTATGGATCTACTAAAATACCTTGGCTCGACACCACGTGTCCCAGAAAACCAACTGAAGATAGCCAAAATGTACACTTACTGAATTTCGCATACAGATGATGTCGTCGCAGAGTCTCCAAGACTATGCGAAGATGCTGCGCGTGCTCCCCCTCAGAACGCGAATAGATCAATATATCATCAATAAACACAATAACAAACTGATTTAGGTACTCCAGAAAGATACGGTTCATCAGATCCATAAATACTGCGGGAGCATTGGTAAGCCCAAATGGCATCACCAAAAACTCGTAATGTCCGTATCTAGTGCGAAAAGCTGTCTTCTGAATATCTGAATCTTTGACTCATAGCTGATGATATCCAAACCGCAGATCAATCTTAGAATACACTGATGCATCCCTGAGCTGATCAAATACATCCTCAATTCGTGGCAAGGGGTACTTATTTCTGATAGTCACTGCATTCAGCTGCCTATAATCGATGCACAACCTCAGAGTACCATCCTTCTTCTTGACGAATAGTACAGGAGAACCCTACAGAGATACACTAGGACGAATAAATCCCCTATCCAATAACTCCTAAAGTTGAACCTTCAGTTCGTCCAACTCTTTCGGTGCCATACGATAAGGAGCTTTCGATGTTGGTGCAGTCCCTGGAATCAGCTCAATAGCAAACTCCACTTGCCTTCGAGGAGGCAAACCTGGTAGCTCATCTGGATAAACGTCTGGATACTCTCAGACTACCAGAACATCTGAGAGCTGAGGACTACTACTGTCGTTAGCATTAATCAAAGATAATAGAAATCCTTGACATCCATGTGATTACAGTTTCTGCGCCTGCATCGCAGAAATGGTCGATATCCCATCGTCTCTGATGCCAGTGAAATCCCAAGAGGGTTGGTTCGAAGATCGAAACGTGACCACCCTCTTCTGGCAATCAACTGTGGCATGATATGCAGACAGCCAATCCATGCCAAGGATAATGTCGAACTCGACCATTTCCAGTACTAACAAATCTACAGTGAGTATAATGCTACCAAAATTTAATGGGCAACCTCTGACCTCCTAAGTGACATCCAAGGTATCACTAGATGATAAGGAGACGGTTAGTCGCCGCGGTCTATGAGAAGGTAGTCTACCAATCTCTCTCATAAATGCACAAGATATAAAAGAATGTGAACTACTTGTATCAATTAGCATATCAGCAGAAAATGCATAAAGTAAAATCGTACCGCGGAAAATAGATCCGTCGGCTCGTTGTGCATCCTCTCTGGTGACCGCGTGAACTCGTCCAGTATCTGACGGTGGTAGAGGCGGTAGCACTGCCAAAGGCTGCTATGTCGGAGTCTGAGCCTGCCACTGAGTCGGTACTGGATACTGAGTCAAAGATGGGACTGTGGGCTGCAGTATGTACTGAACCGGTGGCTGGGGTTGTAACTGATACTGTACCAATGGCTGAGGCTGCAACTGATACTGCCCCTGAGTCAGATATTGAGGTCCAAAAATAGAACTCTGGGACTCCATAAGAACATTGAAATATGCTCCTGACCATGCATGCCATATGCAGCTACCGCAGGGGGAGCTGTCCTCTGCTGACGGTGTGAAGATTGGGCTTTCAGCCCGCCTCACTGTCCCGGACTGACCAAACTGTCCTCCCGGAATAGAGACCCCGGAGGCTACATGCTGAGCCTTCAGCGAACAATCTCGGCTCAAGTGCCCAGGCAGTTTGCAATAATAGTAAACTGGCTGTCCCATGGTGCACACAGAGGTGAGGTGATCTCGGGATCCGCATCGGGTGCAGTAAGGGCCACCAGTGGACTGTTTCTGGTTCTGCTGAGCAGACCAGGAGTGTCCAAATGAAGATTGTCCTGACTTCTGGTGTCAGCCAGATGCCCCAGAAGTACCCTGACCTGTCTGAGTGCGATTGCTCTACTACTGTCCTGTGGTCTGTGGCTACTGAATATGTCCGGAAGTCCGATCAGTCTGTTTGCTCTTCTTGTCTACTTTCACTCTCTGATGAGCAGACTCAATCATAAGCGCTCTACCCGGTGCCTCTGTGTATGATAAACTACCAAAATTGGCAATCTTCACCTGAAGATGTCCGTCTAGTCCCTGGACAAACTGAAGCATACAAGATCTATCCTCGGCAACCAACTCAAGACAGAATCTGGCCAACCAATTAAATTCACCATTATATTCCATAACTGAGAGGTTATTTTGCCAAAGACTCAGGAAATCCTGCCGACGTGTCATCTGATACGCCCGGGGAAAATACTGACTCTCGAATGCCTCCCTAAATCTCGCCCAAGTAATATGCTGCTCGCCTATAATCGAGTGTTGCATGTCCCACCATATCTCTACCTCATCTCGTACCTCAAGTACGCAGTAGTAGGCACGACTGGAGGGGGTGCCAGGTATACTAAAGGTGATACCACTAGTGGTACAATCGAGATATGTACCTCTGAAGTCGGAACCGTCAGGGTCTTATAATCCGACGTGCCTATAATATCCTGACAAGTCTGTCCTTGGCGGACAGGCTCGACCCTAGCAGATCTCTCTGGAGACTCTATCTCCAGAGAATCTATCGCCCTCTTACGGGGGCGACCACGTCTCGGTACCGGAATACATGTACGTGTCATATCTGTAAACAAAATGTTACCCAGATATCACTACAAGTATAAGAACTATAAAATTACCTAAATTTACCTGTTACCATCTGGAGATGTCCTGTCGCTGCTTAGTCCCCCAAATAGAACCTCGACAAATATACCTCGGAATTCCGAATCGAAAAATATCGACAAAAATTCGTACAATCTGAAATACAGAAATATCCAATACGAAAAACAAGTATCAGAAATCTGCTCTGATACCAAAGAAATTGGTATAAGATAAAATCCCAAAAATTCTGAATGCCTAGCAAGTATCATAACCTTCTCTGATACCAACTAAATTGGTATCAGATAAACTCAAAAATTCGAAACAGGTATCGCAAACCTGCTCTGATATGAAAAATATTGGTATTAGACTAAGTCAAAATCCAAAACAAAAAGCAAGTATCGTAACCTGCTCTAATACCAAAAATATTGTCACGTCCCAGGTAGTCCCTGCCAGAAGAAATTTCAGTAGCATCTCCCCTGTACGGGTGACAATATGAATTTAGAATACATATATCCATACATCGGCCCACACGGCCGGAACAATACTATACAAATAATAATCAAACCACGCGGTTTATATCAACATTCCACACAGTTTAATATGAACAATCTACGCAGTTTAATATAAAGAAAAGACGATATAGAAATCATCGCAGATATATGTATAACATCCTACTCCACTACAACGAAGAAAACGAAATCCACGAAGTAATGAAAATATCCGCAGAAGAAAACAAAAGTAGCAAACCCAAAAGTCCAACATAAAGTCCACAATACAAAACCTACGTCACCGGTATATGCATAGAGGCGAAAACAGAAAACGACAACTAGAAATTCTCGCAACAATGGGGGTTAGCGACTGGAATATCTCCCGACGGCCTCAACCTGAAAAGTAGTAATACAATGGTGTGAGTCCAAAGAACTCAGCAGGTAATCCAATAGATATGTACAGCAACATATAACTACCAGTAATAACCTATAGTACAATTTCCTAATAGTATAACAGATATGCATAGCTGAATAAACTGTAGTAACTAACAGTAAGCATGTAATACAGTTTACAGCAAGAATAATAAGAAATACATAACTGAAATAAATTGTACTCACCTGCGAGGCTGGTGCAACTGACTGTGAACATACACAGATAAAAATAGTCAGAGTAAAAGCATATAACATGTATGCATGTCAATCATATGCAATCACCAAAATGCATCAATCACAAATAATGCAATTTGTGCATATGATGCAAATGACATGTCCTGGTCACCCCTACTGCCAGTCAGTCATCTCACACACAATGGTGAGACCGAGTGGGTAGGGCTGTGACAATCGTGCACTTTGCCGTCACTATCCCTGATAAGTGACCGAGTGGATGGGATGCTGTCGGAATACACCTATCCTCCTACCTCAAACACAGTGAGGGAGAGCAATGCTCTCATCTCCCGGTACGCAATGACGGGGAGGGACCCCGGCGTGCTACCACACTGTCATCGTACTACCCATGAACACCCCAGCGGAGCACCACCGAGCAACCTACCATACACACCCTGAGAGTTGTGCCACTACCCATGCAGTGGTCATGTGTGCAGAGGTCCATGTAGCCGGCCGACGAGCTCAACAATAATGGAGTCGTCAATCGCCCAGCATGCAATCATGCAATATGGTGCATGCGGCTACAGTATGTCATACCTGAACATATCCTCCTCCATATATATAGGTGCCAAAAAGATAAACACATATATAACCAGGATAACAAACAACATGAATCTAACATCACATATCCAACATATCTATCAACTAATCCAGTATAGAGGGAAGCACAATAAATACCTCTGTCTCTATGAACACCAATAAACATAGCCAGAAAGAAAAGCATGCTAGACTAATGTATAGTAGCTAATAGTAGAAGCATGTATCATGTATCAACTAAACTAAACCCAGGGAAAGTGCTAAACTACCAATCACTAGTAATTATATATAAACTATACATATCATAAGACACTATCAAGAGATAAGTCAAAGGGTACCCGCCTCAAATAACAGGTAGTATCACGCCAAATTTAACATCGAGACGCTTGTCTCAAATCAAAGTCCTGTGTCAAACAAACAAATAATATATATATATATATTATTTAGCTAAATCCAAATAAATAGCTAAATAAAATCCCTAAAACTAAATTAGGGCAAAAACTCAAATCAACACAACCTCAATCTACCTAATTAAATCTAACGGTTAATTAGGATTAGTTACCTAATCCCTAATCACCAACTAGATTAGAAATCTAAACTTAAATATAATCCAATAGTTGACTAGGGTTAATTACCTTAATCCCAATCATTCCATTAGATTAAATTTAAGCAAATAAATCTAATCACAATCAACTCCTAAATAATCAGATTACACCATGATCTACAACTAAGATCAAAACCTACATTCAACTAATCATGCCTAATTCAACTTAACCAATTTGTATCAAAATTACTACACATCATGTATTAATTCCCTGTTCCTTACCTCAATTCAAACCTCTGCTCTTGATCCAAAGCCACTGGTGATGCTGGTTGAAGTGCTGCCGACAAGGAAACACCATTGGAACTAAGATCACCCTCAACAGATCCTCACTGATGGATTCACCTCACGAATCACAGAACCTAACCTCACTGGATCGGATCAAGATGAGGAGATCATAGATCAACCAAGCATTCTAAATTCGAATGACAACCTAATTCCTGAAACCAAACCTTACCTTCAATCGGTTGTCTCCAGAAGAAGTCACCCAATCCGATCCAACTTGAGGAGACACGGATTGTTTTGTGAACAGCTCAAGAAGAAAGAGAGAACGGTCAATCGACCGGAGACAATGCACATCAAGCCCTCCACCGTGCCCTAGCCACCTAGCCGTCGTCGCTTGTGCACAAGAACCGGCCGAGGAAACGATTGCTCCTCGGTGGCATCGCCCGATCCAATCCGAGATGGATCGCACTATAAGCAGCACGATGAGAGCTAAGGGGAGGTCGATCGGTTGGGAGACGACGCGAATCAAGCCTCCGTCATGCCCTTGGTACCGTGTCGTCGACGTTCGGCCGTCGAATCCACCGAACAACAACCCCTCGGCCGAAGATGACCTGAAGCCCGCTGGTTCCCATCGAGCTCCGGTGACGTGCTCCTCCAACCTCGGCGTTGATTCGTCCATGAGAGGGGTAGCGAGAAAAAGAAGAGGTAAAGAAGGAGATCGGCTTCGAGCAGAGGGGAGATCGGGGAAAGGAGAGGAAGAAAGGTTTCGGATCAGTGCTGGTTTGGGGATTTCGGCGTTTGGGAAAGAATAAGTATAAATAAAGGAAAATAATTTATAATTAAAAACTTTTCCTCACTTAAACGGGTATCTCAAATAGGCTTTATCCGCACCCGCCGATCGATCTCCTCAAAACCCTCCGTTTGAGCTCCGAAAAATTCCCAGAAAATTTCTAAAAATTTCGAAAAAAAATCTATAAGGTTATTTCTCAAATAACCCTATTATTTAAATTTTTCCGTATCTCACAAACCACTTCCTTAGACAAAGCCTCATAATGAAATTCATTGTTTAATTTTCTCACTGAAAGCGCCAATTTTTATTAATATTTAGACAAAAAAAGATTTAGGAACCCAATAAAGGTTCCTGCCTATTGGATTAACTAAAAAGTTTTTAGGGACATTCTTTCTTGAAATATTCCTAATTTGTCTAGGGTGATATTTAAAGTATCAATTTAAATTATTAGATCTTCTAAAATTGGTTTTAGATGGACATGTATGGTTTTTCAAGTTTTCTACTTGAATTTTCAAGTTTTCTACTTGAATTTTCAAGTTTTGAATTTCTAACTTCAATTTTTCATTTTCTAGTTTTGATTTGTCTAACATTTCTAACGGGCAAGATTCAGCAAATATTCCTTTTAAATTTTTAATTTCTTTTTCTAACTTGCAGCAGTCTTTAGTTAGTAATTTAACAAATTTAAAAAGTTTATCGGGAGGAAGTGAACGTGCCTGACTTACCTTGTCGATTTCGTTGTTCGTGTCTCCCCCTGAACTGCTGCTTTCTTCCGACGAAGCTCCCCCTTCATCGATGCTTTCGATGCTCATCTTGGAGGAACATGAATCGCAGTCGTCGTCTTGATGACTTGCCATCAGTGCGAGTCCAGAGAATGCTTCGACTTCCAATTCGGACGACGTATCGTCCCACGTCGCTTTTAGGGCCTTGCGCTTTTGAACAGGCTTTTTACCTTTATCTTTATCCTTGTTCTTTAGCTTGGGGCAGTTGTCCTTGACGTGCCCTTCTTCGTCGCAATGGTAGCAGCGGATCGTTCTTTTCTTTCTACCCTGTGGATGGTTAGTTTTTCTAGAATTGTATAACTTCTTAAATCGTCTTACCATCATTACCATTTCCTCGTCGTCGAGAGAAGATTCCGACTTAGGTTCGTCTCTCGATGCTTTAAGGGCGATGTTGTTCTTGGGCTCCTTCGAACCTGCGCATCTTGATTCGTGCACTTCAAATGTCGAGAAAAATTCTTCTAAAGAAATGTTTTCTAGGTCTTTTGAAATATAAAAGGCATCTACTAGTGATGCCCATTTTGAATTTCTCGGAAAGGAATTTAAAGTGTACCTGAGCGAATCTCAATTACTTACATCTTCTCCGAGATTCGAAAGTCTGGTGATGAGCTCCTGTATCCTCGAGTGTAGATGTGCAATTGTTTCACCTTCTTCAAGACGGAGGTTCGTGAGCTGGTTGCGAAGTAAGTCCCGTCTCGCAAGCTTGGCTTCGGATGTTCCTTCATGTAGTTCAAGGAATTTCTCCCAAAGCTCCTTTGTCGAGTTGTAGGTGCCGACACGGTTGACTTCTTGTGGCGGAAGTACGCTTAGCAGATGGAATTCTGCTTTCTTGTTTGCCACGTAGTCGGCCTGCTCTTTCTTCGTCCATTGATATTTTACTTTACCTTCGGGAGATTCAAAACCGAGTTCCATTGTTAATAATAAATCGAAATCAGTACCAAAAAATACCTCCATACGCTTCTTCCAGCTTGCGAAGTCCCCCTCGAATTTTGGCTGGTAGATGTTAGATCCAGCCATCTCGTTGCTTCGTTTGGCAGTTAGTCCTCCTGAAGCGTCTCGGCTCTGATACCACTTGTACGACCGTTGCGGCCGGCTAGAAGGGGGTTGGATAGCCTGTAAAAATAAGACAACCCTTTCTCGAACTCTCAAAAGTACACTTGTATAAAATTAAAGCAGTAAATAAAAAGCAGAAAAAAAGAGGCAGAAGGTTTTTACTTGGTTACAACCAAGGAGGTTGTTAATCCAAGGAATGTAGCACTAGTATCTCCTTCAGGCGGAGAAGCCTCTTACAGTAGTGAAAGCGTAAAATAGAGAAGCTAATCTAGAACAGTAGCATACAAGTGTTGGAAATGGAATGCACTGAGTTGATGAAAAGCTTCTTGACCAAGGCTATATTTATAGCCTTCATCGGAGCGTCTGGAAGGGTTCTGGGTGCCCTGGGGAGATAAAACTTTATCCCCCAACGTTCAGATCACGTTTGACATGATCTAGTCAATAAGTCTGGTCCGAGCGCCCGGAAGGGTTCCGGGTGCCCCGAGCTACTCCGGGCGCCCCGGACTGTTCCGGGCGCCTCGGACTGTTTCAGGCGCCCCAGAGCCTAAAGTCAATCGATGTTGACTTTTTCATCCGGGGACCACTGCTCCGGTTCAGTTCGCCTCAGTCCGGGTCTTCAACTCCGAATCTGCTTGCTTGGGTGATCTCTGCCATCCGGAAAAGGGCTCACCCGTACCCAACTTCCGGTCTTCTCGAGCGGGTTTCCCTCCGGCTTCTCGTCCCTCAAAATCGCCGCATGGGCCTGATATGAGAGCATATCAGGCCCAACGTGAGACTGGTATGGTATCCTTTCTTAAAAATTGATACTATCTCCCCCCTTTATATAAACTCAAAATGTGCTATCATGCTCCTTATCAAAAACTCAAAAAAATAAAATTAGAAGGTGCTACCATAGGGTTTAAGTCTATAGCATGGCCATGACCATAAGTGGAATATGTGCCAAGTGGCACGGAGCCATACCTTGTAATCCATGGTGTATAAATTCTGTTTGACACTGTATATACCATCTCCCCACCAAGACCTTCACAGGGGACTTGATTTCAGGTAAATCCAAGTAGGGGAGGGCCATCAGTGGATTTTGATCAAAACCCACTGATGGACCTAGACACCTCTGATTGTACCCATTTTAGTTCGGGTGGGATTCTGAAATTCCAAGGACTCCATCGGTGCTAGCTAATCATGGTTTAAAGCTCCATAGGTGTGGTGGCAAGTGTTGGAAAAAAAATCAGGCACCGTTGGGCCTGATATGCTTGAATATCAGGCCCAACGTGGGTCTGATATGAGAGCATATCAGACCCAATGTGGGCCTGGTATGGTATCCTTTCTTAAAAATTGATACTATCTCCCCCCTTTATATAAACTCAAAATGTGCTATCATGCTCCTTATCAAAAACTCAAAAAAATAAAATTAGAAGGTGCTACCATAGGGTTTAAGTCTATAGCATGTCCATGACCATAAGTGGAATATGTGCCAAGTGGCACGGAGCCATACCTTGTAATCCATGGTGTATAAATTCTGTTTGACACTGTATATACCATCTCCCCACCAAGACCTTCACAGGGGACTTGATTTCAGGTAAATCCAAGTAGGGGAGGGACATCAGTGGGTTTTGGTCAAAACTCATTGATGGACCTAGACACCTCTGATTGTACCTGATATGGGTTAGGTTTTGTGGGTCTCCCGATGAGGAAAGAAAAGGAAGAAAGAAAAGCAAGAAAGATAAGCTAATATCGGTCGAGACATACCTCCATGATGAAGGTAGGGTAATATCGTCCGAGACATACTTCCTAAGCAGAGCCAGGTTAATATCGGCCGAGACATACCTCCTAAGCAGATCTAGGTTAATATCGGTCGGGACATACCACTAAGGCGGAATTAGGCTAATATTGTCCGAGACATACTTCCTAAGCAGAGCTAGGCTAATATCGTCCGAGACATACTTCCTAAGTAGAGCTAGGCTAATACCGGCCGGGACATATCGCTGGGATGGAGTTAGGCAAATATTGGCCGAGACATACCTCCTAAGCAGAGCTAAGCTAATATCGGCAGGGACATATCGCTGGGATGGAGTTAGGCTAATATTGGCCGAGACATACCTCCTAAGCAGATCTAGGTTAATATCAACCGGGACATACCACTGGGGCGGAATTAGACTAATATCGTCCGAGACATACTTCCTAAGCAGAGCTAGGCTAATATCGTCCGAGACATACTTCCTAAGCAGAGCTAGGCTAATATCGGTCGGGACATACCACTGGGGCAGAATTAGGCTAATATCGTCCGAGACATACTTCCTAAGCAGAGCCAGGCTAATATCGCCCGAGACATACTTCCTAAGCAGAGCTAGGCTAATATCGGCCGGGACATATCGCTGGGATGGAGTTAGGCTAATATTGGCCGAGACATACCTCCTAATCAGAGCTAGGCTAATATCGGTCGGGACATATCGCTGGGATGGAGTTAGGCTAATATTGACCGAGACATACCTCCTAAGCAGATCTAGGTTAATATCAGCCGGGACATACCACTGGGGCGGAATTAGGCTAATATCGTCTGAGACATACTTCCTAAGCAGAGCTAGGCTAATATCGTCCGAGACATACTTCCTAAGCAGAGCTAGGCTAATATCGGCCGGGGCATATCGCTGGGATGGAGTTAGGCTAATATTGGCCGAGACATACCTCCTAAGCAGATCTAGGTTAATATCAGCCGGGACATATCGCTGGGGCGGAGCTAGGCTAATGTCGGACGAGACATACTTCCTATACAGAGATAGGTTAATATCGACCGGCATATAAGAGATAAGTCTATATCGACCGAAATATACCTCCCAGAAAGAAAGCCAAGACCGGTCGATTGACCCATGACTGAGAAAAACACTTGAGAGAATACATTGACTTCGATAGATATAAGGAATATTGGTAGATGGAATTAATTACAGCAGAAGGGGTGAAATGATAGAGATATTTATAATATGTAAATATATGACAGAAAATATTTTGGCGGGAAATGTGTTTTTATATTATTTTGCAGGTGCTAAACGACAAAGAAGGTACATCTGGGGTACAAAAAAGATTCCTTAAAAAGTAATTCACCACAAGTACACAGATGACGTCATCTCATAACAAACTCTAACGAACCGGGGTCCACTTCATGACTACGGAGGTTATATGAAGTGGTATAAAAGGGGAATCCTCTCCGTTGGCAAGGTAAGTTGACAAGTTCATATCATTACACACATTGAGAACCCTATTTTTCCTACTACTATTCATCTTCTTCCTCCTTCTTACACACCAAGAGTGATCACTGACTTGAGCGTCGGAGGGCCGAGCCAGGGATTCCCACCCCGGTTTTAGGTCACTGACGGTAGTGTTGGTTGTTCTCTTGTGTGTAGGCAGCTTGGGGAGCTTTGAATCTGGGTTTCTTCTCTTCAGATTTGGCTTTCTTTTTCATCATCAGATCTCGATACGAAGAAACCTCGGGTGACTCTACTGCTTCTCGATCTGCTTTTGGTTTCTCAGATCGGCATTCGGCGTACGTCATTCTTCATCCGCACGGTGGGTTTCTTTCTTCCAGATTTCCGTCGTGTCCAGCTTCTCAGACAGGATCAAATTTGGCGCCATCTGTGGGAACTTCACCTGAATCTGAGACTACAGGATGGAAGAAGCCGGAAAATCAAACCTACTTACTATCAGTCGGGAGGATTTGGATTTTCTCATCAACTCCCATGTCCAGAAAGCCTTGCAGCAACAACAACAACAACTTCAAGCTCATACTGGAGCTACTCTGCCAACAGCTCATAATCCGGTAATATCAACTACTGAGCAGCGAAAAGGAAAGGAACTAGAAGAAGAGGAACATGCATATTTTCCTCCAACTGATGTTTCTCCGACGAGGCATCCCCGAGCTTTCCTTCGCACTCCTATGGAGCAGGGGGGTAGAAGGCCTGTGTTCCAAGAATCCTCTGGTGAAGCACCTGATAAAGAAAAGCGTAAGATCAAAATGATAACTAGTGATAGCTCACCTGAGAAAGTCATCTCCCCATTCTCTCAAAGTGTACTGGATGATCCGCTTCCTAAGCGGTATCAAAACCTGCAGATCGGGGAATATACTGGAACAACAGATCCAGAAGATCATCTGTTGAAATTTGAGAACGTAGCATTATTACAACAATTCTCTGATGGAGTGAAATGTCAGATGTTTCTCACTACCCTCGGAGGAGCTGCACAGCGCTGATTCAAGAGATTACCAGAAAAATCTATTCGAAAATTCAAGGACTTCAAGAAAGTCTTTCTGCACCATTTCTCTAGCAACAAGAGGTATCATAAGACTCCTTGGAGTTTGTTTTCAATCAAGCAGTCGACTAAAGAATCTATCCGAGCATACATCAAAAGGTTCAATCAGGTAGCTATTGATGTGCCTAATGCTACTACTGAGATATTAGTAAGCGCTTTCTCTCAAGGTCTGAATGATAATGATTTCTTTAAAGATTTGGTAAGAAATCCCCCTATTAATTTTGATTCCTTGATTGAGTGGGCTACTGAGTTTATTAATGTAGAAGAAGCTCAAGCTGCTCGTAGAAAGGTGGGAGTCACCTCTTCTCCTACCCAAATTAAAGAGAAAGCTCCAGCCCCTGTGCCTCCACCAAGAGGTCCTAGAATAACTCATCCACCTCATCGACAACCAGAGTATCGTCCACAAGCTGTACAACATGTGGAGATACAGCCAGAGGCACCAAGGAGGTGGTGCACTTATCATAAAACTAGCAGTCATCATGCTGAAGACTGTTTTGTTTTAAGAAATAGACGAGTCAATAGGGAGCGATATCAGAGGCAGAACTACCATCGACAACAATACCCCAGGCAGCAAAGTCCACCCAAATTGGAATATCGCCCGATCGAGACTCGGCAGGAGGCAATACCAGTCCCGGCCGGTACTAGTCAAGTATCAGAAAAAGCACCTTCTGAAGCTGTGATGACTCAACAGGAAGAAAACAGAAACAATGCTGCTCGAGGCAATATCAATATGATTGTGGGCGGACCCATTGATGGGAATTCTAATAGAGCCAGAAAAGCACATGCCCGAAGATTGGAGATTCATGCAGTAGGGTGCAGCATGGAACGAGCAGCCGGCCCTGAAATAAGTTTCGGGCCCAGAGATCTTGAGGGGGTAGAAATACCTCATGATGATGCTCTGATCATCAAAGCTGTGATAGTCAACTACGCCATTGCTCGTACCTTTATAGGCACGGGTAGTTCCGTCAATATTATATTCAAGAAGGCTTTCGATCAGCTACAAATTGATCTAAGTGAACTTCAACAAATCGTTACTCCTCTGTATGGATTCACGGGCAATGAAGTACAACCTTTAGGTCAAATAAAGTTGGTCATTTCACTGGGAGAAGAGCCTCTGATGAGAACCAGGAGATCTTATTTTATGGTGGTAGACGCTCCATCCTCTTACAATGTGATATTGGGTCGACCTGCCTTAAACGAGTTTAGGGCGGTCGTTTCTACTTTTTGTCAGAAGATCAAATTTCCTGTGGATGATCAAGTTGGAGAAGTACAGGGTGATCAGAAGACAGCCCGAAAATGTTATGTAGAGATAATTCGAGCTGAAGCTAACACCGCCCGAAAGATTCAAAGAATGGAGGTTAACGTCATTAGGGAAAAACAGCCCGCCCTGGTTTATGAAGAGAAGGAAGAAATTTAGATCCAGGCCAGTCGACCTGAAGCTACTACATATATCGCGGCCGATCTTGAGCCTACTCTGAAGGCTGCATTAGTACAATATTTGGAGAAGAATAATGATGTATTTGCATGGACTCCCAAAGAAGTCTCAGGCGTTTCTCCTACCGTTATGGAACATTCCTTGCATGTCTTCCCGGATGCCCGCCCGGTCATGCAAAGAAAAAGAAGTTTTAGCGCGGAACAAAATCAAATCATCAAAGAAGAAATAACCAAACTTATGGAGGTGGATATATTAGGGAAGTACAATTCCCAAACTGGTTGGCTAATGTGGTGTTAGTCTCTAAACCAGGAAATAAATGGCGAGTCTGCATTGACTTTCGGGATCTCAACAAAGCTTGCCCGAAGGACTATTATCCGTTACCCAGGATTGATCAGCTTGTTGACTCCACCGCCGGATGCGAAGATATCTCTATGTTGGACACTTATCAAGGTTACCATCAAGTTCCCTTGGCCAAAGAAGATCAGGAAAAGGTCAGTTTTATAACATCTGAAGGTACTTATTGCTATAATGTTATGCCCTTTGGACTAAAAAATGCAGGAGCAACTTATCAAAGGCTTATGAATAAGGTTTTCCAGAAGCAGATTGGTAGAAATATGGAAGTATATGTTGATGACATTTTAATTAAGTCTCTTCAAGCTGTTGATCTGTGCAGGGATATAGAGGAAACTTGCGAGACTTTAAGACAATATGGGCTCAAGTTAAATCCAAGCAAATGCTTATTCGGCGCGAAGGGAGGAAAATTCCTGGGATATATGGTGTCTGAACGGAGGATAGAGGCCAACCCGAGCAAGGTCAAGGCACTGCAGAACATGGAGCCACCGCGTAACATAAGGGAAGCCCAAAGATTGACAGGCCGAATCACAGCCTTGTCTAGATTTATTTCTAGATCGGCTGATCGTAGTTTTCATTTCTTTAAAATACTCAGAAAGGCTAATAAGTTTCAATGGAATGAGGAGTGTGATAAGGCTTTCCAAGAATTGAAAGATTATTTGGCTACTCTCCCTGTGTTGGCTAAACCTATAATAGGAGAAACTCTGTGGGTATACTTGTCGGCTAATGAAAACGCCGTAGGTTCGGTACTAGTTAGACAAGAGGGAAAGGAGCAACAACTTGTATATTTTTCTAGCCATTTATTAAAAGGAGCTGAGTGTAGATACACTACACTAGAGAAATTAGCTTACGCCCTAGCATTGACTGCTCGGAGGTTGCGCCCATATTTCTTAGCACATGAGATTATTGTATTAACTAACAACACTCTTGGACGAGTGTTACTCAACCCAGAGGCATCAGGACGGCTGATCAAATGGACAACTGAACTTGGGGAATATGACATCCAATATCAACCTCGCTCGGCCATCAAGGCACAAGCTCTAGCAGACTTCATCATAGAAGTTCAAGGCCCCGAGGAAGAAAACACCTGGAAGGTTTATGTAGATGGTTCTTCAACTAGACAAGGTAGCGGAATTGGTGTTCTTCTTATATCACCAAGGGAAGACAGACTGCAACTCTCCATCAGGTTGAATTACAGAGCTACCAACAACGAAGCAGAATATGAAGCCTTAATAGCCGGCTTGCAAGCTGCTCTGCATATAGGGGCAGCTCGAGTCCTTATCTATTCCGATTCTCAATTAGCAGCTCAACAACTATCAGGTAATTTTGAAATCAATAATGATAGGCTTAAGTTATATGCTAAAGCATTTGATAAGTTGAAGTCCCAGTTTCAAGAAGTAAATATACAAAAGGTTCCTAGATCTGAAAATCAAGTAGCAGATGAATTGGCTAAATTGGCTTCTGCTATAGTACCATGGAGTTTAGATAGGCCCGTGGAACAAACTCTGTTAGTATCTTGTATTGAAAGACATGCTGAAGCAGAAATTCAAAGTGATTGGAGGGCTCAGATCATATTATACTTGCAGCAAGGTATTCTTCCTAGTGATGTAGAACAGGCAAGAGTATTTAAGAAGAGGGCCGCTCAATACACTATGGTGGGAGAACAATTATATAAAAGGGCTTTTTCCAGACCTTTGCTTAAATGTATTGTCACAGAAGATATACAGTTTATTTTACGAGAAGTTCATCAAGGTTTGTGTGGTAGTCATATAGGGGGAAGATCTTTGGCTCGTAAAATTCTGTTAGAAGGATATTTTTGGCCCACTTTACATGAAGATGCTAACAAGCTGGTGAGAACTTGTGTTTCTTGTCAAAAACATCAAAATATCCCACATCATCCTACACAGCTATTGAGAACCTCTATAGTTGCATGTCCCTTTGATTAGTGGGGCATGGACATAGTAGGACCGTTTCCTATGGCAGCTGCACAGAGAAAATTCTTATTGGTAGCGGTGGATTATTTTTCTAAATGGGTGGAGGCAGAACCACTTGCTCGAATTACTGAAGATGCAGTTATTAAATTTTTATGGAAAAATATAATCTGCATATTTGGCATTCCTCATAAATTAGTCTCTGATAATGGAAGGCAATTCCAAGGGGATAGGATTTTAGATTGGTGCAACAGTTACGGCATTATTCAGGCCTTCACTTCTGTAGCTTACCCACAAAGCAATGGTCAAGCAGAGGTAACTAATAGAGAGATTATTAGAGGTCTAAAAACTAAATTGGATCATGTTGGAGGTAGCTGGGTAGATGAATTACCCAGTGTTCTTTGGGCTCACCGCACTACACCCCGAAAAGCTACAGGAATCACGCCTTTTCAGTTAGTTTATGGAGGAGAAGCAATAATTCCCATCGAGGTGGGGGTAGAGTCTGATAGACGGTGATTATATGATGAGGACAATGAAGGTCGACGACTTATGGAGCTAGATTTGATAGAGGAAATAAGAGATAAAGCTGCTACCCGTCTTGTATCATATCGACAGCGGATGAGGCAAAACTATAACAAGAGAGTGATACCCAGATTTTTCCAAGTGGGGGATTTGGTATGGAAAGGAATTAAACCTATTGGAGATGTCAGTAAGCTGGCACCACAATGGGGAGGACCTTACAAAGTGGTAGAAAAGCTCGCATCATGCTCATATTATCTTCAAGATGCTGAAGGGAGAATTTTGGAACGCCCTTGGAGCGCTAATCATTTACAGCCTTATCGAACCTGACTAGATCATACCATTTAAGAAAGTGTTCACAATTATTTGAAGTCCCTGGTGAACTGAGGACAAATATACCTACAGTTTATGTACCCTACTTCTTTTAATGAAAGCCAGGCAAGACAGATATCATCACTAGAAATAAGTATGGTTCATACAGATTGATAAATATCCAGAGAACCTTCATTTTCTATTTCGAGCAATCAATAGAAGGAAATCCCAATAGGCCTATTTAGCTCCCCTCAAAGTCAAGAAACCTTAAAAACTGTCAAGAGGTTAGTACAAGAGTCATATTTTTGCAAAGACTACAAGTCGATCGGGAAATTCTATGAAGTAACTCGGTCGGGTCTTCATAGGAGGAACCGGAGACTCTAAACCATCTCAGAGCAAAAGTCGATCGGGAAATTCTATGAAGTAACTCGATCGGGTCTTCATAGGAGGAACCGGATACTCTAAGCCATCTCAGAGCAGAAGTTGATCGGGAAATTCTATGAAGTAACTCGGTCGGGTCTTCATAGGAGGAACCGGAGACTCTAAACCATCTCAGAAGCAAAAGTCGATCGGGAAATTCTATGAAGTAACTCGATCGGGTCTTCATAGGAGGAACCGGAGACTCTAAACCATCTCAGAGTAGAAGTCGATCGGGAAATTCTATGAAGTAACTCGGTCGGGTCTTCATAGGAGGAACCGGAGACTCTAAACCATCTCAGAAGCAAAAGTCGATCGGGAAATTCTATGAAGTAACTCGATCGGGTCTTCATAGGAGGAAGCGGAGACTCTAAACCATCTCAGAGTAATAGTCGATCAGGAAATTCTATGAAGTAACTCGGTCGGGTCTTCATAGGAGGAACCGGAGACTCTAAACCATCTCAGAGCAGAAGTCGATCGGGAAATTCTATGAAGTAACTCGGCCGGGTCTTCATAGGAGGAACCGGAGACTCTAAACCATCTCAGAAACAAAAGTCGATCGGGAAATTCTATGAAGTAACTCAATCAAGTCTTCATAGGAGGAACCGGAGACTCTAAACCATCTCAGAGCAGAAGTCGATCGGGAAATTCTATGAAGTAACTCGGTCGGGTCTTCATAGGAGGAACCGGAGACTCTAAACCATCTCAGAAGCAAAAGTCGATCGGGAAATTCTATGAAGTAACTCGATCGGGTCTTCATAGGAGGAACCGGAGACTCTAAACCATCTCAGAAGCAAAAGTCGATCGGGAAATTCTATGAAGTAACTCGATCGGGTCTTCATAGGAGGAACCGGAGACTTTAAACCATCTCAGAGTAGAAGTCGATCGGGAAATTCAATGAAGTAACTCGGTCGAGTCTTCATAGGAGGAACCGGAGACTCTAAACCATCTCAGAGCAGAAGTCGATCGGGAAATTCTATGAAGTAACTTGATCGGGTCTTCATAGGAGGAACCGGAGACTCTAAACCATCTCAGAGCAATAGTCGATCGGGAAATTCTATGAAGTAACTCGGTCGGGTCTTCATAGGAGGAACCGGAGACTCTAAACCATCTTAGAGCAAAAGTCGATCGGGAAATTCTATGAAGTAACTCGATCGGGTCTTCATAGGAGGAACCGGAGACTCTAAACCATCTCAGAGCAAAAGTCGATCAGGAAATTCTATGAAGTAACTCGGTCGGGTCTTCATAGGAGGAACCGGAGACTCTAAACCATCTCAGAAGCAAAAATCGATCAGGAAATTCTATGAAGTAACTCGAACGGGTCTTCTAACCCATCACAAATCACCATTAAGAGATCTTATAAATTCAAGACCTAATTCACCGAGATTATGCGGACATGAGGCTGGAATTCAAAAGGGGTGCTATACATATGATACATTATTCATTTGGAGGTCTATCCATTTAGAAGTCTTTATTTAAAAATTTGCCTGGAATAATATGTTCAGCTCGGAACTCAAAAATTTTACACAGCTCTTTATCTAGAGATCAATTGAAATTATACATTCTTTTGGAATTATGAAGTATATCGGATGTTGTCTGCAGAAGAATTCATCAGGACAAAGATTAACTTCAAGAGATAAGCCGGGAATTCTCGAATAAAGTTTATACTCAATATTCAAAAGTATTTCAGAAGGGGTATTCTCAAATCAGCATGATAAAGAAGCAAGTAAGTATCAAAATTTTCTTATGTACTTCAAGTACTTAGTTATACAGCTTTAATCACACTTTTCTTTTCATTAGCAGTTCCTATAGTGCAAGTCTTTTATAAATGATCTCTTTAAACATTCGGAAAATGGCCTTTTTAAATCCGCGGGCAGTTCTTCGTTAAGCCTGCGGCGATTTATGAAAGAAAGGGGAGGTTCTTTGGGTAGGTAACCACCCTCTCTTAATTGTTGAAGAACTCCCGATACAGAATGGTTTAGAGCACCTACTATCCTACGAACGAATTCCCGAGCAAAGGCTGAAGACTTCAAATAAGTCTGACGCCATTCTTCCCACCGGCTCTCCTCTTGGTCCTTGTAATTTTGAAAATCAGTTTGTAATCTCGCGTTCTGATCTTGCAAGGCATCTTTCTCTGATTTAAGCTGCTCCAATTCCTTCTGAAGCAGTGATAATTCAACCTCTTGGGCTTTTCTCTGCTCTTGTTCCTGTAGGAGAATGAAATCATGAGAGGCTAAGTCCTGAGCTTGATCAGAAAGACAGGCATTATGGAGCTTCTCTACTTTATCTAAAATAAGACTTTTTTGAGAAGCATCTGAGAGAACTTTCTCTTTCAAAGCAATCTCTAGTCGAAGACCAGAGTGTAACCTATCCACCTGTAATTCTAACGTCCTTCTAGCAAGCTCTTTGTCTTTCAACATTTGTTGACATTCCTCCAATTCTTGTTTCAAGGTTACCAATTGTTGATTTTGCAAGGCCACCTTCTCCTGCAACTGAGCCATATCATTGTTAGAAGAAGGCGAAGCAGCCTTCAATGTCTCCAGTTGAGCTTTCAACTTATTGTTCTCATGATCCTTAGCTGTGAGTAGTTGGTTGATATGTAGACTTGTGGCAAGAAACTAAACAAAAGGACAATGTAAGCTAAAAATGAAGATACAAAGTTGATAACATATAACCAGAAATACTTACAGCCACTGCCTGACGACTATGACGATTAGCTCGATGTGGGAGACTAAGACCTCTTAGTTGCTCATAACCCTGCATCCAAGATTCGGCCAGTAAACCTTGTAGTTGCAAAGTGTCATAGCTAGGTGGACTAGAGGGCTATCCCAATTGAGAAGGTAAGCCCGCAGCCAGTTTAAATAAAGGACGGGGGAGAGAGGAAGCAAGAGGTGGAGAAGAAGAGGATGCAATAGAAGGAAAAGGGATAGTAGAAGCAGGAGGAGCAGGGGAGGAACTAGATGGAATAGAAGGTAACAGTGTAGGAAGGGTTGTTGCAATGGTGGGAACACTAACAGTTGAAGGACCGACACCTGGAAAAGATCACCGGCAGGGTGTCCGTTTTGCTCGAGGCCTAGAAGCCAAGGGAGGCAAGGCCAATGCCAAGGATGCAGAAGACACGGGAGGGACAACGGCCATCTCAGAAGCAGAAGGAGCTAAAATAATAGAAGAAGAAGGGATAAGTAGACCGGGCCTCATCATCCTAAGAGTAGGATTGGATATAATATGGGTGGGAGTTATCGGCGCCTTACATCTCTCAAAAGAAATAGGCGCCGGAACAAGAGGAGTTTGCACAAAAGTGCCAAAGAAATCGCCGAAGGGAGAGTCCTTAGTGAGATTTGGCTTTTTAACTAAGGTAACAAAAGGCTCTTCTTCCTCCTCTTCCAGGAGTGCAACACCCTCTGTCCGTCATTCTTCTTCGGAAAGCAAGCCCAAAGTGGAGGGATTAGGATCGGATCGGCGAGCAAATAACCATTTTTCTCCAAGATTATTGACGAAAGATTTAGTCATAGCAGAATTCTTGTACATAAAAGCTGGAAGAAGAGCATCGGCTGAAATACAGAGGATAAACATCATTATCAAAGAGATATGCTAATCAACAGAGGCGGAGTGAAATAATTATACTCACCAAAGGAACTATCCAAAGGAGTGTCAATGTTACCTATTCCGAAGGGAAACATCAAGCCCTCTTCGATTAGATGTGGCAAACTGAATTTTGCTCCTCGCAGTTTGGGTAGAGCAGAAACAACAGAGGGATCATTAAGAAGATCGTGGGTGTCAGGAAGCGGAGGTAAATCATGTATCCATTGAATAGGAAACGGAGGGGGAGAAGGGAGACGCATGTAGAAAAATTTACGATACCATTCACCTTGAGGAGGAATGCGGTTAAACAGAATGGCCTTGGGACGAGACTGGAACTTGAAAATGCCAACATCTACTCGCCGAGGAATGAAGAAGTGATGAAAAAGACGGGGAGACAAGGGGAAATCCAACAGTTTTGATACCCCAATGAAACCCATTAGAATAGAAAAAGATTGAGGGACAAACTGGTTAAGAGGGATATCAAAATAGCGGCTGACATTGCAGAAAAAAGGATGAAGGGGAAATCTAAAACCTTGTAAGACTTGGTCCCTGAAGATGGAGATACATCCTAAGGGGGAAAGATGTGGACCCTCATGAGGAGCGGGACGGATGATATAGGAAGGAAAACCATAGGTTGCCTGTAAGTCCACTTCTTCTGTATCTATGAGGTCGGAAGAGCATGAGAGAAACCACGCAGGAGGAGAAACCGCCATAGGGAGAAGCAATCACAGAAAAAGGAATCAAGTAAGAAGACGAAAGATGAAGAAAAACAGGAGAAAACTTCGTAAACCCTTATCTCTCTTTTTTGCCTTGTGCTAAAACCCCTAAGCTGAAACGGCAAAAGGGAAAAAGGAGAGTAAAAGGTGCTTGGAGTATCAATTGTCATAAATAGGTAATAATATTAAAGAATAAAATCAAGAGAAAGAAATAAAGTTAAAAAAGCTACCTACAAAAAGGTGTGAGTTTCCTTAGAAATACTCTTAAGAAACCCTAACAAGGACAGATAGAAATTAGTATAATAACTATAAGTTTAAGGCGTGAGTGTAATAAAATGGAAGTTGAACGTCAGATAGTATTTAATAGATGATATCCATAGATAAAAATTGGACGATTTTGATAAATCGGCCGAGATAAAGATCACTCAAAATATATTGACCAAAGGCTTATTATAATAAGGCAAATAATATACACTATAATAAAACCCCGTGAGAACCAATTACTATGTGGAAAAAGACATATGAAGACACAAGGGTAAACCGGCCGAATAAAATAAAATTGACCAATATTAAGAATAGCATAATAAAGTTGTGTTAAGTCGGGCAAGACATAATTAAGCTATAAAATATCGGGCGGTATTTAGCAATCTTAATATATACCGATCGATCATTAAGAAAAGACCCATAGGGAAATGTCGCGTTATGGTAAACCAAGTAACATTAGATACATTTACAGAAAACAGACAGTTATCCTGAGAAAGAGTAAGATTCACAACCCAAAGGGGATAATCAAAGTCACACGAGCTTATCATTACAGAATCCCAATAACTTGAATCTAAGTTAGAGTCAACCTAGGGTACAGATCATGAGGTTTGTTTTCAATTAGTTTGCGCTTATTTAAAAAATTAGGAGGAGGGTCACGAGATAAGTAACTCTCTTCTCTTAATTGTTGAATTGCCCCTTGAGCTCCCGCAGTAAAGGCAGATAGAATGGATCTCACGATCGGTCTGTTGAACTCGGGAGATTCAATCATGGTCGTGGCTCGTTCCTTGTAACGAACATCCTCGTTCCCTTTATAGACTACCAACGCCATCTGAGAGGTCTTTAATTCATCTTCTTTGGCAGAAGCCTCGACTTTAGCCGAATCAAGGGAGGTGGTCAGAGAGGCTACCTCATCCTCTTTCAGTTGCAAGGCTTTGAGCTTCTCAGTCAATTCCGCTTCATAATTATCCTTCTGCTCGCCAAGTTTGGAAGTCAATTCTCGGTTGAGGTCCGTAACCGATTTAAATTTTACCTGAAGACTTTCAATTTGTACTTCGAGTTGTTCCTTGGCGGCAGCAGAAAACGCGGTGGAAGATAATCCAACAACCTCTTACTTTAGCTTATCATTCTCCGATCTCAACCTCTTGTTCTCAGTGTATAAGTTGTGTAGTAGTCGAGAGAAACTCATATTTTCTATGCATCGCTGGAAATATAATGAAAAGTCATAAGATAATAGTTGAGAAATAGAAAATAAGCGTTAATAAGCATACCTGATTCTCCTTGTGAGAGAAGCGATCAATTGCCTCAAGAATAGAAAGCTCTTCAAAAAGGGGACGAACTTCATCCCAAGAGCTGGCAAAAGAATCCCCTAATAATATGGGGAGAACAGGAATGGCAGAGGAACCGGCCGAGAAGGAAGAAGTAGGAATAGAGGGGGGGGCAAAGATTAAGTAAGAAGAAGGCGAGGAAGGCAAAGACCCAAAAGTTGGTATAGATAGAGGAAAAGTAAAAGAAACATCCCCAGAGGCGCTGGCACTGGAAAAAGACGAGGCAGGAAAATTAAGAGAAGGATAAAGCTCCGCCAGCTTTGGCTCATCAGAAGGAAGGCCAGCCGAAGCAAAGCCTTCTGAGACCAACTCGTCAGCAGGAAGAATGAGCCTCCTTTTTGAGGGAGGAGCCCTGGTTAGTTTGCGTCCTAGACGCTTGCCCGTAGAAACTTCAACTATCAATTTACCAGAGCTACCAGGAGACGTGAGCTCAATGAAAGGAAGAGAGGTAGATGAGGGGACAGCAGCAACCACTGGAGAGGTAATAGTGGGTATAGGATTGGGAAGGATCTCTGCAGCAGGATCCTCAGGAGAACCTTCAGGAGCCTCACGAACCCCTGAAGAGCTAGGTATTTCAACTAAGGAAGTCAGCTCTTCAATTGAGGGTGGAGGGGTGATAGCGGCCAGAAACTCGCCTTCCTTGGCACGAAGCAGGTCCTCTTCCACGCTTATTTCTTCGTCAATCAAGGCATCATAAAAGCTCTCCACTGTACAGAAAAGAAAAACAGTTTAGGCAGTTAAAAGCAAGAAGAAAGGAACCAGATGTTACCTAAAGAAATGTGGGTATCAGGTTTGACGGGGCTTAAACCAAATAGGTATAGAAGCTCGACCTTCAACCATTTCGGGATCGAAAGTCGGTGACCTAATAACTTCTCACAATAAATAGGAAAAGAGGGAAGAAGATGAAATTCTCTAACGTCAGGCAAGGGAGGCAAGAAGGATTTCCAAGCATGAGATCAAGGAATAGGTCCCGGAAACTTTAAAAAGAAAAAACGAGATTTCCAGGCTTTGAGAGACGATGGCATATCTCCAAAAAGGACCATTTTAGTTCACGACTAGAATAAGAAGACACCAGGTTCCGAGTACTTAGGATAGGAAAATATGAAGAAATTTTGAGGAGTAGGAGGAATATCCCGTAGACGAAACAACATGTAAGTACTGCATAGATAACGAAATGCATTAGGGGTGAACTGCTGCAAAGGAATATCAAAATACTGACTTATCTCAATCAAGAAAGGAGGAATGGGGAACCTTAAGCCCCCTATCAACTGGTCCTTGAAAAAAGTCACGCAGTTATCGGGGGGATGATGAGGTCGATCATTCGGTGTTGGGAGTATGATTCTATATTCCCTAGGAATTTCATATTGACGACGGATGGATAATCTAGCATTCTTATCAAAGGTAGAAGACATATGGACATACCAAGGAGCAATTGTTTCCGCAGCCATGGACAAAAGCATAAGCTAGTGAAGCAACAGGTTACTTACTGAAGACAAGAAAAGAGATCGTCAAGAAACGATGAGCCCAGGATATGGTTGAAGGCAGCAACAAGAAAAGAACTCTAGAGAAGAAAAAAGGAAGGACAAGGTTTAAAAGGAGACGAAGGGTTTAGGGTTTGAAAAGCTCACAACTGTTGTCAGATCAAGACACTGGTATCTCAGCAGACGCTGAGAATCGCAATAGAAAGGCAAAAGACCTACGTGATGTGGCGGTCAGAAAAAGTATGTGGCATACCATCATAAAAACATTCACATCGGATGTGATAGGTCGGATCACACCGGGGTTGGTAGCGTCTCGGAGTATGTTTCTAACACTCTCTCACCCGGAGAAGAACCAATCACTAGCTAGGAAGCTTCAAAAGAAGACGTGCATAACTGGGTATAATAAAATATAAAGGGATTGAACTTTTGACTAAGCCCAAGCTAGAGACAAAAAACATTTAAGGTCGGAGATTTAGGGGAATAACCAATTTTAAATTAATATCTTTATAAAATACAAACTGCTATTTATCAAAGTAATGTTATACTAAATAAGTATAGTGCTGATTGCGATCAATAAAACAATACTGGCTGGTTATAATGTAAAGATATTCCAACAGTTAAGATAGCTTTAGCTATAAGAAATAACACACAAGATACACCAAGGAACGATAGATACCATATCACATTTAATCCGGTAAATTACAGAAGTCTTCAATAGAATCATTTAATTTGACACAAAAATTCATTTTTACACTTAGAATCTGAGCCAGTACACCACATCTCAGATAGATAACAAATATTACAAACATAATCCCTTAGAACGCTCGGAAAATTTCAGTCCCACTGGATTCAAACTTACCACGGAGCGGAGATGGAGATAGCTCACTTCGTCCAAGCTTGTCAAGGCTCATAAGTGGCAATATTTTGCCCGAGACGAAGAAAGCAACAAAAACAGAAAAGCTCAAGGGCGACGAGACAGGGGAACATTGATTCATTCCATAATGGAAAAACCACTTCCCCTCTCAAGCCCTAGAGCTCGGCGAGTGAAGCAACCAAGTATACCCAAGGGTAACATGTGTTGTGCCCTTCACACAGCACCCCTGGGCCATTTGGCTGTCCCTCTATGAGTAGCAAAAATCTCTCTGAAGTTCCTTGAGTCCTTTAGAGCATCGACATCTTTGGATGAAAAATCTGAACTGTGAAGCTTCATCTCTTAAGACAATCCCTTGAACTCCAGAAGTAGCCGGAACAAAAATCCCAACAAACTCACACATAGATCTCACCTGGTCCAACAAAAATCGTCCCCAAAGGGGAGGATCCGAGACCATAGCCTTAAGCAATAAAAGGTGGCAAGGAAGGAAAAGAACTGAGATGGGTCGTGGATGAAGAGAAGGTTGTAGTCCTATTTAAGGGAGAAAAAGGCTCACAAGACTGCTATACTTAATTTATTAAGACAGTGGTACACAAAATCTGTAAGGTCATTTCAAAATCCGGAGCAGAGTCACGGGTAGGAAAAGACAAGATCATACTTATGTCTAGTCAGTCGTCTACACCTCCTTCGACTAGAATTGAAGGGAAGGCTAGTGATATGGGTTAGGTTTTGTGGGTCTCCCGATGAGGAAAGAAAAGCAAGAAAGAAAAGGAAGAAAGAAAAGCAAGAAAGATAGGCTAATATCGGTCGAGACATGCCTCCATGATGAAGGTAGGGTAATATCGTCCGAGACATACTTCCTAAGCAGAGCCAGGTTAATATCGGCCGAGACATACCTCCTAAGCAGATCTAGGTTAATATCGGTCGGGACATACCACTGGGGCGGAATTAGGCTAATATCGTCCGAGACATACTTCCTAAGCAGAGCTAGGCTAATATCGTCCGAGACATACTTCCTAAGCAGAGCTAGGCTAATATCGGCCGGGACATATCACTGGGATGGAGTTAGGCTAATATTGGCCGAGACATACCTCCTAAGCAGAGCTAGGCTAATATCGGCCGGGACATATCGCTGGGATGGAGTTAGGCTAATATTGGCCGAGACATACCTCCTAAGCAGATCTAGGTTAATATCAGCCGGGACATACCACTGGGGCGGAATTAGGCTAATATCATCCGAGACATACTTCCTAAGCAGAGCTAGGCTAATGTCGTCCGAGACATACTTCCTAAGCAGAGCTAGGCTAATATCGGCCGGAACATACCACTGGGGCGGAATTAGGCTAATATCGTCCGAGACATACTTCCTAAGCAGAGCTAGGCTAATATCGGCCGGGACATATCGCTGGGATGGAGTTAGGCTAATATTGGCCGAGACATACCTCCTAAGTAGAGCTAGGCTAATATCGGCGGGGACATATCGCTGGGATGGAGTTAGGCTAATATTGGACGAGACATACCTCCTAAGCAGATCTAGGTTAATATCAGCCGGGACATACCACTGGGGCGGAATTAGGCTAATATCGTCCAAGATATACTTCCTAAGTAGAGCTAGGCTAATATCGTCCGAGACATACTTCCTAAGCAGAGCTAGGCTAATATCGGTCGGGATATATCGCTGGGATGGAGTTAGGCTAATATTGGCCAAGACATACCTCCTAAGCAGATCTAGGTTAATATCAGCCGGGACATATCGCTGGGGCGGAGCTAGGCTAATGTCGGACGAGACATACTTCCTATACAGAGCTAGGTTAATATCGACCGGCATATAAGAGATAAGTCTATATCGACCGAAATATACCTCCCAGAAAGAAAGCCAAGACCGGTCGATTGACCCACGACTGAGAAAAACACTTGAGAGAATACATTGACTTTGATAGATATAAGGAATATTGGTAGATGGAATTAATTACAGCAGAAGGGGTGAAATGATAGAGATATTTATAATATGTAAATATATGACAGAAAATATTTTGACGGGAAATGTATTTTTATATTATTTTGCAGGTGCTAAACGACAAAGAAGGTACATCTGGGGTACAAAAAAGATTCCTTAAAAAGTAATTCACTACAAGTACACAGATGACGTCATCTCATAACAAACTCTAACGAACCGGGGTTCACTTCATGACTACGAAGGTTATATGAAGTGGTATAAAAGGGGGAATCCTCTCCGTTGGCAAGGTAAGTTGACAAGTTCATATCATTACACACATTGAGAACCCTATTTTTCCGACTACTATTCATCTTCTTCCTCCTTCTTACACACCAAGAGAGATCACTGACTTGAGCGTCGGAGGATCGAGCCAGGGATTTCCACCCCGGTCTTAGGTCACTGACGGTAGTGTTGGTTGTTCTCTTGTATGCAGGCAGCTTAGGGAGCTTTGAATCTGGGTTTCTTCTCTTCAGATTTGGCTTTCTTTTTCATCATCAGATCTCGATACGAAGAAACCTCGGGTGACTCTACTGCTTCTCGATCTGCTTTTGGTTTCTCGGATCGGCATTCGGCGTACGTCATTCTTCATCCGCACGGTGGGTTTCTTTCTTCCAGATTTCCGTCGTGTCCAGCTTCTCAGATAGGATCAAATTTGGCGCCGTCTGTGGGAACTTCACCTGAATCTGAGACTACAGGATGGAAGAAGCCGGAAAATCAAATCTACTTACTATCAGTCGGGAGGATTTGGATTTTCTCATCAATTCCCATGTCCAGAAAGCCTTGCAGCAACAACAACAACAACTTCAAGCTCATACTGGAGCTACTCTGCCAACAGCTCATAATCCGGTAATATCAACTACTGAGCAGCGGAAAGGAAAGGAACTAGAAGAAGAGGAACATGCGTATTTTCCTCCAACTGATGTTTCTCCGACGAGGCGTCCCTGAGATTTCCTTCGCACTCCTATGGAGCAGGGGGGTAGAAGGCCTGTGTTCCAAGAATCCTCTGGTGAAGCACCTGATAAAGAAAAGCGTAAGATCAAAATGATAACTAGTGATAGCTCACCTGAGAAGGTCATCTCCCCATTCTCTCAAAGTGTACTGGATGATCCGCTTCCTAAGCGGTATCAAAACCTGCAGATCGGGGAATATACTGGAACAACAGATCCAGAAGATCATCTATTGAAATTTGAGAACGTAGCATTATTACAACAATTCTCTGATGGAGTGAAATGTCGGATGTTTCTCACTACCCTCGGAGGAGCTGCACAGCGCTGGTTCAAGAGATTACCAGAAAATCTATTCGAAAATTCAAGGACTTCAAGAAAGTCTTTCTACACCATTTCTCTAGCAACAAGAGGTATCATAAGACTCCTTGGAGTTTGTTTTCAATCAAGCAGTCGACTAAAGAATCTATCCAAGCATACATCAAAAGGTTTAATCAGGTAGCTATTGATGTGCCTAATGCTACTACTGAGATATTAGTAAGCGCTTTCTCTCAAGGTCTGAATGATAATGATTTCTTTAAAGATTTGATAAGAAATCCCCCTGTTAATTTTGATTCCTTGATTGAGTGGGCTACTGAGTTTATTAATGTAGAAGAAGCTCAAGCTACTCGTAGAAAGGAGGGAGTCACCTCTTCTCCTACCCAAATTGTCCGAGACATACTTCCTATACAAAGCTAGGTTAATATCGACTGGCATATAAGAGATAAGTCTATATCGACCGAAATATACCTCCCAGAAAGAAAGCCAAGACCGGTCGATTGACCCACGACTGAGAAAAACACTTGAGAGAATACATTGACTTCGATAGATAGAAGGAATATTGGTAGATGGAATTAATTACAGCAGAAGGGGTGAAATGATAGAGATATTTATAATATGTAAATATATGACAGAAAATATTTTGGCGGGAAATGTGTTTTCATATTATTTTGCAGGTGCTAAACGACAAAGAAGGTACATCTGGGGTACAAAAAAGATTCCTTAAAAAGTAATTCACCACAAGTACACAGATGACATCATCTCATAACAAACTCTAACGAACCGGGGTTCACTTCATGACTACGGAGGTTATATGAAGTGGTATAAAAGGGGGAATCCTCTCCATTGGCAAGGTAAGTTGACAAGTTCATATCATTACACACACATTGAGAACCCTATTTTTTCGACTACTGTTCATCTTCTTCCTCCTTCTTACACACCAAGAGAGATCACTGACTTGAGCGTCGGAGGGCCTAGCCAGAGATTCCCACCCCAGTCTTAGGTCACTGACGGTAGTGTTGGTTGTTCTCTTGTGTGCAGGCAGCTTGGGGAGCTTTGAATCTGGGTTTCTTCTCTTCAGATTTGGCTTTCTTTTTCATCATCAGATCTCGATACGAAGAAACCTCGAGTGACTCTACTGCTTCTCGATCCGCTTTGGGTTTCTCGGATCGGCATTCGGCGTACGTCATTCTTCATCCGCACGGTGGGTTTCTTTCTTCCGGATTTCCGTCGTGTCTAGCTTCTCAGACAGGATCAGTACCCATTTCAGTTGGAGTGGGATTCTAGAATTCCAAGGACTCCATCGGTGCTAGCAAATCAAGGTTTAAAGCTCCATAGGTGTGGTGGTAAGTGATGGGGAAAAAAAATCAGGCACCGTTGGGCCTGATGTGCTTGAATATCAGGCCCAACGTGGGCCTGGTATGGTATCCTTTCTTAAAAATTGATACTATCTCCCCCTTTCTATAAATTCAAAATGTGCTACCATGCTCCTTATCAAAAAATCAAAAAAATAAAATTAGAAGGTGCTACCATAGGGTTTAAGTCTATAGCATGGCCATGGCCATAAGTGGAATATGTGCCAAGTGGCACGAAGCCATACCTTGTAATCCATGGTGTATAAATTCTGTTTGACACCGTATATACCATCTCCCCACCAATACTTCACAGGGGACTTGATTTCAGGTAAATCCAATTAGGGGAGGTCCATCAGTGGGTTTTGGTCAAAACCCATTGATGGACCTAGACACCTCTGATTGTACCTGATATGGGTTAGGTTTTATGGGTCTCCAGATGAGGAAAGAAAAGGAAGAAAGAATCAAAGGAGGTAGGCCAGTAATGGCCGAGACATACCTTCAGAACAAAGATAGGCTAATATCGGCCGGGATATACCTTGCCGAAGGAGGACAGGCCAATATCGGCCGGTACATATCTTCAGAACAAAGATAGGCCAATAGTGGTCAAGACATACCTTCCGAATAAAGGTAGGATAATATCGGTCAGGACATACCTTCTGGATGAAAATAAGCCAATATCGGTCAGGACATGCCTTTAGAACAAAGATAGGCTAATATCGGTCGGGATATACCTTGCCGAAGGAGGACAGGCCAATATCGGCCGGTACATATCTTCCAAACAAAGATAGGCCAATAGTGGTCAAGACATACCTTCCGGATGAAGGTAGAACAAAATCGGCCAGGACATGTCTTCAAGGTAAAGGTAGGCCAATATCGGTCGAGACATACCTTCCGGATGAAGGTAGAATAATATCGGTCAAGACATGTCTTCAAGGTAAAGGTAGGTCATCATCGGTCGTGACATACCCTTAGGATAAGGATAGATTAATATCGATCGGGAATATTCTTTCAAGTAGATAGTTAACAAAGATCATTCAATCAATGTCTTAGAAACATGTTGAATAAAAGGCAGCTTATTGTTATTTTGTAACATAACAAGGAGGGGTCAAATAAAATAATTCATGATAGGTGTTATATAAAATAATTCATGACAAGTGTTATATATTTTTCGTCGGGAAATATGCTTTCAGGTTATCTTGCAGGTGCTAAACGACAAAGAAGGTACATCTGGGGTACAAAAAAGATTCCTTAAAAATCATCTTCCGCAAGTACACACCTAACATCATCTCATAACGAATTTTAACAAACCGGGGTCCACTTCATGATTACGGAGGTTATATGAAGTGGTATAAAAGGGGGAATCCTCTCCGTTGGCTAGGTAAGTTCACATCATCGTGTACTCTCACAACCCTAATTTCCTAACTACTGTTCATCTTCTTTCTTCTTCCTTCACATCAAGAGAGATCACTAACTTGAGCGTCGGAGGGCCTAGCCAGGGATTCCCACCCCGGTCTTGGGTCACTGACGATAGTGTTGGCTGGTCTCTTGTGTGCAGGGGGCCTTGGAAGCTTGGGACATCCTACTTTCTCCCCTTCGAACTGGGATTCCCCCCTACTTATCTGATTTCCTTCGGTGGTTCTGGTTTTCTCCCGATCCGCTTTGGGTTTCTCGGATCGAGGTTCTATCAGCGTTGTTCTTCATCAGCACGGTGGGTTTCTTTCTTCCGGATCTCCGTTGCGGTCAGCTTCTCAAACAGGATCAAATTTGGCGCCGTCTGTGGGAAATTTCACCTAAATCTGAGACTACATGATGGAAGAGGTTGGGAAGTCGAACCTACTTACTATCAGTCGCGAGGATTTGGATCTCCTCATTAATTCTCATGTTCAGAAAGCCCTACAGCAATAGCAACAACAACTGCAAGCTCATACTGGGGCCACTTTGCCGACGGCTCATCATCCAGCGATATCGACCACCGAGCATCGGAAAGGAAAGGAGTTAGAAGAAGAAGAATATGTATATTTTCCTCCAGCTATTGTTTCTCCGACTAGGCGTCCCCGAGCCTTCCTTCACACTCCCCTGGATCCAGGGGTAAAAGGCCCGTGTTCCAAGAATCCTCTGGCGAAGCACCAGACAGAGAAAAGTGTAAGATCAAAATGATGACTAGTGATAGCTCACCAGAGAAGGTCATCTCTCCATTCTCACAAAGTGTATTAGATGACCCGCTTCCTAAGCAATATCAAAATCTTCAAATTGGAGAGTATACCAGGACGACAGATCCAGAAGATCACTTGTTGAAATTTGAGAATGTAGCCTTGTTGCAACAATTCTCTGACGGAGTGAAGTGTCGGATGTTTCTCACTACTCTTGGGGGAGCAGCACAACGCTAGTTCAAAAGGTTACCTGAGAAGTCTACTCGAAAATTTAAGGATTTCAAGAAAGTCTTTCTACATCATTTCTCCAGCAACAAAAGGTATCATAAGACCCCATGGAGTCTATTTTCAATTAAGCAAACATCTAAAGAATCCATCCGGGCATATATCAAAAGGTTCATTCAGGTAGCTATAGATGTACCTAATGCAACTACTGAAATCTTAGTAAGTGCTTTCTCTCAGGCTTTAAATGATAATGATTTCTTTAAAGATTTGGTAAGAAATCCTCCTGTTAATTTTGATTCCTTGATTGAACGGGCTACTGAGTTCATTAACGTAGAAAAAGCCCAAGCTGCTCGTAGGAAAGAAGGTGTTCCCTCTTCCCCTACTCATGCTAAGGAGAAGGCTCCGACCCCCATACCCCCACCAAGAGGGCCTAGAATAACTCATCCACCTCATCGACAATCGGATTATCGTCCACAAGCTGTACAACATGTAGAGATGCAGCCAGAGGCACCAAGAAGATGGTGCACTTATCATAAAACTAGTAGTCATCATACTGATGACTGTTTTGTTTTAAGGAACAGACGAGTCAATAAAGCGATATCCAAGGCAGAACTATTACCGGCAGCAGTACCCCAGGCAGCAAAGTCCGCCCAAACTGGAGTATCGCCCGGATGGAAACTGTCAAGAAGCAATACCAGTCCCGGCTGGTACCAACCAAGTATCAGAGAAAGCACCTTCAGAAACCACAATGACCCGTCAGGAAGAGAATAGAAACAATGCTGCTCGGGGCAATATTAACATGATTACGGGCGGACCCACTGATGGGGATTCTAACAGAGCCAGAAAAGCACATGCCCGAAGATTGGAGATTCATGCAGTAGGGTGCAGCATGGAAAGAGCGGTCGATCCTGAAATAAGCTTCGAGCCCAAAGATCTGGAGGGGGTAGAGATACCTCATGACGACGCATTGATCATCAAAGCTGTGATAGCCAACTACGTCATCGCTCGTACCTTCATAGACACGGGCAGCTCCGTCAACATTATATTCAAGAAGGCTTTTGATCAGCTGCAAATTGATCCAAGTGAGCTTCAACCGATTGTTACCCCTCTGTATGGATTCACAGGCAATGAGGTACAACCTTTAGGTCAAATGAAGTTGGCCATTTCTCTAGGGGAGGAACCCTTGATGAGAACCAGGAGATCTTATTTCATGGTGGTGGACGCTCCATCCTCTTATAATGTAATACTGGGTCGGCCTGCCTTGAATGAGTTTAGGGCGGTCGTTTCTACTTTTTGTCAGAAGATTAAGTTTCCTCTGGAGGACCAAGTCGGAGAGGTGCGAGGCGATCAGAAGACAGCCCGCAAATGTTACGTAGAAATCATTCGGACTGAGGCTAACACCGCTCAGAAAATTCAAAGAATGGAAGTTAATGCCATTCGCGAAAAGCAGCTCGTCCTGGTTTATGAAGAAAAGGAAGAAGTCCAGATCCAAACCGGACGGCCAGAAGCTACCACCTATGTTGCGGCCGATCTTGATCCTGATCTTAAAGCTGAGTTGGTGCAATGTCTGAAAAAGAATAATGATGTATTTGCCTGGACTCCCAAAGAAGTTTCGGGCATTTCTCCTGCTGTCATGGAACATTCCTTGCATGTCTTCCCGGATGCCCGCCCGGTCATGCAAAGAAAAAGGAGTTTTAGTGCAGAACAAAATCAAATCATCAAAGAAGAGATTACCAAACTTATGGAGGTAGGATACATTAGAGAAGTACAGTTCCCAAGTTGGTTAGCTAATGTGGTGTTAGTTTCTAAACCAGGAAATAAATGGCGAGTCTGCATTGATTTCCGGGATCTCAACAAAGCTTGCCCGAAGGATTATTATCCGTTACCTAGAATTGATCAGCTTGTTGACTCCACCGCCGGATGCGAATATATCTCTATGTTGGACGCTTATCAAGGTTATCATCAAGTGCCTTTGGCCAAAGAGGATCAAGAAAAGGTCAGTTTTATAACATCTGAAGGTACTTATTGCTATAATGTTATGCCCTTTGGACTAAAAAATACAGGAGCAACTTATCAAAGGCTTATGAATAAGGTTTTTCAAAGGCAGATTGGTAGAAATATGGAAGTATATGTTGATGACATCTTAATTAAATCTCTTCAAGCTGCTGATCTATGCAGAGATATAGAGGAAACTTGCAAGACTCTAAGACAATATGGGCTCAAGTTGAATCCCAGCAAATGTTTATTCGGCACGAAGGGAGGAAAGTTCTTGGGATACAATGTGTCCGAACGGGGGATAGAGGCCAACCCAAGCAAGGTCAAGGCATTGCAGAACATGGAGCCACCACGCAACATGAGGGAAGCTCAAAGATTGACAGGACGAATCACAGCTTTGTCTAGATTTATTTCTAGATCTGCTGATCGTAGTTTTCACTTCTTTAAAATACTCAAAAAGGCTAATAAGTTTCAATGGAATGAAGAGTGTGATAAGGCTTTCCAAGAATTGAAAGATTATTTGGCTACCCTCCCTGTATTGGCTAAACCTATAGTAGGAGAGACTCTGTGGGTATATTTGTCGGCTAATGAAAACGCCGTGGGCTCTGTATTAGTCAGGCAAGAAGAAAAAGAGCAACAGCCTGTATATTTTTCTAGTCATTTATTAAAAGGAGCTGAGTGTAGATACACTACACTAGAAAAATTAGCTTATGCTCTAATATTGACTACTCGGAGGTTGCGCTCATATTTCTTGGCACATGAGATTATTGTCTTAACCAATAGCACTCTTGGATGGGTGTTACTCAACCCAGAGGCCTCGGGACGGTTAATCAAATGGACAACCGAGCTTGGGGAATATGACATCCAATATAAACCCCGCTCAGCCATCAAGGCGCAAGCTCTAGCAGATTTCATCATAGAGGTTCAAGGCCCAGAAGAAGAAGATATCTGGAAGATTTATGTAGATGGCTCTTCAACTAGACAAGGCAGCGGAATTGGTATCCTCCTTATATCCCCAAAAGAAGACAGACTTCAACTCTCCATCAGGTTGAATTACAGAGCTACCAACAATGAGGCTGAATATGAAGCTCTAATAGTCGGCTTGCAAGCTGCTCGGCATGTAGGGGCAGCTCGAGTCCTTATATATTCTGATTCTCAGATAGCATCCCAACAATTATCAGGTAATTTCGAAATCAATAATGACAGGCTTAAGTTATATGCTGAAGCATTCGATAAATTGAAGGCTCAATTTCAAGATGTGAGCATACAAAAAATTCCTCGATCTGAGAATCAGGGGGCAGATGAATTAGCTAAATTAGCCTCTGCTGTAGTGCCATGGAATCTTGATCGACCAGTGGAACAGACTCTGTTAATCTCCTGTATTGAAAGACAAACCGATATAGAAATTCAGGGTGATTAGCGAGCTCAAATCATATTATATTTACAACAAGGTCTTCTTCCGAAAGATACAGAACAAGCCAGGGTATTTAAGAAACGAGCTGCTCAATATACTATGGTAGGAGAGCAATTATATAAAAGAGCTTTTTCCAGACCTTTGCTCAAGTGTGTGGGCACAGAAGATACACAATTTATTTTACAGGAGGTGCATCAAGGTTCCTGTGGTAGTCATATATGGGGAAGATCTTTGGCTCGTAAAATTCTATTAGCAGGATATTTTTGGCCCACTTTACATGAAGATACTAACAAGCTGGTGAGAACTTGTGTTTCTTGTCAAAAGCATCAAAATATCTCACATCATCCTACACAGTTATTGAGAACCTCTATAGTTGCATGTCCCTTTGATCAGTGGGGCATGGACATAGTATGACCGTTTCCTATGGCAGCTGCACAGAGAAAATTCTTGTTGGTAGCAGTGGATTATTTTTCTAAATGGGTAGAGGCGGAACCACTTGCTCGAATTACTGAAGATGCAATTATTAAATTTTTATGGAAAAATATAATCTGCAGGTTTGACATTCCTCATAAATTGGTCTCTGATAATGGAAGACAATTCCAAGGGGATAGGATTTTAGACTGGTGCAATAGTTATGGGATTACCCAGGCCTTCACCTCCGTGGCTTACCCGCAGAGCAATGGTCAGGCAGAGGTAATTAATAGGGAGATTATTAGAGGCCTAAAAACTAAGCTGGATCATGTCGGAGGTAGCTGGGTAGATGAGTTACCCAGTGTTCTCTGGGCATATCGTACTACGTCTCGTGAAGCTACAGGAATTACTCCTTTCCAGTTAGTCTATGGAGGAGAAGCAGTAATCCCCATTGAGGTAGGAGTAGAATCTGACAGAAGACAATTGTATGATGAGGATAATAGAGACCGACGACTTATGGAGCTAGACCTGATTGGGGAAATAAGAGATAAAGCGGCTACTCGTCTTATATCATATCGACAGCGGATGAGACAAAACTATAACAAAAGAGTCATCCCCAGATTTTTCCAAGTAGGAGATTTGGTATGGAAGCGAGTTAAGCCTATGGGGGATGTCAGCAAGTTGGCACCATAGTGGGGAGGACCTTATAAAGTGATAGAAAAACTCGCATCAGGCTCGTACTATCTCCAAGATGCTGAAGGAAGAATTTTGGAGCGCCCTTGGAGCGCTAATCATTTGCAACCTGTTAGTGAGAGCCCTAGAGCCAATCATGTGATGGTTACTTTTTGGACTCTTTGTATCATATTCTTGTACATATATTTCTGATATATAAATAAAGGCATTGTGATTATTATACTTGTGTGTATTTGTGCTATATAAATAAGTATAATAATGTCCTAGGGTAGTAGGTTCATATCTATATCAATCGATTAGTTAAATCGATAGTGAGATGATATAGAGAACACTACACTTAATTATTCCTAGTCAAGTATTAACATAGAAGGACAATGTTAATGCATTGAGACTAGCATGTAGGTCAACATGATGACTTGATCTCACAAGTCATGGATATGAGATATCAAGTTGACACATGGGTATACATTGGAGAATGTATACTGAATGACCCGCCATGAGAAAGTATCATGGATCGTTATATGAGTGTCATATACTTTCTCAAGTGACTATTAGTATGACTTTAGTCCTTAGACCTGAAGTCACCATGGTTCCCTACATAAGGAGTTATGTACTTTGGTTTCGTCAAACGTCACCCGTAACTGGGTGGACTATAAAGGCGATTCCTGGGTATGTAACAAATTATGCGGAGGGATGTGAGTGATGTAGATGGGATCTATCCCTCCTATATTACAGGAGTGATATCATAGTCTTGATAGAGTGAGATCACTAAGTGCATGGCCATGCCCAAATAAGGCAATATGTGATATTGTGCTTATTTGATTATAGTGAGTCTACTTGGAGTTCAAGACACTTAGATTGATTGGAGGATGACACGGTCTATGCCTCATATAAGATCAATCTAGATATCAAGGATAGAAGGACAATGTCACATATTGTGAGAGTCACAATTATTAGTCATATTGGTGATGTTGGATCTCAACATTCTTGTAACTTGGGTAGCAATGATGTGTTGCTAGATACCTCTCATTGCTTATGTCCCTAATTAGATTTAGGGACATTGTCAATGTTGACAAGAACCTATAGGGTCACACACATAGAGCAATAGATGGAGACTAGTTCATATGATGAACCAAGAGGAAAGATGAAGTCAAGTTTGACTTGGCTAAATATGGAAAGTCTATAAAAGGCAAGTTTGACTTGACCTAAATCCACAAGTTTGACTTGACTATGAGTTAGACTCAAGTATGATCCAAATGTTGGATAAATCAATTAAGGGAGTTAATTTGGTCATGTTTGACTTTGGCCAAATTAGGAAGGTTGAAAGTCAATATTGACTTGACTTGGATGCCACCACATTTGATGAGGTGGCATGGGAGAACCAATGGGGATGCTACACATCACCATGCCACCTCATGCTTGCCACCTCATGGGAGGTTACCCATGAGTGGCCGGCCACATTAAGGGGGCAATTAAGAGCATTAATTGCCCACTTAATGACATTTATGTGGCCGGCCACATGATATGGTGGATTGATTGAATTTTTGAATTCAATTTTTGATTCTTCTTCTTCCTTGGTGCTCTCGGCAACTTCTCCCTCTCTTCCTCCTCTTCTTGGCCGAAAACCACATAGGTGCTAGCACACCTTGTTTCGGTCATCTTCTCCACCTAATTGCTTGTGTGGACACATATAGAGGGGCTCTACTTTGTGCCCTCTAGATCCAACTTCAACCTTAGTCGAGCGGGATAAGCGAAGGGCACGCATCAAAGGTAGTTTTTCTTTAAACTATAGATCTAGGAGTAGATCTAACATATTCGGGTATTAAGCATGATATAAATACGTGGAATTTTTTGAATCGGATTTTTCTTTGCACGAGATCCTTGGCTAGGGTGTTTCGGGGTTTCCGCGACGCGAAAAGCGGTTTTCGTGGCCCGAAAAATTCTAACAGTGGTATCAGAGCCATCGTGCGAAGCACGTATTTATTTATTTTTTCTGTATTAGATACAAAATTTAGATGCTTTTAAGTTTCTGTGATTTTTCTAAATTTTAGGAATTTTTGGGTATTTTTCTCGTAGAGGCGAAAGAACGAGTGCGAAGCACTTGTACACTTTTGTCACCGAGAAAAATTTCTCCGAAACGGCAAGTTTCACCCAAATAGATTTTGGGACAGCAGGTAAGGGCGCTGTATAATCGCAAGAGGACACTCGCGAAGGTTATTTCGCGAATAGGGGCGCTGCCCCTAACCCCGCAAGGGGCCTTGTCCCGCGATTACGCCCGAAACCCGCTTAGCGGGACCGCCGTGGAGAAGGGACTCAAAAATTCAGAAAAATCAGTAGAAAAATTTTAAATAAAAAAAAAATACACAATTCTGAATTATGTACAGTATGTGTTGGTCATGGCCCAAGTCCCAGAATTTTTATGAAAAATTATGCGTGTAATTCATAATACGGCCTGCGTGCCGTCATGTGTTGTGTGTGCTGTATTGTGGATGCGACCTGCGTGTTGCCTTTTTCCATTATTTTATTTCTGTAAAAATTAGTTTTAAGACTCGAATGTAACTCGAGTATAAATTTTGTAATGTACAAAATTTAAGATGACGAAATTCCGGAGAAGACGGACTCGCGGGAGCATGCCGGCAACACATGGGGATCGGAAGGAGGAGCTTGGAGAAGCTGCCACCTAGACCCTAGGATGACCATTGGATCTTCTCTTTGGCTAGAGAGGATCCTAGTAGGGCCATGACCAATCACATAATTTAAATGTATATATTTTATTTTTGCTTATGTGTATGTGATGCATGTTTGCGTAGAATAGAATATGCATGAGTGTATGTGATGCACATGTGATGTGGGAACCACATCTTGATGTGCACAATACACATTTAGGATTTAAATTAGATTTAATTTACGCCTAAATATGATGCACATCGTCGATTAGATTAGATCTAAATCGAAATCAACTCGTAAACGCCTACCGGGCCATGATACCCATCACTACCTCGATCATATGCGATTGTCGTATCTGCCAAAGCAGAGCAACGCATTTAATCTTGGTAGGATGCGGAGGGACAACCTTGGTCCCGCCTATCACGCTCGGGTTAGATTGAGCTCAATTAGATTGAGTAGCTAGCAAAGCTCAATTGGATCGAGTGAAGCTATAGGCGTATTCCAATAGTTGGAAAGGTAGGACAAGATCACGTTTATAAATAATCTTGGGCGATTTAGCCAAAGCTAACTCAAGATTATTTGTAAAAGTTAAATCTTGATCCTATAAACAAGAGTTGCATGGAGATGTAATTGGTAATTAGCTACCTACCGATCATACTAGGTCTTGGGCGATTCAGCCAAAGCTGACTCAAGATGTAGTATGATGTGGATCTTGTCCCACAAAATTCAGTGGGAGCATCATTTAATTAAAGGCCTAATTAGATGATAGAATATGATATTGATTCTCTGCATGTTTAATATGTTGTAGATTGCCATGTCACCAAACGCGAACACTCTCTCTCTACGATCTGTCCTTGAGAAGGACAAGCTCACAGGAGCTAACTTCCTGGACTGGTACAGGAACCTGAGGATAGTCCTCATGCAGGAACGTAAGCTGTACGTTCTGGAGCAAGCAGTTCCTGAAGCACCACCAGCCTCTGCCGCCCGTAGCATTAAGGATGCTCATCAGAAGCATCAAGACGATGACGTGTCGTGCCTAATGCTATGCTGCATGTCCTCTGAGCTTCAGAAGCAACACGAGAACATGAATGCCTTTGATATGATTGGCCATCTTAAGCAATTATATCAAGGGCAAGCCAGGCATGAGAGGTTTGAAGTGACTCAGGCCCTCTTTTCATGTAAGATGAAAGAGGGAACCCCTGTAGGAACTCACGTACTCAAGATGATTGGGTACGTCGAGAACCTAGAGAGGTTGGGGTTCCCATTGGGCCAAGAGCTGGCCACTGACTTGATCCTGCAATCGTTGCCGGCAAGTTACCGTCAATTCGTCATGAACTATAACATGAACGAATTAGACAAACCACTGCCCGAGATGCTCAACATGTTGAGAACTGCTGAGCCCAATCTCACCACTACCAAGACCAGTACCGTCCTGATGGTACAAAAGGGCAAGGGTAAGGGCAAGTGGAAGCCCAAGGGTAAGGGTAAGACCCAGACCAAGGGCAAAGCCAGCTCTTCAGCACTCAAACCCAAGGGCGGGGTGCAAAAGGATGCTACCTGCTTCCACTGTGGTCAGACAGGGCACTGGAAGAGGAACTGCAAGATCTACCTGGAGGATCTTAAGAAGAAAAGAAGCGAGGCTTCTACTTCAGGTATAAATGTTATAGAAGTCAACCTTTCTATTTCTACATCATGGGTATTAGATACTGGATGTGCATCTCACATTTGTACTAATGTGCAGGCGCTGAGAAGTAGCAGGGCATTGGCAAAGGGCGAGGTGGACCTACGAGTAGGCAATGGAGCAAGTGCTGTTGCTGTAGGAACATATTTTCTATCTCTGCCCGCTGGCCTTGTATTGGAACTAGATAATTGTTGTTATGTCCCTGCACTAACAAAGAATATTATTTCAGTTTTCTGTTTAGATAATAAAGGTTTTTCATTCATAATAAAGGACAAATGTTGTTCTGTTTATTTGAAAGATATGTTCTATTGTAGTGCACATCTGATGAATGGCCTCTATATTCTAGATTTAGAGAGCCCTATCTATAACGTGAGTACCAAGAGGTTGAGATCAAATGAGTTGAACCCAACCTATCTCTGGCATTGCCGCCTAGGCCACATAAACGAGAGTCGCTTGTCCCAGCTCCATAAGGATGGTTTGCTGGACTCATTTGATTTTGAATCATATGAGACATGTGAGTCATGCCTTCTAGGCAAGATGACTAAGACTCCCTTTAGTGGACATAGCGAGAGAGCGACAGACTTGCTAGGACTCATACATAGTGATGTATGTGGCCCTTTCAATATCACTGCTCGGGGTGGTTATAGGTACTTTATCACATTTACTGACGACTTCAGTAGATATGGTTATGTGTACTTGATGACACATAAGTCAGATCCTTTGAAAAGTTCAAGGAATTCAAGAATGAAGTACAAAACCAGCTCGGCAAAAGTATTAAGATCAGATCGAGGTGGAGAATACTTAAGCCATGAGTTTAGTGACTATCTAGCGAGTGTGGGATTCTATCCCAACTCACTCCTCCTGGAACACCACAGTGGAATGGTGTATCTGAAAGGAGGAATCGTACCTTATTAGATATGGTACGATCTATGATGAGTCACGCAGATCTTC